>NC_041044.1:37513252-37842376 GCF_900634775.1 Gouania willdenowi
TTGTAACGGCGTAAAAAGTAATAAGTTAGATTACCCCGTTACTGAAAAACAAACGCCGTTACCTAATGCCGTTATTTTAAACGCCGTTATTCCAAACACTGCCTATGAGTAAGGGTCAGGGCAGTGGTCTGCAACCTTTGCTCCCATAGCAGCCATTTTGTCTAATCTCACCTGGATTAAAGTCATTCTGGAGCCAGAGAAAGAAAAAAACAAAACTTCTTTATGAAGACAAATAAGTTTATAAAATAATATCGAATAATTTTATGAATTAATGGATTTGAAGGGCTACATAATATAACTTGAATTTGATAACACATGATCATGTCAGCCTACATATGCTGATTTCTTGCAACATATCAAGTATGCATATTAAAATGACAGTTAAATAAATCTTTCCCCACACATATAAAATCTCTGTTTTCTTCCAGAATAGTCTTTTTTGTTAGTTTAGTTATCTTTGCAGGGATTTAAAACTTAGCTGAAGTAGGAAGGTGGCCGACTTATTGCGCAAATTAATTTATTTTTAAGTTAACAAATTGTTTTGCCATAATTTTATTTGAAGTTAATGTTATTAATCATCAATACCATCTGTAAGACATAACAATTCGTTATTATAATACTTTTTTAAAGCTACAGGGGGCCATTGCGTAAAAGTCAAAGAGCCACATGAGGCTCCAGAGCCGCAGGTTGCAGACCCCTGGATTAGGGGTTAGAGTTATGATATAATAGACAGTATGTAAATAGTTTATAGCTAATTCTAAATTCCATCTCTTGTCCTTTATTGGGACAGATATTATAATCGATGCCCTAAAATGTAAAGGTGAAGATGCTACAACTCTAACATACAAACACAAAAGCACATACAATTATCACAACTGGCCTATAAATGATGAGCATACACGGGACACCTAATAACGTACTACATGGGATCATGAGTAAAACGCTTTAGTGCCATATGGGCTGTTTTTAAGCTCTATATAAATAAAAGTTAGTAAAATTCTAATTGAACTTTAGTAATTGAGAAAATAATTGTAATTGATTTTCTGGGGGGAAATAATAATTGTAATTTAATCGTAATTGGAAAAAATGACGGTCATCGTAATGAAATTGTAATTAAATATGGATAATTGAAAATGTACCGTATTTTTCGGACTATAAGGCACACTTAAAATCCTTTAATTTTCTCAAAAATCGACAGTGCGCCTTATAATCAGGTGCTTCTGTCAGTATTCTCCAGGGCAGCTGTGGCTACATTGTGGCTTACCACCACCAGTATGACTGATGTGTGTGAATGAATAATGGTTTCTGTAATGCGCTTTGAGTTTCCTTGAAAAAAACGCTGTATAAATCCATGCCATTATGATTATTGTGAACGGTTTGTGTTTCTTAAAAGCTTCTTTAGCCTCCATGGTTCTCTTCTTCTTCTGCATTACATTTCCCATCTGATGTTGATACGTATAGCTGTAGGATTTAAATTTGTGGACCTGCTCCAGTGAGTCGACCACGTGAATGTTCAGCTTTAACAATCATTGTGAGAAGTTGTTTACATCCTCAGAGGTGTCGGGAGGTTCAAAAGGACAAAGACAAAAACATCAGCTTTCTGTTTTCATCGCAGACCTCGAGCATCTGTGTGTGTTTCAGGATCCCCGGACGCCTCAACGACAGACGGACGCCTCTCGGAGAGCTCAACTGGATCTTTACAGCCATTACAGACACCATCGCCTGGAACGTGTTGCCTCGAGGTAAGGCCAGACACACGGTAGCGCTGTACTGGGTAGGTAATCTATTAAGAAGGCCACAACCTCCTCATTATACAAAAGCCTGATTATTTAAGTTTTAAGCATCATTTTATTCCCAACTTTTAAATAAAAGCGGCCGTTTGAATCCTTCAACCACATGCATGTGTAAAATTACCATGACAACACATTTTTTAAAGAGGAACATCTGAGCTTTCAGAAATTTAGATTTTTTTTTCTGAAACGACAAATGTTGAGTTATTGTAATTTTAAGCGTGCTTGACCAAATGTGTCACCACTGCTACGTTCAGGTTCAGTGGGAAATCTGTGCATTTCCATGGATTTATAAAACAGGTAAAACACCCTCTACTCATTGGTTGAGTTATCAGAGCTCATAGTTACAGTTTGTAATGTTTATTGGACATATTAGACACTCCACCGAAATCGCTGTTGGTCAGAGACATTCTGAGTTTCTCCAAGTTAAGGAAGTGACGTGTGAAAACTGTTGTTTCACTTCCACTAGGGTGGACCACTACACTTGGCCCAACCTCGGTATACTCAAATTACTTGACATTTTCTTCAGTCTAGTAGATAAATAAGTTGTTACTGTCTATAATGTTTAAAAAAATTATTTTTCTCTTTATAACAAAACAAAAAAAAAACTGAATCAAGTCAATCACCTTTATTATGTATTACATGATATGTAAACAAAGAATGTCATATAAACCTTTAAATTATTTAATTATTGAAACAATGAGAAACATATAGAAAAAATAAATATATATATTCATATATATTTTTTTTAATGAAAATGCTTACAAAACAGTAAATAATAATTCAATATAAACTTTAATAATAATTAGCTGTGAAATTTTGCATCATATCGTCCCATGCTGACTCTGAGCTTTATTCTGTCTGTTGTCAGTGGAGACAGGAGGTCATGAGGTCTAGACCAGATGATGGAAAATGTATCATAACTTCCTATAGGATAAGTTTCTCCCAGTGTCTCCTTCGTTTTCAAATCCCTTCCACGGAGGTTTGATCATCCAGGAGGATCTTCCAGCTGATATTTCTTATTAAATCCACCAATATTTGGTCTCTTTCAATCCATCTTGGACTTTACTTTCTCTTCCGCTTTCCTCGTGTGTGACGATTTTGTCTTTAATGATTCCGTCACGTGTGAGAGTTCGAACTTCTGCAGTTGTTTACAATATTCCTACGCCCCTCCCTGCATGCGCTAGAAGACATTTTTACAACTTAGAAATTAATTTTGTCCGACAACAGGAAGGTTTACTTTTGACTTGGATTGTTGTTTCCTAAACCAGGCATTAGTATTGGAGTTGATTTATCACAGTGTTTCCCATCAGCTGAATCATTGAAGGCAGCTTTGTGTTTTTGGGCTGTGAAGAAGTCCCTGGACAAAGACGTCCAGGCAAGGATGAAAAATGAAATAGTCCATGTGGTGCCGCTGTGGGGCAGCCCAAATGAGGCCGCTGGTGATAAAATAGAACTGCAGAGTGCACAGCAGCAGAATTTAACACGCATCAGTCGGTTCTTCTTAATTATTTTCATTAATTCATCACCAGAGACTTTCAAGGTTTTCTTGATTAAAGCAATAACCAGGGTACCAGACATGGGAATCTGGCAACCCAGAGGCTGCTCATGGGCCTTGGTCTGATTTCGTGCGTCGCCTTAAACGAACACATAAAATGACTTCATAAAGACACAAAATGACAGATAAATGACTCCAAAAAGACCCGAGATGACTACAAAAGTCTACAAAACATAAAATAAAAATGTAAATGAAAAATCCACACAAAAAAGAGAACAAAAATACACAAAAATGACTAATAACATCGACCAGAACAGACAGAATGACAGAGAAATATACAAAAACACACAAAATTATAACAAAAATACTTTCACTAAAATAAACATATCAACATCAAACACACACAAACCCTTTGTTCCTTTCCGTATTAATGCTTAATTTGGTTATTATTCTAAATGCTGACATGAAAGTTGATGATGTAATAAGAGTCTCTGTACTATTTATTTCTTGTCATTAAATGTGTGTTTAGCTTCCCATGTTCACTATCTATACCTTTGTTTAAAGTCTGGTGCAGTCTGTGGCTGTTTGGTGTAAAATAATAATAAAAGTATTCATGCATCAGATTACAGTCATAAATATATTGTGTGTGGCCATCTGTCCTCACTGGACAAGCAACGCCCTCCTCTCTACCTGTGTGTGACGCACACTCACACAACCACTCACACAACCACTCACTCACTCACTCACACACACACACAAACACACACACACACACACACACACACACACACACACACACACACACACACACACACACACACACACACACACACACACACTCCCACACACTCCCTCGAGACCAAAACTGTATCTGAGTTTGAATAGCAATGTGACGGTGCTGACGGCTGCTTTGAGAGCCACTGGGCTGAGGTGGTAATGAAGCATCCAACACCATTGGCTACATACAGGCTACACACAACTGTTAATGAGCTAAAGCTAATGTAGCTATGACTGATTCATCCATCCATCTAACCCTCATCCAACAATCTATCCAGCAATCCAACTGCACATCCTTTCATCCTTCTATTCATCCATCTGTTTCTTCTTCTGTTTGACCATCCTTCCTTCCATCCCACAAAGCAGTAAATCAATCCATCCATGCATCCGTTCATCCTTCTGTCCATCCATTCGTCTATCCATCCAACCAACCGTACAGCTGTCCGTCCATCTGTCTTTCCAGCCATCATCAATCAATCCATCTATCATTCTGTCCATCCATCCATCCAACCATCCAATGAAAAATTTAGACAGCCATCCTACCGCACATCCTTTCATCCGTCTATTCGTTCATCCCTTTGATCTTCTGTTAAACCATCCATTCAACCAACTGTACATCTGTTATTTCTTCCATCCATCCATCCATTTATCTGTCCATCTGTCTGTCCATCCATCCATCCGTCCTTTTTTTGTCCATCTGTCTATCCAGTCATCCGTCCTTTTGTTAGTGCATCCATCCATTTATCCATCTGTCTATCCATCCATCCGTCCTTTATTTTTGTCCATCCGTTTGTCCTGTTGTTTATCCACTCGTGCGTCTACACATGATTACACACAGTTTAGTGGACAAAATCAGGACAAACTGAACATCACTTCCTGTTAAAGAGGCAGTAGCGTACCAAATGAAGTGGCTGCTGATGAACTAATCCCATAAACACATGAAGGTCTCTAGAGCAGTGTTAAATAGATGGTTATACCAAAAAGGCAACAAGCCATGAACCTTCTATGTAACACATTTGTGATTTGTTTCAATCTATTTAACAGAAACGTTACACCTGCATCACAGTATAACTTCTCTGCAGTGACAGAAAACATCTGTTAACTATTAATGGAAGAGCTGGAATAATAGTAAATATGTGTGTCGTGTTTGTCAACACTGTCACGCTCTCTTTTCGTTTGACAGATTTGTTCCAGAAGTTGTTTCGTCAGGACCTTCTGGTCGCCAGCTTGTTCCGCAATTTTCTGTTGGCAGAGCGGATCATGAGGTCATACAACTGCACGCCAGTCAGCAGCCCCCGCCTGCCCCCGACATACATGCACGCCATGTGGTAAGACACACACACACAAACACACACACATGCACACTTAAACGCCTCACAACAGGCTAACAGCAGTGATTAGACGTGATACTGAGTGTTCACCACACATGATTGGATCTCAGATGCACATTTAATGATTTGAAGTGGTTCCCTTTAAGACACTATTGAGTTATTTAAGTATAAATATATGTACAATGCTTTGGTCTTAAATTGTCTCAACACCAACGTGGTCATAAATTAGGAACCTCACTGTGAAGCTCTATTTCTGTTTTATAAAGAGATACTGACTGTGGTTTGTGCTGTGTTCATGTTAGTCTGTTTGCTTTAAACAAGGAAGAGGGAAGGGGAGGTTTGGGAAAGTAATGTTGGCTGTGTCTCAGCCATCCAGGAGGAGCTCAGAGTGGAGATGCTACTCCTCTGCATTGCTTGTGGTAGACCTGTAATCTGAATAGTTATAAAGCAGAAGCAAGTAAAAATATCCTATTCCTCTTGCGAGATAAGTTGTAAATGTCTGCAGGTTTTGGAGTGTGCTTTCCATACCAGAAGTATATTGCCCAAAACGCTTCCCTTAGAACAGGCTGTTTCTGAGTCTACTTCCTGGTATGCAAATGAGCTGTGTCTGACCACGCCCACTTCATGTCCCACTCTGGTAGCAGTTAAAATTGTATGTCTTTTGTTGATCGTTTCCTTTTGTGGGTTAATGCTAACAACATTAGCAGCAGCAACTGAGCAGTGTTAGCCACCGTGCTAACGTTACACTGACATTTTAACAGCTAGCACCTTATCATGCTAGTTAGACTTATGCAGTAAAAAAAAAAAAAAAATTATATGAACTTATCTTCCACGTTTGTGCTTGACTCATGAAGTATTGGCAGCACATCTTGCTTTATCCAGAGTTTTTAAGCTAAGCTAGCTCTGTACAGGCCCATGTTTTCAAAGCAGTCCTCAATGAAGTGCCGACACACACACAAAGAACATTTGGGAATGTATTTGGGTACCATCAAAGATAAACATTCAGCCACTGGGTCCTGAGAGTCTCTGCTAAGGCTCGTCCAGTCTTTACCGTGTCTGTTAACCTGCAAAGTAATAGTGAGGGTGGAGCTCACCTCCCTGTGGGAGGGGCCGAAGGAAGAGGTATTCCTCTTATGACATCATAAACGGAGCAAACTCAAACTCGCCTGCCTGAGCACACATTTCACAAAATGTGGAGCAAACAAGGGATCATACGTGTAGAATTTTATTAATGTTATTTCATAGTAAGGCTATGGAGATACATATTCCTATTAGAAAACCATTAAAAAGGTAAATTTGTATAATACGGGACCTTTAATCCCCCCTTCACTTTGACTACAGTGTCCCTACAAGGATGTGTATCTGTTTACCTGCTAATCCTGAATGTGTGGGAAAGGGAGTGAGGGATGAGCTCTGATTGTGGGGGTTTGGACCATTTCACCTCACTCTGATTGATCAGGTGTCGATAAATCTATCTGGGCGAGATATCAAAGAACCTGCTCCACCCATGTAACACCAATCCACATTTCCCTGACGTCCATAAATGCAAATGTCAAATGAAACCAGGCAAAGGTAACTGATGATCGAACAGGTCTAGATCTTGTTGGTGGGGGCAGGAGGTGGATTTATGTCTTTTCTGTTTTGCTCGAATTTGCTCGAAGTTTCCACATGACAAACAGGAAGTTTCCACTGCCCAACCAGAAGCTACAAAAGAAGCTACATCTCTTCATGAGATGTACCTCTTAAAGCTCCGATCTGCCTAAAGGAAACTTGGAGCTGGTTTCACGGAAATCAAAAATCCTAAATTTCAAACCATGCGAGTCTTTAATGGTAACAGAAAGAATTTGACTGGATAACTGTTGGGAATGTTTGTGTACCTTGTCTAGTTAGAACTGGATACTCTCTTTATCACACCAATGTGAACCCTTTGACATCGCCATTGCTGCTGTTGTTTATTTATTTATTTATTTATTTGATAGGGACAATGCACATTAATGCACATCTACATTGAAACAACAAAAACAGATGTAAACATGCCAGATTATAGCCACAGGGCTAATTCACATCCGTAGTCCCTAGGCAGATGACAGAAATACATAAAATACATCAAACAATGTAACAGAAATGAATAAGTACAAGAAAAGTAAAAGAAGAGTCACTTAATGGTCACGAGACTAGTTTGCTTTAAGCCACACTTTAAGTTTGGTTTAAATAAAGGAAATGTGGGACATTCCAGTGAGGGGAAGACTGTTCCATAATTTATAGGCCTTCACAGACAGAGCTAGGCTTAATAGATTATGTTTTTGTAAAATATTATCAAAGACATTTTATAGAGTTCACACCATCGAATGACCAAGTTGAAAAACAATATTCACTATGTGATAAGTCATATAATGTAAAAACACCTTGACAACCCCAAATGGTAGGAATTGACACATTTGTTTAAAATTTTGGAGATTAAATTTGACTGTATTCAATATTCTTTTTACATGTTTTTTAAAACTTAATGTGGAGTCAAGGGTCACACCAACGTATTCAAATTCCGAGACAATTTCTGATTCTTCTCCTCTTAAAAATACACCAGATTGTTTTATGTCGTGAGACTGTTTAGTGAACATCATACAAACTGTTTTTTGCATTGAGTAGCAGGCAGGATTTAAAAAGCCATTCATTTACCAGAGCGAAGGTCAGGATGGCAGAAGCCTCTTCAATACTTTTTGCACTTGTGTCGATGACTTCATCATCAGCATACATTTGAAATTCAACATCAACACAAGTGTTAGGAAGGTTGTTTATACATAAAGAAAATAATATGGGACTGAGTATTGACCCTTGAGGCACACCGAGGGGGACATCAACGATTTTACACTGTTAATGTTAACACACTGTTTCCTTGAGTCTTTATCCATTGAATAGCATTTGAGGCGAAGTTGAAATATGTTTGTTTAGATAATAAAATGTCACGTTTGACAGTGTCAAATGCGTTTTTAGATGTAAAAACACAGCACCAACACAAGCATTATTATCCCATTTACTTGTTGTTTTGGCGTATGTAACCATTTGTGTGCTCAAGCACAACCTTGCCATAAAAGCAATGTGCTTTTAAGGGCTACTTACTTGAAAAACACCAAAAGATACAAAATCCCAACAGAGCTAACATGCAATAGAATAGAATGAAGGACACAGAAGTGTTAAAGTCTTCTCTCTTTATTTAAAATTATTTGGAGAACTCAGACCTGGACCAATGATATTTGACCATGTGAGGCCGGCGGGGGTGCCGTGCATTTTACTGAATTGGTCAAAAATATTTCGATAGCAAAGTGGTTGTGTTGTTGGATGTGTTTTCTTGCTCGCTGTTGGCTGACAGTGTTTTAGATACTAATCCTGGCCAGTGGGGGCAGTAGAGAGCAATATGATATAGTGTATATGTGAGCAGGTCACGCGTTTTTCTGCTGGTCCTCTGCTTGAAAAATGAAAAGTTCTCAGAGCCCCCCCATCGTGGCAAAATTTTAAAAAGTGTAACTGTTTAAAATACAAAATACAAATCTAGATCCTTCTTCAAATCTCATAAAAATAACATATTTGCAATCACAGATTTTAGAACAGTTATAATAAACCTCTTTGTTAATGAAGTGCAAAGAAAGAAAAAAAATGTTCTATATTTAGGAACAAGGTTTAGCAAAGCCATTCTAAGAATCCGTCACCCGTCCCCCTCAGACACTCTGCTTTTGCGTTAGCTTTCAGTCATTTTTGTCTGGGGTATTTTTTATAGTTAAATTAAAATCATCCTAAACTATATTTTCAAACCTCTCAAAATTTAATAAAAATGTTTTTGCAAGTGTGAGCCAAAGCATGTGGGTGTTTTTACTTGCTCCTTCCCTCGAGCATATGTCTACCCCTCGTCCGTGCTAAGTAAGTACATGTGTTTGTATCTCATTTATATTTATGCGCTGACTCTTTCTGTTGTTGCACTCCGTACGGTTGGCTCTACGCTGCCACAGGCGGATCCACACCAGAGCTGGGTTTGTTGTTGTTTATTGCTGCTGTTAATACCTCCAACATGCACATTGGAAACATGGTTGCATTTACATTTTCACGAACGCACAGTAGACACATTAGAGGGACTCCACGCATGTAAAAGCAATGAGGAAAAGTCACTTTCTGTTTAGTCATAGCCAAATCATTACAACTATAAACAATGGTAGTGTTTGCTTTTAGCTGATGACACTCTGCCATGAATCAGGAATGGTTTAAGGAACAAAAAACCTTGCTTCGTATTTCCCAGCTCTTAATGCAGTCCATCATCTCTTGGGTTTGCTGGAAAAACAAATCTTATTCACTTTTTGTATTGTTTAGTTTTTTTGACTGCTGCCATCCAGGTAGTGTCAGGAATTATACCAAATGCTCTTGTTTTTTTAAAAGCCATTCATGGCAGCCTCATGCCGGATGCTTACTTGTCCTTTTGTGATAATTCCTCACTTCAGTTTCATTGAATATAGTGGAAATGTTATTTTAATTCAGTAAAGTCCAACATGAACACCCGTGGGGCCAAAACAAAAGAAGAATCAACTAAATAAAAAACACAGGAACATTTATTCAGGATCAGGATCTGCTGCAGATACCTCAGTCCATTGTGTTGTTGCGTTTGTCATTCCGTGTTGTGTTCTGAGCTCTCAAGGGATTTTGTGTTGTGCTGTGCTGTGCTGTGTTGTGCTGTGTTGTGTTGTGTTGTGTTGTGTTGTGTTGTGTTGTGTTGTGCTGTGTTGTGTTGTGTTGTGTTGTGTTGTGTTGTGTTGTGCTGTGTTGTGCTGTGCTGTGCTGTGCTGTGCTGTGCTGTGCTGTGCTGTGAGCTTTTAGGGCCACCATGGTAAAGAACGTTGTAACCCTGTTTTTAAAATGTACTATATTTATGAAGGAGTAAGCAGCGACTCTTACGAGTATAGTATTGTAATACACAATGAGCTATTAATATATTGTTGCAGGTGATATTGTAATAGAAACATAGAAATCTCGATATATTGCCAAGGCTGGTCAGACCTTGACCTCTGAAAACACACTAATGGCGTCCCATGTAGTCTGAATGGTATGCAAACATCCCCCCTGGCATCATAAACAACAGATTTACAGTTGTAATAATAACAACTTATTTTTAAAGCTCACATTGTGCTGCTTTGACTTCAGGGCTGATCACTGATCACTGCTCCATGTTTTCCAATTAGTGCAGCATCGCTTTGTTACACAAACATCTCCCACCTTCTATTGTTTCTCTTCTTCTTTAAATGCCTCCCTACATCCCACCCACTCATTTTCTGGGCTTGTGTTGAGGAAGGAATAAAAAAATAACTCTCTCTGCCTGAAGGAGGCTTGTTGTGTAACAGCCAGGATTCTCTTTTTGGCTCCTTCAGTCTTTGGAGCAGGCGTGAGTCCTCTCCTCCTCCTTTGGCACGATGCAGTATGTGTGTGTGTATGTGTGTGTGTATCACCAACTCATACACACTGCACCATTGTTTAATATTAGCTTTAACAAGTGAGGGCCAGCTTTTAGTGTCACAGATGAAAGTTAAAGGTGGACGACCGACGCTGATGTCCGGAAATGAGCATTAACTGTGTGTGTGTGTGTGTGTGTGTGTGTGTGTGTGTGTGTGTGTGTGTGTGTGTGTGTGTGTGTGTGTGTGTGTGTGTGTGTGTGTGTGTGTGTGTGTGTGTGTGTGTGTGTGTGTGTGTGTGTGTGTGTGTGCGCGCGCGTGTGCTGCTTCATGTCTGTGAGTTGGTGACAGTGCAACAATCTTCAGGTGACAGAGAAAAAAGAGACAAGTCAGCAGCCATCTGCTCGATGTTCGTCACCAACACACACACACACACACACACACAGAGTCCAGATTTGTAACAACACAAATAAACACACTCATAAGATTTAGACTCACAGTGACTCAAAATATACACACACACACACACACACACACACACACACATATGACAGACTTGTAAAAACATAAATACACACACTCAAAAATTCAAACTAATACAATGTACAGGCACATTCAAACACACACAGATTAAAGGTGTAGTCCACCGTGTTTGAAAGCTAGCACATTTCAACCTCCTTTTAGCTCCACCTCCTCCTCCCCCTCCCATTAGGGCTTCGTCCCAAGCCACGCCCCCACAACCCTAAACGTGCATAGGGCCGACTCAGCCATTTCAGCACATTTTGGAGTGTAGACACAAGGAGAGGGTAGGGGGTGGAGCAGGATGAGACATGAAGGCATCTGATTGGTTGATTCCATCTGGACCGAATGGCACGGATTGGTCATAGTTTTTACAGGATTCCAGCTGCTTCAGAGCCCTGACTCTCTCCCTTCCTTTTCTTAATACATGATGTATCGACTACTCTCAGGATGGAAGCACCAGTTCATTCAGTAGAACAAAAAGTGTTTCCATATAGGACTAAAGACTACAGCTCTAAAAGGGTGACATCATTATAGAGAGACTAAAACACACATACTACGATTCAGACTCACATCACACTATGCTAGACTCACACACACACACACACACACACACACACACACACACACACACTGGTATGAGGTCATTTGTATTTGCTGACATCCTGGGAGCTAAAGTTGTGTCGTCCTTCCTGTGAGGAGTCTTTGCTGATTGGAGCGCTCGCTCTGCTCGTTTACACACAGCTCCATTACATCAACACCCGCCTCAGTCCCACAAGTCATAATATAATCACAACCAAAATGCCTCTGTGATGCTTTTCTGTTGGAGGAAAACACATTTTACACTCAGATGCTCTTCTTAGAGCTGCTGAATGCACACACTCACACTTGTTTACAGCTCTGTCAAACTCATTTATTCTGCTTTTTACCACCGAACAAGTAATCCCATATAATGCCGCCGCTCACACTCGTTTAGTTTCTCACGTCTCAGAGAGTAAAGCTTTTGGATGGAGGATAAACTTTTACCAAATCACTGTTTGTTCGTTTAAAGAAACACACACACACAAAAAAAGGTTCCAGATTCACAGCCATTTGAACGACTGTCTATGAAAAGGTGTACAAACAGCATTATAACTGATGTTTAAAAGTCAATGACGACACAAATTGATCCAAATGACCACAAAAATCAACTTTACAACAACAAAAATATACTAAATATCAACAAATAAGACAAGTGACTCGGTAAACACACAAAACAACAACAAAAATACACTAAATGTCAACAAAATTGGTCTGAATTGTGGTTTTTAAATCGTAATTTTCTCTGCACAGTTTCTCCGTGTTTGTGATTAGTCTGACGCTGCCATCGCCGCCCCTTTTATGTGAGCGTGCACGTAGCCAGGTTGGAAAACTTTAGGTTAAGTGAACGTTTTGATATCCAGCTTTGTAGTACAGCTGCTCTGTGACGGAGAATGTTTGGTTCAGTGACGCTAACGGAGAGATATCCTAGATATATTTATCCAGTGTCATAGTACAGGCCCTTAATGTAAACTGGGCATCCTTCGTACAGCATTGAGCGTGAGTGTGGCTCAACTCTGACTTTTTGCTAACGAAGAGGAAAAAAGCCCCAGCGAGCCTCTGGGAGCCGAGGAGGAGAGAAAAAAAAAGTTACATAAGCACATGAATTAGAAATGAGGACCATGAGAGTGGAGCTGGTGTCGAGAGAAGGATTAAAGGATCCTCGCTGGCCGATCCAGGACCTCGGGCTGGAAATCCAGAGAAGAGGAGAAGAACAGGAGTGAGTGATGGGTTGGAAACACTGTAAAATAATAGTTTTGTTATTTTTCACTCACCAAAACCAACCAAAAACTGTAGCACAAACATGGAGGATTTATACATCCTTTACTCTCTCACTGTCTGCCTTTGTATCTCGTTCTCTCCTTATTCACTGTAAGTGTTTTAATAGCCTCTACCATCTGTTGATGCAGTATTTAAACACTGCTTTCATTGGATTTAGTTACTAATCACTTTACTGTTTCTGCCCTTTAGCATTTTGTACATAATAATTGTAACCTGTAGTACAGTATAAACAAAATGAGTCCAGTCTTGTGTGTTCCTCTAAAACTAGGGATGTAACGATTAATCGTAAGGTAGTTAAAAATCGATTCATAGGTATTACGGTTCACATCGATATTCTGAAAATTTAATCGCAGTACTTTTTTTAAACTATATCTATTTATCCTTCTCTTGTTTAACAGTGTGGGCTGCGGGCGGAATCTGCTTCTTCTTTCTTTCTGGCCGCCTTCTACTCTTAAACATGTTCATAAATGATTCCTTACCCCTTTAGCACCGAAACTGTTTTTTTTTTTTTTTAAAGTCCAATTGTTAAGGCACAAAAAACATTTTTAGTTGCACTTTTAAAAAGAAAAAACTATTATGCAGTTTTGCATTGTTTACTATAGAAGCATAATTTAAATTAATAGGCTTCTTCTTCATTTGTATTAATCCTTTATTTTATTCAAGATTTATTTTTAGTGAAATTGCATTGTTTTGAATAGTTTATCAAAGGATTCTTTTGACAATGAAATGTAAAAGGAAAACACAACAGTTAAAACACAAAATGACACAATATACAAAAATTACATACTAATGTACTACTCATACTAGGTCTGACGTCAAAATCAGAATGTAGTGCGTTCACATTAGATAGTATGCAAAGGTTGAGTACATGAGAAAGAACCGAATGTATACTATATGGGGACATTTTTTAAGTATGCATGGTGGGCACGCTAGTCACACTCAACCGCCCCATGATGCAGAACGTAAAATCATCCTGGGATGATCCCGGCTTCAAACTAAAAATTAAACATCCTCCTTTCAAAACAAAAGCATCTCTTCCTGTCTTCCATTAGTTTTCAATGCTTTTGTAAATAGGGCTCTTGTTTTGAAGTTAACTGGAGGTTTTGTCAGTAGCACAATGCCGGGTCTCCAAAAATGTCTGAAATGTCGACTCAAGTTTTCTGGATCAACTGACCACATCATTTCATAATTTTCACATGTGGAGAATTAACAGAGATATTTAGCCTCAGTGTGCTTCGGGTTTTTATTGTTGTAGGTTTGAAATGTATCTTGGGAAACTTGGAAGTATACTTCAGTGAGAATGGTGATCATCCTAATCATACTTATAGTATATAGTAGACAGTATGTACTCATTGAGTTTGTAGTGTATAGTACAGAGTGTGACATTTCAAACACAGTCTTTGACTTTTATTCCTCTGGAGCTTTTTTTTTTCTTCTATTTCCACTTCTTACCCTGATGTCGGTGCTTTTTTTTCTGGCCTAATGGTAACAAAAGGCTTTGAAAAGAGAGACCCCATCAGCCCTGGTGCCTGTGGTCATATTTTGCATAGTTTTGGGTTAATTTCCAGTTAATCACACAGCACAAAGACCGATATGTGATTAAAACGCTGTTAATTCTGCACCTCAGCCATGACTGTCCTGCTGTTTGTGTGTGTGTGTGTGTGTGTTCCCTGGCGGCAGGCAGGCGTGGGACCTGGCCGTGGACATCTGCCTCTCTCAGCTACCCACCATCATCGAGGAGGGCACCGCCTTCAGAGTAAGTGGCGCCTGACGACGAAGCGATGTGACAAACGGCTGAGTTTGCAGCTCTGAGCGATGAAGTTTGTGTAGCGTTGATGGATGACATTCATCGTGGCTCTGCTCAGACTCGAGCATCCGTAACACCTCTGACGGCCTCCCCAACACGCACACATAAAAATGTGTCGGGTGTGATGAGTCATGTGTGCGTGTCCAATAAAAACCCTCCTATCCTGCACGTTTGCAGGCGTGATGGAAAGTCTCAGCAGGGGGCTGATGGAGCAGGTGGCGTCTCGGCTGATTCGGGTCAAAGCACAACATATTTCAGCAGGTCACAGACCCTGAGACGTGCAGCCACATGTGCTTGGAAAAGGAGGAAAAAATGGGCCAAAGCAGCACTTTTATCCTCTACCTGCTCCCCGTAGGTGGGCGTCTCCTCCATCGCTCCTTGGGGAGTGTTTTCTCCCCCCTTCCTCCTTTTCCTTCTTCTGCGCTCAGGCTGAAAACACTTACCGCCTCTGTAATTGAGCCTCCGAGGACCACTAAAGGAGATGTGCCCTCTCCGCCGCACTCTGTCTTTGAGGAGCCTTTAATTCTCCTGTGATGAGCTGCAGCTCTTCACCTTCTTCACTCTGCTGCAGGGAATTAGTGAACAGAATGAGTTTGTCTTGCTTTTAAAAACATAATTCTATTAGCTTTTTGCAATCATTGTTTCACTTTATTATTTTACAATGATTAGTTTAATTATTATTGATTAATTTGGCCAGTATATTTTACTTAAATACTATTTGTATTTGTTTTTTGAAGTGGTATAGAATATATGTTTAGGAAATATATAAACAAATTTCAAAATTATTATAATTTATTAGATTGGATTATTTATTTTATTTTTATTTTTTTAAATATTTTAAAATTGTATTATCTTATTCTTATTGATGAGTTTGTCTTCATTTGTAAATATAATTCTCTTAGCTTTTTCCAATAATTCTTTCAATTTATTATCCTACTAGGGTTAGATTATTTATACCTATTATATAAATTTCATCAACGCATTATGTTCAAAACTAATGCAGGATCCTTAGAATAACGTCTACATGCATCAGGCCTGAATAAATGAGCAGCCTGACAGTAGAGATTGGGTCTGTGCTCTGTGTGTGATTATTTATTAAGTGTAACAAAATGTTTTTTCTCTGTGTTCCCTGTTCATAGCACAGTCCATTCTTCGCTGAGCAGCTGACGGCGTTTGAGGTGTGGCTGACGATGGGCGTAGAAAACAGGAACCCTCCTGAGCAGCTGCCCATTGTCCTTCAGGTAAACACACGCACATTCACACACACACACTCACACACACACAAGACTAATCCAAAGTCAATTCATAGACAGAGGTTCACTAAAAGCTGCGATTAAACAGGACGCTATGGACACACGTGTGGAGCTGATCCATACTAAGGTATGGGAGAGGAAAACAAATGACAAGACGGAGCATCTGTCAACAGTTAGAGATGGTTTTTTAAGTTATGTGACATCAAAGGTGCAATAAATATGCTTTGAGGACCAAGCAACAGCCTTCGATTCTCCTAAGAACCTGACCAATAAGTGATTTAAACCCCTGTTAAAGCTCTGTGATCAACGAACCAATAGGAGCACAAGAAAGGTTTCCATTTCATCCTTGGATGAGCAACTCCTTTCCAAACATTAACTTTATTAGCACTACTTCACTCATACTCGTACATAAACTCTACAAACATATTAGACACATGCATAAAGGATGTTTCAATCCATGACTAAAGAGTGGTTGACTAAGGATAGTGTCAGAAGTGCCCCCTCAAGGTGTGCTGAGGTATTGCAGCACGTGCGGTGATAGTTCAGCGCTCTTTATTGTTGCTCATTGGTGATTGTTGTAAAGGGAAGTGTGATGTGGACGGACAGGCACAGGGTGTGTGTGTGTGCGCGCGCGTGTGTGTGTGTGTCATGACCATGATAATCTACGGTACAATGTGTGGCTCTACAGAGAAATTTCAGGAAGACGTTTTATAATCCCAGTCATTTATATTTTAAACTTGATATTGTCGCTGTATCTGTGATAAATCTTATTAGAGAGACATCAACAAAGGCCAACTTCAATTACTCGCTGCTGAAGACAATCATTTTTAATACGATAAAGACATAGTTTAGGCCTCAAAGATCAGTAAATTAAAGATCCTTTGCTAAAAAAAACAAAAGTTAAAATTTTCTGAATTGTTTTGCACATTGCATTGTGGAATGTGGATTCCTTTAGATGGATGCATAGCAGTGTTTTTGCTTCCTTCTAACTATGATTTCTTGTGTTTGCCTCCAAGTCAAGATTTGAATCCGGCTGATATTGAATGTCTGGTGGAGTGAGGTGATATCACTGGGAATACTGGAAAAAAACTAGAACAAAAATGAAGTTAAGCCAATCACTGTCCTCCATGTCTGGAGAAGAAAAAAATCACATGCAGTAAGAATGAAGTAAAAACACTTATTCGTATTGTCTTACAGGACTCCACATCCCACAATGCAATGCACCAAACTTTTTGTGTGTGTTTACAGTGGAGATGAAAACTAGCTTTTGAGTGGAATTATCAGTTTTTCACATCTTTTTTCTGAGCAAATGATCATTTATTTATTGATAATATTCTCTTCCACGTCTGGATTCTGAACTTTTGTTCATCAGAAAAGTGGAAACGCTTTATAAAGTCCAGCATTTCAGCTCCATTTTTGAAGCGTGCCGTGCTAAGTGGAAGCTCCGCCTCCTGCTGTGCAGTGAACATGTGGACCACGCCCAAATCTTTTATTGTGACGTTGCTGGAGCTGAACCCTGTCACACACTCTGGTCTTTAGCTCTCACTGGGGCCCACGTGTTGCTGCGTCGTATCACAGGCGCTGACGGTGAAACCTCTCGAGTTGCATGGTAATTTCCCGCTGACTCAGCACTCTGCAGCCCGTCCATGCAGCATTTCTGCCAGGAGACGTTAAACGGCGAGGGAGGCGAAGGACGGAGCTCAGTCTGTGTGTTTTAATGTGGACACTATATGCAGCTCCTCTCTGTGCTGTGTGATGTAACACACACACACACACACACACACACACAGTATTCAAGGCGTACAGAGAGGTGCCATGTTCAGGGTTGGGGTCAGTTTCATGTTTCAACAACTCTATTACAATTACAGTGACCAACATTTTTTTTCCCAATTCCACAATTAAATTAAAATTATTTTTTATCCTCAGAAAGTCCATTTCAATTATGTTCTCAATTACTTAAGTTCAATTACGGGTCCAAAATAGCTGTAAAATACACTAATAAGAAATATCTATCATCTAATTTTTTTCCTATCTAATGGTTACATTGTTAGGCTTCCTAATCAATGAAAATATAGGTTTTAATATTTTTGGTGTGGGCGTCTGAGCCTTTTTTTGTGTAGATTTCATTTTGTTTTATTAAATTTTAAAATGTGGGAAAGCTTGTTTTGAAACATATTTTAATAATTAACTACATATGTGTAGAAATGTACATAGAACTGTAACATGGTTCCCCAGTTTTGCGTTAAATTATAATTGACCTTTTTTATAGAATTGTCATGACAATTACAATTACATAGTCAATTATCTAAACTCAATTACAAGTGTATTACGATTACAACAGCAACAGATTTTTTTGCAATTATAATTATGCCATAATTGTAATTAATTATCAATTACGTTATTGCAATTATAATTGACCCCAACCCCGGCCATGTTTAGTGACAGATGTGCCTTGGCAAGAAACATGCACAGGAGGGCGATCCATCATTAAAGGCTTTTTCTTGAAAAGAGCACAACAGCAGAGGCAACGTTGCAACACGTCGTCATGACAACAGCCAGTTACATCTAAGACGGGTCAGCAGGTTTTTCAAACGAGATAAATGTCAGAGAGTCGAGCTGTTAATGGTTAAACCTTCGTTCTTTTCAGTGACTTGGAATAAAGTAGAGACTTTAGAGACGCTGCAGCCATGCCACCACCACTGCAGCACGTCTTATATAAATAATCGAATACCCCTCCCCATGCTAGAACAAAACATAACTATATTTTTTGTTTAAGTATGATATATAAGAAGTGAGAAAATGGCTTTTGTGGTCACAGTAATTGGTAACAGGGGTGTTTTTTAGCGCATTTTAGTGATATACCTCGGTAACGACTTTCGCAATTTATTGAAAACACGTATTTATTAAATAAATATTTTTTTCAAAAAAAGTTTGTCATGTTTGATATCAAAATGTCGAGAATGATGAGACGCATCTTCAATAGAACAATTTGAGTCGCTTTGAAATCTATTTTGGCCGTCAGATGATAAAAAGTAACAAATTAACAGTCAAAAACTTTTTGACTTCGCAATTATTGTTGTGCAAGGATTGTCCATAACGTTGTCATTATACACGACAGAGTATTGTTTGAGGTTTTAAAATCATCCCAGTCTCGGAGGCTCAGTTACAGAGCCAATATGCAATACTGTGTTATGTTGCGTTCACCCCGGATGCGTCACGAAATGTCCGTATGTCCAGATTACAAACAAAGTCAATGGATAGATGCGTCCCAGATGCGACATCTTTCCAGTGCGGCTGTGCGATCTGACCCGCACGTCAAGTGCATTGGCCGTGCGAGCACGCTCCCGATTTTACGCATATACGCACATTCGCAAGAGTTGAAAATATTGAATTCCTGCGAACGTTTTGCATGACGAAAGCCAATCAGAGTCTTTGTTGACGATGACGTCAGGCCGTCAACACGGACACCGGTTTGTTCACCCATTCAACCATGGAGTAGAAGCTGTGTGTGACCACCTGGAGCTGTATGACACGGCCTTTACAGGACATTTTTTGATCCTGTGGACCCTGCGGTACGTTTCATACGGCAGATGCGTCCGGTGCCACAGAAGTCGCATTCGGTGTGAACGCAGCATAAAATTGATGCACTTCTTGTAGTGTTGACCTTCAACAGCATGTGCCGACTAAGTAAAAAAATTAACTGAAAATCACTCCAGTTCATTCCAAATTTCTGTTAATTTTCGTTTTCTCAATTTTGTCAGAAAATGAGGCTGTAATGTTTGTCATTATATATAATTGTTTCTTCTTGCCAATGGACTTAGAAAAATATTTTCTAAGAATGACGTCACTAAGAGCTACTTTTAGCCGTAGGATCGTTGTGAATTGGGCATTGGATATTTCCGGGAGTTTCTACACACAGCCATACACGCCGGCATATCCTTCATACTTTTTTTTTTAAAGGCGTTATTTTACTGTATTTGTGCCGCAGAATATACTGTATTTGCACAGTCGTGTGTTCACACAGGATCAAAAGAAGCAGATTTTCCTGGGAAACTTCTTTTGTGCATTAAAGCACTTTAGGTGTGAAAGCTAGAAAGATCTTGATGACGTGATTAGCAAAGTTGTACGAGTAGAGTTGGCTGTTTTAACACCATCAGAGCTCCAGTGGAGTCACACAACACCTCGGGTTATTTTGGTTTCAGGAGAGAGAAATGGTGACAATGTTTCAGCAACATTTACTTTTATCCACTAATCTTTGCACCTTTGTGTGTGTGAGAAAGACACGGGATATTATCACCGTGTTCGTTGTGATTACGATGCATTTTCCTGCCTCTGTGTGTTTATGTTGATGTGTTGTTTTATTCATGGCCATAAAACTGGCGTTTGTGTTGCTCAAAAGTGTGGAAGGAAGTCACAGGCGTCAAATCAGAGCCTGAGTTTTTTGACAGGTTGGAAAGTGAGGAGAGTGAGGAGAGCAGGTATTTAAGCTGCTTGGCACACACGCACACACACGCACACACATTCTCACACACACACAATTCTCTATGCTGTCGTAAAGCTGTACGTAGTGTGTGTGTGTGTGTGTGTGTGTGTGTGTACGTATGGCTTTCTCCATATGCTTTGTTCTCACAGGCAATCTGCTGCACTGCATTAAATTTACATAAACCACAAACACACTTACAATATACACACACACACACACACGTATAGAGTATTTTAGCAGCTACCAGATGCATCCTTAAAATAGTCTTCCTTTGCCAAATCACATCCATGGGAATCCAGGTTGGCTTCCCTGCACAAGCTTTGAAGCACATCAACTTACACACACACGCACACACACACACACACGCACACACACAATCATGCTGTTTCCTCTTACTCGTGTTTTCCATTTAGCTTTGGCTTTAAGGCTGTGTTCTAAATCACATACTAACATTCTACTCATACTAAGTCTGACGTCTAAGTGAGTATGCAGTGCGTTCACATTAGATAGTAAGGAAAGATTGAGTATGCGAGAAACATCCGAGCGTGTACTATATCGGGACATTTTTAAGTATACACGGTGGGCACACTAGTCATACTCAATCGCCCCATGATGCATTGCGAGCGGAACGTAAAATGGTCCTGGGATCGGCTTCAAGATAAAAATCAAACATCCTCTTTTCAAAACAAAAGCATCTCTTCTTGTTTTGTCCGTTAGTGTTGTCGGCATTAAATGTGTTTCCATGAGTTTTATGGATCAAATGAACACATGTTGATATTCCACTTGGTCACTTTCTCACTTAAAAAACTTTCAGCATTCTCAAAGATATTTAGCCTCAGTGTGCTTCAGGTTTTTGTTGTTGGAGGTTGGAGGTTACTTTCACACACAGTCATTAAAACTAACCAATTTGGAGAAAGGCAAGGCAAATTTATTTAATAAAAAAAAGGCAATTTAATGTGCTTTACATGATTAAAAAGTGCAACAGAAAACATTTGACAGTTTAAAAATCAATTTCATATGCAATAGAGAAAAATAGTGCCTTTAACTTGGATTAAAAAATGTGATGCTGACTTCAGCTCGGCTGCAGTTTGTTCCACTTCTTTGCAGCATAACAACTAAAAGCAGCATCACCATGTTTACTGTGAGCTCTGGGCTCCACTATCTGACCTGTGTAAATAGAGCTGAGAGACCTGCTGGGTTCATACCTGACTAACATCTCACTGATGGATTCTGGGCCAAACCCATTCACAGATTTATACACCAGCAGCAGAACTTTAAAGTCTATTGACAGTGTAAAGACTGAAACCGAAGGAGAACATTTGGTCGGCTCCAACTTTGGTGTCAACATTATGAAAGCACGGATCAACGGCTCAGCATCATCGTTTCAAACTTTTCATTTGTTCAGTGTTGAATGTGCAGTGTGATCCTAACCCTCTGCTCTCTGTCAGGTTCTCCTCAGTCAGGTGCATCGGTTACGGGCTCTGGCCCTGCTCGGGAGGTTTCTGGATCTTGGACCATGGGCTGTCAGCCTGGTACGGTTCATATTTACACGTTGTACCTTAAACATCTGAGCTCATGCACCCACTGCGTGTTAAATGTAGTTTCCATGTGTACGTTTTATGGTTTGTGGTTTACAGCTTTGGCGGGAAAACCTTTCATAAACTATATACTAAAGTTTTGTTTTCAAAAAAACTATGGTAACACTTTACTTTAAGTTTGATACATAAAGGCCTGACATTAGGCTGTCAATATTATGACATGACATTTGTCATTAGCATGAGTAAGGTGTCGGTCGTTACCCTAAGCCTAACCCCGCTAGATCCCTCCACCTAACCCAAAAAATGCCAACATAACTCCAAAGGTGTTATAATTTAGCAAAAGGTGTCATAGTTTAGCGAACAACACTTCATGACAGCCTTTATGACACCTTATTCATGCTAATGACAGATAAAATGTATAAAACTTCAAGTAAAGTGTTAAGTAAACCTTTTAGGAGCTGTTGTTACCCAACATGTCAGGTAACAACAGCTCCTAAAAGGTTTTTCTGAAAAACTAAACCATAGTATATCATTTAAAAAAGAAGACAAAATGAACTTTTTGGACTTGTTGGACTTGTGTCCTTGGGCAAGGCACTTCACCTACATTGCCACTCATGTTTTGATTGATCTCTATTTTTACCAGAATGCAACACTTTGGATATGAATGTATAAATATCATTGGTCATATAAACTTCAGTCCTGAACGCTGTAAACAAAACATTTCCTCCAACGTTATGAAAGCAAAGCGTGTTGACGGTGATGTTTGCTTTTTCAGGCTCTGTCCGTGGGAATCTTCCCCTACGTGTTGAAGCTGCTGCAGAGCTCAGCCAGAGAGCTGCGGCCGCTGCTGGTGTTCATCTGGGCTAAAATCCTGGCTGTGGACAGTGTGAGTACTGTAATCTGATACTAGACACGCCGCATTTACAGGAAATAGATACGAGTGAGCATGCCTGTACTGTATGCTGAATATGTCACACAAAGATAGGATGACCACATTATTTCATTTAAAAAAAATGTAAATGTCCAGGTTTCCCAGGTACAATGAACGTATCTTGGGGAACAAGTTGATTTAAATGACTGTAGCTCTGCTAATATTTGCTCTATCGGAGAAATTCCACAAGAGTTGCTCTTTACAGCCAATATGGTTGATTAATTTTACTCACACATGATGGTGTCATTGAAGATGCCGCTTTATTTTGATGATTTTGTAACATGCGCATCAGAGAAAGACTGAAAGAGACCAAATACCGGTGGATTTAATTAAAAAATGTCAGCAGGGAAACCCTCCTGGATGATAAAAGTTCCAGCTAGGTTCACAGAAACTTATCCTTTAGGAAGTTAAGGTTACTGAAGTGTATATTGAATGAATATTTAATGTTTCTGTAAGCCTTGAGGGGTTTTTTGTTATAGTTTTAGTTTCTAGTAGGATATGTTTCTCATTGTTTCAATGATAGAGATTTTAAGAAGGTTTATGTGAGATTTTTTAAGGACAGATTGTTGTAATCATAATAAAGCTGATTAACTCCAGTCAACACTGATTTCAGATTGGATTTAAGTCTTTGTTATAAAGAGATGAATTGATTTTAAAAATTGAGCCACTATATCATAAGTAAAGGGTGGCACACTTTTTCACTCTTTTCATTGCTCAACCAAAGAATGCGTAACTTTCACAGATATTAGAAACTGGAATGATATAAATCTATTAACCTAAGTATGGTCATTACTAGTTGCACGATCCCGTTAGATCTCTGAAGCTAAGCAGGTCTGGGCCTGGTTAGAGTTGGATGGAGACCACTGAGAATTCCAGGTGCCACAGTGGGGGACAGTCGCCCCAGTGGTATCTGTTATTGTGTCCTTGGGCAAGGCACCACACCTACATTGCCTAGTATGAATGTAGTGTGTGAGTGAGTGTTGGTGGTGGTCGGAGGAACCAATGGCGTACTATGGCAGCCTCGCTTCCGTCAGTCTGCCGCAGGGCAGCTCTGGCTACAATAGTAGCTTACCACCACTAAGTGTGGAGTGAAAGAATAATCCCTTAATTCTGTAAAGCCACTTTGAGTGTCTATGATAAAGCACTATATAAAATTGAGGCATTATTATTATTATTATTATTATTATTATTGTTTTTGTTTGTTTTTCTATTATATTTTTATATATATATTCACAAGTGCTACCTTTTAATTATTTTAGTTTTAAGTTTACATATGCATACTAATCTTGGCGACACCGTGATTGTAGTACACTGACTCACTTATATTTGTATTTTTTCCAGGGATGGAAAGGGATGCGGTTGTTGTTTTTCCACTCTTTTTTTAATAGTGAATAAATAGCCTAGAATATTTTTTTAGATATCTTTTTTTTTAAAGAAAGTAAATGTTTATTGAATATTCTAACATCCAGTAGCCTTTGCTTTAAAAAAAAAAAAAAACGCACAACAAAGTTTTTCATTTATATTAGGCCTTCAAACAAAGCAAAACATGCATTCATGCATCAAAAAAACTAAAGTGCATTAAAGCAGATAAACCCACAACAAATTAATTATTGTCCTTTTGGCACAAGTCTGCTTAGCCACAGTAGATAGGATAATAATGTAAAGTAAAGTGTGTGCTTGTAACATCATACACTTATACAGGTACACAACATATCCTAGGCCAGAACAATAACAATACTTCAGCTTCAAAATGTCCCAATGTCCTCCATTACACTAAACAGTTAATCATCCAAAGCCATAACTCCATTACTTTCTGTGTAATTCCGTTTGCTTTAGCACTGTCCTTTGCAAACTTTTTTGTCTTTTCAAAGACGTCGCCCACGGACGGAGTGGGCATGCTGGGACAAGACGCTTTCCTTTTAGCTGCTGCAGCCGTCTCTCTCGAACTCAGCATGCTGTTCAGGGTGTTTGGCTTTTAAATGACAAATTAAAGCAGTAGTGCTAAAGGTCTTTGCAGAGGAACCCCCTCCAGATAGTTTGGTGAACACTGGTTACAAACTGCAATTCTTTTCTTGCTCTCCAACACTTTAAAGGGGACATATTATGCTATTTTTCACCCATCTCCATTTGTTCTAAGAACCCCAAAAACATAGTATTTGAGGTTTATTTTCCCAAACCTGCCTGTTTTCTGGAGTTTTAGCCACTGAAAAGTTACATTTCTGACCAATTGTGAAACCGGGCTGTTTGAGTGGGCGTGTTTATGCACACGGACTCCACACAGTTGATCACTAGCGACTTTCTTTTGCTATTCACACACTTGTTTTTGTTTTCAGCGTCAGAATAACACTGTTTTGTAACGTGTAGTGCAGTGCTGTGCAGCAACAGCAGCTTCAACAGCAAAAGCAGCTGTTTCAGCTGCTTCAAACACTTACAGGAGCTGCTATGTTGCTTTATTGTCATCATCTCATGTAGAGATCACAGGAAAAGTCCATTCAAGGTCATAGTTCACTCTTTTTTGCACTCGCAGTGGTCGCATTGTGTCGCATTGTGTCACAAACACAGGGTTGCCAGATTTGTGGTTTGGGCTGTTTTTATTGGAACGGGCTGGTTCTAAGATGATCTGATCTGGCTACACTTTTACTTGTGATGTCACAAATGTAGCAAATTTGAAACAGAGCAATTTTTTCTGTTATAAGACTTACACAAACCACAAACAAACGACTGGATGGTTTTATTTCATATTTTGTGTGCTGGTATCTCCACACTGCCGACATTTTACCAAAGGCGAGAGGTCACCGCGTCACTGCACGTTGATTGCGTCATTGCATCACAATCTACTATTCGGCCTTACTTTTAACTCACTCCACCGAAGGCCGAATGTGGATTTTTTGCAATATTGTGCCGAATATATTTGTTTACCAAATATTCGGTGCGTCCCTAATTATTTCTCCTATTTGTACCTAATTGAAATAATCACCCTCTGTATAATAAACACTATTCCTGAAAATAGAAAAAACTTCAACATTGTGAAAAAGTGTGCCACCCCTAAATGTGCAGCAATTGACTCCATTATTTATAAACAAATGTTTACAATGTCATTTGGAACAAGACAAAATGCAATCTGGCAAAGAACCACCCTAATGTGCATTTTAGGATTTGTTTTTGTGTTTTTAATTATTTCCTAATTTCTGTTGAATTGTGTCGATGTTTTCTCCTCATTTAAGAAACAGTTTCAGTGCTTCTTTCAGGTCTGAGTGCAACAGAGATTTCATTAAAGCTGACAACTGAAGAACTAACATCTCATGTGTTTGTTTGTCGAGTGGAGTTCGGCTTCAGTTTGATCCTCGCTGTTGTTTTTTTTGTCTCGTCCATGATCACGTCTTTGTTCCTGCCTCTTTCATATTTAAAAACACTTGATTTACTGCGATGTTCTTATTGCTCTCTCGTCCTTTCTTTAGCTTTGATCTCAAACTGTTCAAGTCTTTTCTTTTATCTCCACAAACTGAGAAAAGCTTTGTAGGAATCAGACAAACAGACCCCGAGCTACAGTCATCACTGCACTTGTGTTTCAATGACATTAGAGACGCTAACAGGTAGCATATTGTTATGTTTCACGCTGCTCTCTCTGTGTGTCTGCAGTCATGTCAAGCTGACTTGGTGAAAGACAACGGACACAAGTACTTCCTGTCAGTGTTGGCAGACAGCTACATGCCGGTCAGTGCATTTGTTACTCACACTGAGGCGTGAAACTGATTTCCAGTGTAATTGTGCTTTCATAAAACCACTAAAAACACTGCAGGCAATTAGAAGAAAATATCCTAATCATCAAGTTTTAAGGCAACCAATAAAACTCCTTTTAAAACTTTGTTAAAATTATGTTGTTTTTATTTATTTTATTTTTACATGAGTATAATGAAACAATTCTCCCTGTTTTGATAAAATCATTACTTGGTTGAAGGTTTTCTCACTAATTTTCGAGAAGTTACATCTTGTAGTTTTCACACATTTAATTTTAACTTTTTTTTTACATTTATTTAAGTCACTTCAGAGCTTTTTGGTCTGTATTGTATGGAGGACGATACCTGAAAAAAGTATAAATAAATAAATAAATAAATAAATGTATAAATAATTATTGGAATAAATACATAAAAGAATGAATAAATAAATTATATGATTAAATGCGTAAATAAATAAATGAAAACTGTTAAATAAATGGGACATAACTAATGAAATGTCTTGAATTTATTTCTACTTTTATTTATCCCAACATTTATTTATTTATTTATTTCTACATTTCTGTGTCCGTATGCTAATGAGGTAGGAGGGGCTAACCTCAGTCTCATTCAGGATAGGTCAACTGAGCGATCCAGTCAGATCTATTCCTGGACAGACTTCCTGTTGACATTAAGCAACAACCGGGGAGACTCCTGGCAGACCTGCTGCGGGAAGTTGCCAACCAGCTGGAGAATTGTGAGTTTATTTGAGTATTAGATAGTATAACTAACAGAAGTCATTTCGCCAGTGTATTAAGGTGGTGATACTGCTTATCTGACTTGATCGCTCACTTGACCAATCCTGAATGAGACTGAGGTTAGGCCCTCCTATACCTCATTAGCATATGGACACAGAAATGTAGAAATACATAAATGTGGAAATGAGTAATTGTGAAAATAAATAAATGTAGAAATAAATACATGTAGAAACTAGAAAATCACTCGTAGAGCGCAGACTTCCGCCAAGTGATTTATTAAACCACAGTGCACTATTTTATTTAAATGGTGCCACATGTATTCTTTTTAAGACCTGTCACAAACACGTAAAGAGTACAGCACGAGTTACCCATAAGCCACCACGCTTAAAGGAGCAGGCTCAGGCACAGCTCACGTCCACATATATTCAACTTTATATATATAGCGCCATTTACAACAAAAGTCATCTCAAAGCTCTTTCAAAATATGAAATTTGTAATAAAAAAAGGGGAAAAAAAAAACAAATCTACATGAACGAGCATAAGTGACAGTGGGAAGAAAAAACTCCCTTCTAACAGTTTTTCTTTTAACAGGAAGAAATCTCCAGCAGAACCAGGTCTATCTGCCTTGACTGGTTGGGGTTAGTGGACAGAAGGACCAGAACAGGATAGGGAGATAGAACATCAGAGAGTCCCAGAGTAGTTTAGCTGTGAACCACAGGTCAGGAACAGTCAGCTCCAGCTTCGCGACACCTGAAACAGAAAAGAGAGAGAAGGGCGAGGAGATGGCACTGACTGCAGAAAAACATGATACTAAAATACAGTGATGAGAATGAGTATGGGGTGGACATCAGTGTAAATGCTGTGTAAGCAGTGCGAGCAGTGTGATGGGTATACAACGAGGTTCAGAAGTGGGGGGTTGGCTACAACCCGTTACAACCTTGTCTGACTGGACTTCACCCATTGCAGCCATTAGAGCTATGTGTAGATGGTGGATTGTGTTTATTCTACTATATAATCTTAGTTTTTAGTTCCTAATTTCTTTTAGGTTTAGGGCTTTGTTCCTAGTGGTTATGTTAATGCTAGTATGCAGTACACCCTTTAGCAAATAAGTAGGTTTTGAGTTTAGCCTTGAAGGTGGAGAGAGTAGCAACCTCCCGTACTAAGACTGGGAGCTGGTTCCAAAGGTGAGGAGCCTGGTAGCAGAACGCTCTGCCTCCTGTTCTACTTCTAGACACTTTAGGAACGTCCAGAAGACCAGCAGACTGAGAGCGGAGTGTTCTGCCTGGATGATAGGGCACTAACAGGTCTTTGAGATACACAGGAGCTTGATCATATAGAGCTCTGTATGCTAACAGGATGATTTTAAACTCTATTCTAGATTTTACAGGAATCACTGGAGAAATATGCTCTCTCCTGTTAGTACCTGTTAATATTCTAGCTGCAGCATTCTGGATTAACTGGAGACTTTTTAGTAAGTCATTGAGACATCCTGACAGTGGAGAGTTACAAAAATTTAGTATAGATGTAACAAATGTATGGATTAGTTTTTCAGCATCACTCTGGGCCAAGATAGAAATAAATAAATCTAAGACATTTCATTATTTATGTCCCATTTATTAACCAGTTTTTATTTATTTATTTATTTATTTATTTATTCATGCATTTGTATTTATTAATTCATTATTTTATTTATTATTATTATTTTCTAATATTTATTTATACATTTATTTGTTTATACTTTTGTCAGGTATCGTCCTCCATAGTAGTGAAGTTTGTCAGTGAGCTTCAGTTTTATGTTTATTCTCTGTTTCAGCCTGAACATCGGACCATGGCTGTTTTCATATTGGCCGTCATCGTCAACAGCTATACCACAGGACAGGTACGTGCTTGTGTGTCCTAAATGGGTTAATAAAGTCAACTACAGTTTGTAATTTTATATTGATAGGCTTTAGAATAATGGTTCTCAAACACTGCTTTTCTGTTTTTTTTAATTTTTCTGTATTCCTGTTTTGGTTTTAAGTTAGTAAAACAAAATAAACACAGTTTATTTGTTATTTTGATTTGGTTTTGAAACAGAATTACCAAAGAACTAAGTTTACATGGATTAAAAAAACTGTTCAGAATGCACGTTCTGTTTTAGATAGTGAATAATATGTCTAGCGTTCGATTTCCACAATCACGTACAGTCCCCTCCAAAAGTATTGGAACGGCAAAGTCAATTCCTTTGTTTTTGTTGTATACAGAAGACATTTGGGTTAAAGATCTCAAAATTTATATGAGACAAAAGTTCAGAATTCCAGCTTTTATTTCATGGTATTTACATCTGCATGTGTTAAATAACTGAGGACAGAGCACCTTTTGTTTGAACCCACCCACTTTTCAAGTGAGCAAAATTTTTGGACCAGACATTATTAAATTAACTTAAAGATTTGGTGGCATAACCCTTACCTGCAATAAATGCATCAAGCCTGCGACCCATTGACTTCACCAGACTGTTGCATTCTTCATCTGAAAAAATGCTTTTCCAGGCCTTTTACTGCAGCTTCTTTCAGTTCTTGTTTGTTTCTAGGAGTTTCTCTCTTCAGTCTCCTCTTCATATGGTAAAATGCTCTATTGGGTTAAGGTCCGGTGATTGACTTGGCCAGTCTAAGACCTTCCACTTTTTCCCCCTGATGAAGTCCCTTGTTGTGTTGGCAGTGTGTTTTGGATCATTGTCTTGTTGCATGATGAAGCTTCTCCTGATTAGTTTGGATGCATTTTTCTGTAAATTACCAGACAAAATGGTTTTGTAGACTTTAGAATTCATTCTGCTGCTACCATCATGAGTTCCATCATCAGTAAAGACTAGTGAGCCCGTTCCAGAAACATCCATGCAAGCCCAAGCCATGGCATTACCTCCACCATGCTTCACAGATGATCTTGTGTGTTTTGATCATAAGCAGATCCTTTCTTTCTCCATACTTTGGCCTTTCCTTCACTTTGGTAGAGGTTCATCTTGGTCTCATCAGTTCAGTTCTCTGTACTTCTTTGCAAAATCCAATCTGGCCTTCCGATTCTTTTTGCTGATGAGTGGTTTGCATCTTGAGATATGGCCTCTATATTTCTTCTCTCAAAGTCACCCCTGTCCTGTGGAGGTTGGCAGTGATGTCACTGACTGCTGTCTTTGGGTGTTTCTTTAGAACTCTCACAATGTTTCTGTCATAAACTGCTGTTGATACCCTTGGCCGACCTTTTCCATGTCTGTTGCTCAGTACACTAGTCGTTTATTTTTGTTGTATTGGCTATGCCCAATATTTGTGCAATAGCGCTGATTGATTTCCCCTCTTCTCAGCTTCAAACTGGTTGCATTTCTCCCATAGACAGCTCTCTGGTCTTCATGTTTGCTTAACAGCAAATGTAGTTTTCACAGATGAAACCCAAAGCCAAAAACAAGAACTATTTCATGTTTAAGCAGTCAATTTAAAGGGCAACACCTGAGCACCTAGAAACGGTCATTAGTCACATGTTCCAATACTTTTGCTCACTTGAAAAGTGGGTGGGTTCAAACAAAAGGTGCTCTGTCCTGAGTTGTTTAACACATCTAGATGTAAATACCATGAAATAAAAACTTTTGTCTCATATTCTTGTTTCAATATGAAACCCAAATGTCTTCAGTATACAACAAAAACAAAGGAATTGACATTGCCATTCCAATACTTTTAGAGGGGACTGTAAAAGCGGAGTCTGTGCGTGTGTGTGCACGTTTCCCTTTGGGTGTGTGGTTCCCAGGTTTAGATATATGTATATTTGACAGTTTTGTCACGTCTGATCTCCGTCTGGGCCGACGCAATACTCACTCTCCCTCACAGTGAGTGTCACGGCGTTGCTGCTCCATCCCAGAGTCCTCTTTGTTTTTGATGCTGATCAAACACCAGAGTTGTGGCTCCATTTCACCAGGGCCGTGTCATCCTTCGGTTATTTTCCCGCCTGTTTCTTTTTTTTTTTTTTTTTTCCTCTTCCCGTTTCTTAAATGAGACTAATCAGGAGAGTTCTGTTTCTGGTGTGCTTTAAAGCTCGTGCCGCTCTCACAGGCCCCTGTGAATGATAAATGATGCTCAGCGTTACAGAGAGTCTCCTTTCCTCTTCCTCCTCTGCTCCACATCTTCATTATTCATCCCTCTTCCTTTCAACAACAGCAGTCATTACAGCAAACATGTCACTGAGTGCCGACGTCTTAATACTTAATAAAGCTCTATGACTCCGTCCTCACTCAGAGCCCAGGGAATGCTGTGAGACCGAACGACGTGTTCAACTGCATTTGCTTTGTGATTAAATGCAGACAATTTTTGATAAAGGAAAGTGGAGGGAATGAATCATAGGTTATCAGATTTTTTCACATCACACAATTTAACACATACATTACAGTTTTGTTACAAAAGAGGAAAACTGAGATGGAATGTCTTCAGTCTAATTTTGCGTCACCCCTGAAGTAAATACACAGAAGGACAACAAAAATACATAAAATGACAGAAAAACCTACAAAAGTACAAAAAATATATTCAGTAGGAAAACAAAAATCCACGAAAACAATACTACAATACACAGAATGACAAATAATGCACGAAATGACCACAAAAATACACACATGAAAACAACAAAACTACACAGAATGACAGGGACAAAATGACAACCAAAATCCACAAAAGGACAACATGAAGACACAAAATGACTGAAAAAAACCGACAATAGGACAACAACAAAACACAAAACAATGACAACAAAAATGCAATGTCACAAAAAAATACACAAAAGGACAACAAAACCATAAAAAGATAACTACAATGCACAGAAGAACAAATATTACACAAAAGGACTACAAAAATACACACAATTATTTTCAAACACACACAATAACAACAAAAGTACATAGAATGACAAGGACTGGTACAAAATCACAACCAAAATACACAAAATAACAGAATAACTTACAAAATTACAACAAAAATACAATAAAGGACAATATAAATACATAAATTAACAGAAGAATACACAAAATTACAACGAAAATACCATAAAGGACGACATAAATAAACAAAATGGCAACAGATATGCAGAAAATCCAAAATAAAAACACAAAACGGCAGCAAAAACACAAACTTTTTGTTATTTCCTGTGTTTATGCTCTGATTGTTTTTTATTCTAAATGCTGACGTAAATATTTTTAATGTGGCCCTTGGATCAGACAGGCACATATTTGAGACTCCTGCCGTAGTAATAACACTCACCTACAGTATTGCTCATCAGACAATTTAGTCTTTATCCGTATATACAGTAGGATAGAAAACAGTTTGTGTGGATTTGCAGGCAGTACAAAATTCATGCTGTTTTGCTGTGAGCCTGCTGACACCGTGTAGAGTCGTTAGCTTTGGGACAAACATGATGAAAAGGTGCACCTTTCTCACAAAATGGCTTTGGCTCAAAGTGCTGGTTTGTTATGAAAGGGGAATCAACTTTAACATCCAAGTGGTCGGTAGCCATGGTAACAAAGAAGGATGTTTCAAGAAGAAGAAAAAAAAATATGGAGAGAGAAAAAAACAACTTTGGTGCAGAAGCAGATTTGGAAAAACACACACAGAGAGAAAGAGATGCATTCAAGTTCATCTGAGAGAAGTTTAAATCTGCTAAACTGAAGCTCAATCTCACTCTGATGTAGTTTAACTTGTTTAAAAACAACAGGCTTCTGGTAGATTGACAGTAGCAACCGTTTACAGATGTGCAAGTCAACCACAGCTGCTTTCATTCCCTTATTTAATGCTACATTAATATTCATAACCTACGCTGTGGTTGCAGTAAGAATATGATCATAAGTGATGAGAAAATATCTTGCACTGCAGAAAATTGCCCATGAAAACAATCCAACCCAATGGGAATCCACAACCTGATCACTGTAATATTTTACTGTTTTTAATTAATGTCTAAAATGTTTATCATTGCTCATGTTCTTTCTGTTAAACCTTTCAAATGTTTTCTGTTTTATTCATACAGTAATAATATGCTTTTATGTTACATCTTCAGTCAAAATACTTTCCTTAGATGACATCCTTAGGGCCAGTAACCAATGAAGTGATTTTTGTTATAAAGATCAGGAAAACACAAAGGTGGTGTTAGTAACTGACAGAGGTGTAAAGAGTGCTGATACATCAAGTAGAAGTACTGGTACTTGATTGAAATTGTACTCAAGTACAAGCACAAGTAAGTCATACATAAAATACTCAAGTACAAGTAAAAAGTAGCTCAATTAAACAGTTACTTTCACCCCATCGTTTATTTTTGGTCATAAATCTTGCCACGGTTCCCTTGCGTACAGTAAACATCTCATGTATAAACTAGAAAAGGAAGAGATTAAGTCTTGCGCAATTAGAACTTAATTTATTTTCCACAAAGGCATTTTTATAAAATAAACAGGGTGTCAAAATGTACAATTCTTTTTTAGATAAAGTAACACCAATGAATGGAATTTAAAATAAGAACATTTCTCATGCTCTAAGTTTAGCTACATTAATGAACTCTAAAACAGTGGGTAACAACATTAGAGGTAGAAACCCATAACCTGAACCGAAGAAAGTGGCGTTGATCAGAAATGGCACGACTAACAACATATGGATTATGTCCAATGTGCCTTCATAAACTGCTGACCTGAAATCACTACAGTACTGTGGTTTAAGGTACCAATTTATTAAATCATTTACTCAGTAATGGTTGGGTGTAGAAATGAAACCAATTACTTTCAGCATAAAACTGACATTAAGTTGTCATTATCTGTCATTAGCATGAATTAGGTGTCCTGAAGGCTGTCATTCATTGTTGTTGCTAAATTATGACACCTTTGGCGCTATGTTGGCATTTTTTGGGTTTCGTGGAGGGATCTAGTGGGGTTAAGTAGGGTTAGGGGTTAGGGTATCGAAGGGTGAGGGTAACGAACAACACTTAAAGGCAGGGTAGGTGATTTTCGAAAGCTAGCATGATTTTGAATGTAGCTTCCCCGACCTCTCTGCCTTTACCCCCTCCCCTCTGTGCTCCGTCTCACTCACATGCACGAGTGCTGCTGCTCCAGACCTCAGCTCATCGCTTGTATTGTATAGAAACTACTTTGTCTCATGTCTCATTCAGCAGTAAGTAAACACAAAACTTTATCATTATATATGTTAAAAAATGTGACTAAAAACTGTTTTAAGTCCGTCAGCGGTGACGCGCTTTGAGCGTGGGCTCGAAGTTTTTACAGGTTTACAGCTGCTACAGATGTTGGATTTTCTCCGTTCCTTTTTCAGAGCACAAAAGATCTGAATTTCTGTCAGGACAAAGAAAATTTCAACCAAAAACTTAAAAAGTGTATCTGAAGAAAATCACCTACCCCACCTTTAATGACAGCCTACATGACACCTTATTCATGCTAATGACAGGTGTCGTGTCATAATAATGACAGCGTAATGTCAGCCTTTATGTATAACTTCAAGTAAAGTGTTATTCAACTTACTTTACTTCTTTTAAAACGTACTTAGGTACCAGTAAAATGACTGATTTAGAAATTTACTCAAAAAGTACAAGTACTCATAAAATCAACTCTATTACAGTATCATGAGTACTTGTAATCAATTACTTTCACCTCAGTAACTGTAACAAATGAAATAAAGATAATTTAATTCCACAGTGAGGGAAGGAACCATGCAAAGAAAACTTGTTTCAGATGCTTAGAAAGACACTTTATTGATTTGTCAGGCCTGGGTGAACTTTTTGATGCATGACATCACCGTCCATGGTCGAATCTTTTGCATGTTTGAATTGTTCCACCTGTAAATCACCTCTCACCGTCTCTCTCTCTGCCCACCAGGAGGCCTGTCTGCAGGGAAACCTCATCGCCAACTGCCTGGAGCAGCTGTCAGACCCCCACCCTCTGCTGCGTCAGTGGGTGGCCATTTGTCTCGGCAGGATCTGGCAGAACTTCGATCCGGCGCGTTGGTGCGGCGTTCGAGACAGTGCGCACGAGAAGCTGTACACCCTGCTGTCGGATCCCATCCCAGAGGTGAGAGCTGGAAAACCACAACAAGTCAGGCTTACACTGGGAGAAGAAGATCTAATCCAGATAATTCCAGTTGTTGGAGAGTTATGGTGAATATTGTCATTGTATGAGTCCTCCTCATGTTTGGCCTTCAAGTCTGAGTCAAGAGAAGAGTTGGGGTCAATTACATTTTTCAATTACAATTCCATTTTCAATTACAATTCAATTATAATTACAGTGACCAGCCTTTTTTTCTAATCACAATTAAAATGCAAAAATGTTGTATTCTCTGAAAGTCAATTACAATTACATTCTTAATTACTAAAGTTAAATTACAATTCATCATAATTAGCCTGACAATAATAAGTTAACCTTCCTCTTGTGTTAGCTTTCTGTTAGCATCCCTAATGTCCTAAATCAGCCATAAAATACACTAAAAACAAATGTCTTTCCTATCTATTGGTTACTGTCAGGATTCCTAATCAATGAAAATGTAGGTTTTAATATTTTTACTGTGGGAATCTGAGCCTTTTTTGTGTCAGTATACACCTCAATGTCAATTTTTTTTAAATGGTTAGATGTGGGAACGCTTGATATGAAACATATTTTAATAATTGTTAACTACATATGTGTAGAATTGTACATAGAACCATAACATGGTTTTCCAGTTTTACATTATATTATAATTGACAATTTTAATAGAATTGTCATGACAATTACAATTACAAAGTCAATTATCTAAACTCAATTACAATTTAATGATTTTAAAAATGACAGTTATAATTCCGTCATAATTGTAATTAATTATCAATTACGTGATTACAATTATAATTGACCCCAACCCTGTTGAAGAGAAATGAAATCAATACTCAAAGCATGCAGTCTTTTGGACTTCCTGATTACCTACTTTTTACTTCATCCGTTCGTCTTTGATCATTTTCATCCAGGAAAGAAAAAAACAAACAAATCACCAACAATTTGGCAATTCCGCAACAAAACCCTGATCTGGAAACAACAGATCCAGGCCAGACAAATTCTTTTTGTTTGCTAAAGCTATGCAGTTATCATTATCTTAATCTTATCTTTCCAAGAGATGTACTATCACATATGTCGCTCTAGCCAATAAGTCACATGTTAGGACGTTGGACTGCTTGGAATTGGCTCGGTGCAATGCTGATTGACACCTTTTTTGACACCTCATGAATCCAGTCGTGTTTGCCTTGACTAACGCAGCCTCACTGTATTTTATCGGCCAATTTATGGTGGGTTTTTTACTAGAATTCACCAAACGTTTGGATTGTTCACCCGCTAATAGGGAACGTGAGCTGACTTAGACCGTCGTGAGATAGGTTAGTTTTACCCTACTGAAGATATGCTGTTGCAATAGTATTTCTGCTATATCGGAACAGCCAATATTTTGCATTTTATGCACTTACTGTGATCGGCTGTAATGTTTTATTTCGCCGATCTGATCAATGACTTCAAAGACGTCCCACACCACCGACACGTTTGCTCTATGTGTCACGGGTCTATAATATATCACTTTTATCTGTCGGAGTGCTGGGCCTGGGCTGCTGATTGGGTAAAAAGTAGATTTGAGGTATTTCTGTTATTCATTTGGTTCTCTTCTATAGAATCAAGATATGAGATGTGACTTTGTGATGAACGTTATTATCAAGGCATTGGTTTGTTTGCCCTATTTTTTGTACTGTTGTAACTCCCAAACAAATGACTCTATTTTTATGGAGTTAGGAGTTGTTCAACTCAGGATAAGTCTGTCCCATGTGTGGACCAGAGGGACGGGGGGAGGCCGAGTTCATCCAGAGGTTTGTCCAGATGCTAAGTGTCCACACAGGAGCAGAAGCAGCATCTGTTTCCTCGACCCCTCAGATCCTAACCACAGTCTGTGCTCACACCTGTCACACATCCACACACACTTTCACTTTACAGCTGCGTTTACAGCTTGTTCTAAGATTCCCTTCAGTATTTAAAGCCCAGCAGGGCTTTAACAATGACTGATTGTAACAGACAACATCCAAAGTGGTAAATGCATTTCAGAGTGTGTGTGTGTGTGTGTGTGTGTGTGTGTGTGTGTGTGTGTGTGTGTGTGTGTGTCCTCCACTTACACATAGGTTTGCTTTCACATGAATCTCTCTTGGGGGGGAATTTAAATCGTCTTCCTTTTGTAAATCATTGCTTATCAAGCTTTGAGCTGAAATAAATTGATGAAGTACGATCGCGTCTCAAGGCGACGAAAGTCAGGATGAAGTGAAGGCAATGAATATAATTAAGTTTAGGCAAAAGTCTTACGGAACGGAGCAGAGATGACAATTTAACTAAACACACACAGGCACGGAGGTTCTGGGATTCATTTAAGCTTCTGTGACTGTGCGTTGACTTGATTAAAACTTAAAGCTTCATCGGACTTTTAGGAACTGCTTTAGGCTGCAGTGGAAACAGTCCGTCTATTCGTCCCAATCAGTCTCATTAAAAATCATTTTCAAGGACTTTCAATGTTTTTACAAACCACTAAGATGCAAAAATATCAAAAACAAGTTAATGTCTGACATTTGGCCACAACATTATAGTTACACTGGATTTCCACTGGATCCATATCTGCTCCGAAACGGATCCGCATGCAAAGCTGCAGAACAGTTTGCAGTCCTTCAGTCCCCACCGATTCTGCTAATTCATGTGTATTCGCGCAATATAGATATATTTGAATCAACTATAGATGAGTACAAAATGTATACGTGAAATCTGATTTTAAAAGTGCTCGAATAGTGCAAAACGTGGTATCAGTAGAAAGGTCTAATCCCCCCGAGTCCGAATTGTGCCCACTATAGCCGAAATGCAAAATTTTTGGGCTGAAAAAAAGGTGCTCATTTTGTCAAACATGTGGTATCAGCGGACAGGTTTTATTCCCCTGAGTCTGAATATTTGCTCGGAGCAGATACCCTGGCACAGGGGCTGATCTGTGTTCAGAGAAAATTCTTTCTCATGCTGTGATTTGGTTTTGTTTTTATTTTTGGAGGCGAGTCCCCGGTGTGAGATTTATCCCTTCTGGTTGATGCAAGTTTAGATTAAAACTCCAATGAAGCGAGTACAGAAATATGGTGAGCTAAAGTAACTACAATCTGCTGTGATCAGCTGCACTTTACACTCATGCAGGGAGAGCAAAACAAACTTTAAGTTTTCCTCTTTTTGTGCACAGTTAAATGTTTAGTGCAGAATAGCAGATTCTATATTGATGCTTTAAGAAAACAGTGCATTTATAGGATCATTATTGTGCATGTATTTGCTCTTCACTGTGTAGACAATGTATGTACAGTAACTCACTTAGAAAATCCTGAGGAAATAAGAATCAGTTTTTCACTTTAAATTTTTCATTTTTCTTTAAATTTACTTACTTTACTTATTAGGATTTCATGTGACTGTGAGAAATTCAAGGTTTTGGGGGAAAATTGAGTTTCCAAAATATGTGTAATTTAAAAATCCTGAAAACCTTAAATGTTGAGCATAGAAAGATTGGAAGCTTCCACATATAAAAGGCACATTTATTGAATTTGGGAATTTAGAGGAAGTGTAAAATCTGGAACTAAACTAAACTCATGTTTTGTAATTATTACATTGAACAAAATCGGGGTCCAATAGAAAGCTCTAGCAGTCAGGATTGGCCCACAGGCCTTGAGTTTCACACCCTTCCTGTAAAGGCTTAGGAAGACACGATGTTGTATTTTACTATCCTACATCATTACATAACTTAGACGAGCACAGCTTTGCACTGTAGTATGTAGGGACATCAAATAGGACAATACCTGTTGTTCGAAAGCAGTTTCATATATATTGAAAGAAATAAAATCAAAGCTGACATTTCTATTTGAATGTCATTATTACTGTTGTTTACATATTATAATAATTAGGGTGACCAATACATGTCCTCTTTTCACGTCTTGTCTGGGCCGTCCGGCCAGATTTTACAAACTCATCAAAATGTCCGGGTTTTCCTGGGACACTGAACACATCTAGGAGGAACACGTTAATTTAAATGACCGTAACTCTGCGAATATTTGATCTATCTGAGAAATTCTACCAGTTTCTGAAAGCTGAGGAGTTGCTGTTTACAGGCAATATAGGAATAAGATTACAGTAATTTTACTCACAAGTGCGTCACACACTAAAAATATCATCAGATCCTCCTGGATGATAAAACCTGGAGGATCAGAGAGGGATTAGAAAACAAAGGAGCCACTGGGAGAAATTTAGAATGTAGGAAGTTATGGTAAATTTCCCATTATCTGGCCTAGACCTCATCATTCTTCATCACCCCCCCCCCCCCCCCCCCCCCCCCCCCCCCCCCCCCCAACGTTCAGTTATTTATTGAATTTCAATACATTGAATTTTATTGAAATTCAATGTTCTGTAAGAGTTTTTATTTCCATTTTCTTATTTATTTATTTATTTAATTTCTAGGAGATGTTTCTCATTGTTTCACTGATTGACAGATTTTAAGAAGGTATACATGAGATTTTTCAAGGACGGAATTTTATTATGCAAAATAAAGGTGATTAATTTCAGTCATTTTTTTCCAAGTCTTCATTATATAGAGAGAAAATAATTTTTAAACCATGACCAGAAATGAAAGTAACTTTAGAAATACATGTATTCAGGAGGCTCTAAATACTGTTTCATTCCATTTATTTACAAAATGAGATTATTTCATTTATTCCATCATTGTGCTCTATAGTTGTTTTTTCACAGAATTCTGAGCAAATTGTTGTAGTCGAACAAAGGGGGTGCTTGGATTCAAAAGTAAGAGAAAGGGGTACTTGAGCCAAAAGAGATGCAGAACCACTGTTCTAATGAACTGGATTTGAGTTGGACATGTGGTTTAAAGCCTCGGTGTGTGTGTGTGTGTGCGCGTGCGCGTGCGTTTGCAGGTGAGGTGTGCGGCTGTTTTCGCTCTGGGTACATTTGTTGGAAACTCTGCTGAGAGGACGGACCACTCCACTACCATCGACCACAACGTGGCCATGATGCTGGCCCAGCTCATCAACGACGGCAGCCCAGTCGTCCGAAAGGTCCCTGACGCACACTCACGTTCACTTCAGGGTTACGTCTGTGAAACTGGATCAACAGAGGGCGTTTTTTCTCCTTCCTTTGCTGACGTGGTCTCTGTTGTTTCCCTTGGAACAGGAGCTGGTTGTGGCTCTCAGTCACCTGGTGGTTCAGTATGAGAGTAACTTCTGCACCGTCGCGCTGCAGTTCATCGAGGAGGAGAAGAACTACTCTGTGCTGTCACCAGCCAACACTTCAGGTACTAGTGGTTCAATGATTTCAACGGCACGGTGAATCCGAATTAATTTTTACTTTAAACATGGAAAAAAATTATATATTTTTTTTAAATTCCTTGGACTCTGAATGATAACCTCAATAAATCTAATAAAAAATATTATGTATCAGCAGAGTGCTTATATCGGAGATTTTAGATACAGGCCAAGATCATTCTTTGCTCTTTTTATTATTTTTTTGCTAATATTGGACCGACTGCAAACGCCCTGAAAACCCTAAAATCAGACACATCAAAGTTTATGGAATTTGTTAATACATCACTTCCTGTTTTCAAGTGATGCACAATTTCAACTACGGCAGCTCAACACTCGAGTTCGTTACCAAAGAAACTAGCGAACGCTAACGGAAGGTCGTACAAACCTTGTTTATTCAACAACAGATGGCGGCTGCTCATCCAGTGACAGTTTTGTCTTTATTTTGCACTTAATTTGGAACACAAATAAATATTTTTAAACAGGCAGAAATCCCAAATTACATTTACAACATCTTTTTTATCGTAATTAAAACTAAATAAAGACAGATTACCAAAAGAATACAAAGCAGTCGTCTGCATATGGTGAAATAATTTTCATCAACTCCTCTTTGTTCACTGGTGATTTCTTTTTTAACTTGCATTAGGTCATGATGATGTCACTTATTGTTTAAAACCTAGTTCAGCCAGGGCAGCTGCTTAATGAATAAATAAAAGGGAATCATCTGCATACAGTATTAGATTGTTCCCTGTATGATGTTTTTTTCCTCAACAAAATGACAGTAATGCGTTTCCTGTCCCTTCTGTGTTGGATGCAGAGACTGGTAATCTGACTCCCGTGAGGGACAGCCCTGCCATCCCACGTCTGCGCTCAGTCAACTCCTACACCAACATCAGAGCCGTCACCACCGCCCGCAACCTCAATAAAAGCCTGCAGAACCTCAACCTCAACGAGGAAGGTACGGAAAACACAATTTAAAGGTTTAAAATCTTTTAGTTAGAAATCTGCTAGACACTTTTTGAAGCAGCTAAATGTGTGCTGACACCAATTTATATTTTTAGCACATCATGATAAATAAATGCAGTGTAAATGAGTAAAGTGTATTTAAAATATTGTATATTTAAATATATTTCCGCAAGATGACCTTTGTGGTTGGGTAGATGTTGCATTTACAGTTTTTTATTAAAAAAAAGCTGATTAATAAAATAAAAGACAGTCATCTGCATACAGTAAATAAAGTAAAGCTCCTTATTAAATGTGATGGATAAAATATATACATTTTAATTATAATAACAAAGCACTAAATAGTTTTCCTGTTGGCTAAGTGGTGCTTGATTTAAAATTTATGTTGGACTTGTATTAATTTGCAATATTACATTTATTTAATATGTATACAGGACATACCGTGTTTAACTCAAACTATTACACATTTATGTACGATTAAACTCATTGCAAAGTTAATGGTTTGTTTACACAATTTATTCTATCTTAATTTGTATAATAATTCTGTTGTTGTATAAATCAAGACTGATTTTTAAAGTAAAGACAAATACAAAGCATTTAATGATCTTTAAATTGCATTTTAATTGCAAAAAACAAACCAAAATGTTGATTTTTTTTTAAAAACTATTATTATTTTATTATAGCAATAATATGTGTATAAGTATTAACAAACCAGGGGTGCTCAATAACATTGTTCGATTGCGGCTCCAGGTGAAAACTGGGTCAGTGCTCCGTGTAATGGGGTGCTGCCTAACGGGCCGCTGTGTTTTCTGGTATAATACGATATTTTTGTAATGAGATCATGGTGAACTGTACTGTATCTTATTTATCTGTGTAGACTCTGAGGTAGTTTGGTTTCTCAAGCCTGTGTTTGATTATGAAGATGCATGTGGTGAGTGTGAGGTGATTTACAGCAGGAGAAGACGATTCTCTGCGACGAGCTTCTTCTTCCCAAACCCCACTTAGGCGGTTGCCTGTCAGCCAGGGAAGATCATCAGTCTGAACCATTTGGCTCTGTCTTCATACAATCTCTCACTTTCCACTTTAACTAGGCTTGTTCCTTTTCCATCAGGTATTCATTAACACCGGAACCATCTTTTCCGACATCTCCCGGTTGGTACCTTCCACTGCATAGTTAAAAGCCACGGAAATGGGATGTTTTGGTGGTCTCCGTCATACGTGCCTGAACCATCTGATTTGACTGTTCTTAATTTTGTCTGCAGTTGGTATTACATGAATCAACATTGCGGATTTTGTCCGTCCGAGTTACTCCGTTTATCATCGGTATTACCTTCATGTCTGTTGCTGTTATTTTCTTCATGTTTTTCTTATTGATGTTCCATGTTTCACTTCCATAAACTAGGATCAGGCGTAATATTCTAGTGTATATTATCTTTTTGGATTTTACTGGTACATTGAGGAGCTTATAGAGGAATCCCAGGGCTTGTGAAAACATCTTAAGCAGGAGAAAACGATTCTCTGCGACTAGCTAAGCACTAAATTTATGAGCCATTTGACACAATGGCAGCGTTTACTCAGCTCATGCCTTGTTAGACATTAAATTTGGCTTCATTCTCTCCGACTTTCCATCCCAGTAAAGCACTGTGAAGCACTTTGAATTATATTTTATATTCAAAAGCGCTTTATAAATAAAGTTTGATTTGATAAAGGTAGCTGTATATAAAGCTCTTCTGTGGTGTTGATGTATCTGTGTACATGTGTGACTCTCAGGTGGCCCAGCAGCCTTCTCTCCTGGTAACCTGAGCACCAGCAGCAGCGCCAGCAGCACCCTAGGCAGCCCCGACAACGACGAGTACATCCTGTCCTTTGAAACCATCGACAAAATGCGACGGGTGTCCTCATATTCCTCCCTGAACTCCCTGATAGGTACGGACTCCTTCACGTTTAATTAAAAAGGGAACTGGGTGCGCTAGTTAGTTTTCCTGCACAGTACACAGTGAGCTTAGATGTGTGATGTCTGTGTAACTTTGCACAGGTTGTACTGCTAACAAGAGCTATATTAATCAAATGTTAGCTAACTTTTCACACGTCAACTTTCACATGTTGATTTCTAAAGGATGGAGCTCATGAGTGGCCACATAAATGTGATTGTATCTGATCTGAGGGTCACATGATCAACATTCACATCAGCATTTAGAATAATGACCAATCTGAACATTAACACAGGAAAGGAAAAAGGGTTTGGAGTCATTTGGATTATTTTTTTCTCTCATTTTAATGTGTTTTTGTTGTCATTTTTCTTTTTTCCTATTACTTTGCTATATTTTGGTGTAGTCCTTTTGTTTATTTTTCATGTCAGCATTTAGAATAATGTCCAATCTGAGCATTAACATAATTGTTTTCTGTACATTTGGAATTCTCTCTTTTTATTTGTTTTGTTCTTTTTGAGTATTTTTGAAGTCATTTTGTGAGTATTCTTCTGTATTTTTGCTGTTTTGTGTATTTTTGTCATTTTCTTTTTGTTTTTCCTTTGGTTACTGCACAAAATTAGACCATGTGATTGTATCTGGTCTTAGGGTCACATGATCAACATTCATGTATTTAGAGTAATGATGAATCTTAGCATTAACACGGGGAAGAACAAAGGCGTCATTTTTTATATTGTTCTCTCATTTTATGTGTTTTTGTCGTCGTTTGGTATTTATTTCTGTTGTTTTTATTTATTTTTGTAGTTTTTTTGTGTATTTCTCTGTAATTTTGTATGTTTTTGTGGTCATTTTGTATATTTTGGTATCCTTTTTTGTGTTTTTCTCTTATTTTTGTTGTTTTGTCGCTTTGTGTATGTACATTTGTAGGTTTTGAAATAATTTCGTTTTATACCATTCCTGGTTTTGTTTACTGTTTTTTTTTTTTTGAGTGTTTTTGTAGTCATTTTGTGTGTTTTGAGAGTATTTTGCTGTTTTGTGTATTTTCATCATTTTGTGCGTTTACTTTGGGGCCCCATGCCGCCACTCGCCCATGTGTAGTTCAGACGTTTGCTGAATCAAATCCTGTTTGTACTAAACTCTGATGTTGCTGTAATGCTGTGCTATGCATGCTCAGTATGGACCTGCTAAACCTGAGCTAACAAAACAAGATGAGCAAAGCTCTTCAAAAAAGAGTGAAGATGCATGAAAGCTTTGGGAAGCCAAGAATAGAGTGAATGTAAAAGGATCTACGGATGTTAAAGTAAGGCCAGAGACGTAAAAGTGCTTTTCCTGATTCACATGGCGTTGTGCGCTGACAGCCAGCAAGAAAACCATTAACTCACTACAGCATTTACAGGAATGAAGGAAGTTATACCATTTCTTTTTCCACTCTTTGTCTCTTATCCTGCTTCACTCCTTTTCTTATCATTGCATTTTATGGCCGATTTTTGCATTTTCTTATTCAATATAATTTTGTGTGGCCCTCAAATTCAAAGCACAAAACTAATCAAAGAATACACAAAATGACTCAAAAAACAGAAAGGTTACAAACAATTACACATCATGCCACATAATATTAGAAAAAAACTGACAAAATGACAACAAATATGTCAAATGGGAGAAACATTTCTAAAATGATGACAAAAATAAACAAAATGACTAAAAAAATAAACAAAATGACTAAAAAAATGCACACACTGACCCAAACTTGAGTCCCATTTGTTCATACGACAGGACCAAAGTGTGATTTATGTACAAATATATATTTATCTGACCAATGCCAGCGTACAAATGATCAAGTTGATAAATGCGGTGGCTGAATTCGATCGTCATTGCCATGCTACGCCCTTAAATATTCCTGGTTCGGAGGCCTCGCCCACTGAGGTCAAACAAACACGGGCAAGAAAATAAATTAACGAAACCCTACAAAAGCCTTAACATCATTGTTAAAATGACTAAATGTTGTCCCTGTTTTACCCTAGGATATTACGTGACATTACTGATTAAATACTGCAGCACATTTGTAAAAGTTTAAGGTATGTTTTACATTTTTTAAAGAGATGAATGAGGTCCTGTCTGCTTTGTATAGATCCCAGTGGAGGCTGTTCTGCCACATGGTTCAACAGGCTGCACTCACACATTAAAAGAAGCTCCATTTACCAATGCAATGAACTGAACAAGCTAAAATAATACCAAAAAAGTGGTCTGTTTTGATATGTTCTGAACGTGTGTCTGCTTATGCTTAAATGACAGCTTAGGTTTGTTTGATAATTATTTTCAGACTCATATCAGATTTTATTTTGCTGCAGCACAAATCTACACACTCACATTTGCGTACACAAGCTCAGACCTGACGTGAGATCTTATCGTAGCGTACGATCACGTCTAAATTGATAAATACCGTGAATTTGGTCGTACGCCCTTCTTACGCACTGATCTGAACGTACGAACGGCCCCCAGTGATGTGCTGTACGGAGCAAATAGGACCTCATTCAAAAATCTAAATAGTTCCTTAAACATTTACAAATGTGCTGCTGTAATCAGTAATGTGATGAATTATTGGTGAAATTGGCTGAAGGCATAATTAACGTAGACAAGGGACAAGATTTAGTCATTTTTTAAGCGTTTTGATTGTTCATTTCTTTTAATGTGATATTTATTGCCTAAATCGTGCAAACTAAGGCCAATATAAACATCATATCTGTGTCTCTCTCTAGGATCTCTACTGTAAAGTTGCTCACAGTGCACACAGGGGGGCAGACGTCACCTGCTCTGTAGCTGATCCTCAACCACAGAGCGTTCAAATGCGTTTCTTTAATACCAGTTTTCACACTGTGTTTTGCTCCACCTCAGATGTGAGGATGACTATTTTCTTATTGTAAAATATTATTTTCTTGTTTGACCTCAGTGGGCGGGGCCTCCGAAACAGGAGGGCAGAACAAGTTAATGCCTATCTATTTCAGCCGCTGTATTTATCAACATCTGATCATTTATACGCTGGGATCAGTCAGATACAAATGTTTCATGAATCACTCGTTGGTCCTGTCGTACAACCATATGTGAACTCAAATTTGCACCGGTTTACACGCAAGGTTGATGAATGAGGGCCAATGACTGCAAAAACGCATGATTTTATTAATTAACATAATCAATGTGACAACAAATATTCGTGAATAGGGACAAAAATGTTCAAAATGACAACAAAAATAACTCCAAAAACACAAAACCACTCCAAAAATGCACATAATGACTTCAAAAACATGATAAATAAGAGAAAATTATCCAAAAATACAAAACGGATCATTCCTTAATTGAAATCTGTGAATACTTAAACTAGGATATATTGACGCCATTGTCTTTGTTTGAAGCAGAGGCTTAGTTACCAGTCGTTCAAACCTGGTTCTGGTTCATTTGTCTAAGAGTGAGTCTGTGATAGCCTTTCTGATGGACCTGAACTGTCTTTGAGGCTAAAAATCACTCTGTTCATCTCCCAGCTGTCCGTCAAGGTCACACCGTGTGCAGCACATTTGTTAAACCTAAATCAAATTTAAAAAGTAGCAGAGCCGTGACTTTAACTCACTCTGAACTTCCTGTTCTGTGATGACATTTCACTCACAGCGTGCTTTCCTACAGACTTCTCTTAAACAAGTTCAGCCCTTTAAAGTTTTGGGCTTCCTGGTCATCATGCACAGGAAGGTACAATCTCCCTCTGTGGAACACTGGAACTGTCTAACACTTATTTGCACTTTTCTTTTCTTTCTTTTTTTTTTTTTTTTTTGTACTTTAGTAGAAATGTTGTATTTGCTCTTGTTTCATTTTCCTTTTTCAATCTGATTGTACAAACTTGTTAGATTAGCAGTTCACCGAATGTTAATTGTAACATAATTTGCCGCAGATCATGTGATAAACGAGTGATTGCATCAATTTCTGTTACTTTTGTTTGTTTTTGTAGTTGTTGTGTGTTTATTTGTATGTTTTACTAAGACGTTTTATTTAAATTTGGTTTTATTCATTCATTTTTGTTTTATTTTGTTTGTCATTTTGTTTACTGTTCTTTTTTTTTTTTTTAGTGTTTTTGTAGTCATTTTGTGTGTTTTGAGACTACAGCATTTATAATGAAGACCAATCTGAGCATTAACACTTGAAAGAACAAAGGGTTTGTGTCTTTTTGTTGTTGTGTTTTGTTGTCGTATTGTATGTTTTTCTTGTTTTGTGTGTTTTTGTCATCATCTCGTGTATTTACCTGGGTGGTGGCCAGTTGCCTGTGTCTGCTCTAGTGCTACCAGTCAATCACTTGTTGAGTAGACGTAACTTGGCACACATTAGCGAGGACTTTTGGCATTATTCACTCTTCCTTGTGATTAACGTATCAAATGCTCCTTGTGAAACATTTCTAGTTTTAGGGAAAAGGCTCTGAAACCGCTCTGCAGTGTTGAATGTGTTTTATATCCACTGCCAGACTCAAGGAGGCCACTAAAGAGTGATGCAGTGCTTCATTTAGTCACTGGTTAACACCTTTACTACTGTTCATCCATTTCACTCTGCATCACATCCAGAGCGACAGCCATGTGAAGGTGGAGCTGCGGTGATCAGCCTGTGAGTGATGTTGGCCGTCACGTTTACTCATGTGGCGCGCAGAGAGGCGCCGCGGCGGTAATTTGTGCACGTTCATAATGTAGCGCAGCAGTTGAAAGGGAGGGGGAGTGTATTTCTGCTGCTGTCGTTAATCACGTACTGTCCCTCAGGCTGTGGCACAGTCACCTATACACACCTTCACCCTCTGGGCTTTTACTGCTGCAAAAATGACCGTCAGATCATTATCATTATTCATGTCAATATTTAGAATAATATGTATGGTTTCTGAGTCATTCTATGTACTTTTCTGTCATTTTCTATTAATTTGCTATGGTTTTATGTTCATTAGAAGTCTTTTTGTGTCTTTTTATGTCTATTTTTTTTATTTATTGTTTCATGTGTTTTTAATGGACCTGCCAGGGACTATATATTAGCCTAAATTTATTAATTAATTGATATGCACTGTAACTTTTAAATACATAATAATTTTGTGTATTTTTTAGTAGTTTTTGTTATTTGTTTTGTGTCAGTTTAGAGTCATTTTGAGTGCTTTTCTGTTTCTGTTCTTCTGTTATTTTTTGTAATTCTTTTAATCATTTTTTTTTTCAAAGTAATTTGTTATTATTTTATCTGACTTTAGAGTCATTTGTGTCTTTTTACTCTCATTGTGTATTCTGTTTCATTTTGTGTATTCATTATGTTTTGCATGTATTTCAATGCATTTTGTATACATTTCTGTAGTTTTTATATGTTTGTTATTGTTTTATCTTTATTTGAAGTCATGTGGGTGTCTATATTTTTTAATTGTTTCATGTGTCTTAAATAAATATTTTTTTGGTATATTTTTTAAATTTAGTTGTTTTGTGTAATTTTAGAGTCATTTTAAGTGCTCTTTTTATATTTCTCTTTTTTTCTCATTGTGTTTTTGATTTTGTATATTTTTCTGTCATTTTGTGAAATTGTCTTTTATTTCGTGCATATTTGTTTTTGTTTTGCGTGTATTTGAAGTCATTTTGTGTATTTTCCTTTCCTTTTGTACATGTTTGTTATTGTTTTATGTTCATTTGAAGTCTTTTTGTGATTGTGTCTGTTTTCCTAATTTTTTCATGTGTTTTTGGATTCATGGACCTGCCACTGACTGCAGAGTAGCCTAAATTTACATGTTCGTTAATATGCGCTGTCCCTTTAAATTAACTAATAATTTTGTGTATATCTTTTTTAATTTGTTGTTTTGTGTGAGTTCAGAGTCATTTTAAGTGCTTTTTATTATTATTATTATTATTGTAGTAATTTTCTGTTAATTTTTTGTAATTTAAAAAAAAATTTCAATAACAAAATTTTTTTTATTGTTTTTCATGAATTTAGAGTCATTTTGTGTCATTTTTGTCATTGTGTTTTTTTTCATTTTGTAAAATGTTCTTTCATTTCACGTACTGTATATTTCTGATTGTTTTGTATGTGTTTGAAGTCATTTGGTGTATTTTCCTGTCATCTTGTGCATGTTTGTTATTGTTTTGGGGTCATTTTGAGTATCTCTCCTTCATTTTGTGCATTTTTTTCTCTGTTTCTGTTCTTCTGTTGTGTAATGTTGGGAGGCTGCGTGTGGTTGGTTGATGTTTAGTCTATAAACTCAAACTGTATATTTCAAACTGTGTTGATGTTTATGGAGAAATCAGTGATTGCACTTGACACACATCATTCTAACTTTGTTTTCTGAAGTGGTAGAGGAGGGATATTTGTGGTCTCTGATGTATCAGTTTATCTGGTGACCATTATAACTGGTGAACCATTGCATCACTATAATGCTGCCACCCAGTGTTGAATCTATTTTGATATACTTGTTCAGTCACAACACAATAAAAAAAAAAAGGCAGTGACTATCTGTACTGTTGCCGTATCAATATACCAACATTCTATCCATACGCAGTGCCCCTCATTGGCCAGTTTAGGTCACGTGACTAAGACTAAACCTAACCCTAAGCACATTGAGATTACGTTTTTGTAATTTGCGCTATACAAATAAAGTTGAATTGAATTAACCCTAAAAATTGTTGCGATATATGGTTATAACCTAATCCTAACCCTAAGACACTACGTACGTGTACTTCGGTAAACGTACCAATAGCACCGGGGGTTGTCCATACGGCAACCGTACAAATAGACACTTTCATAAAAAGCACATTTATTCTTCGCGTCTTTAAATATCTGACGTTATGGTATCCAGTCACAAAATAACATCTTCAACAGTCAAACCAAAACACTTCTCACAGTAACTCCACCCACTGCTCACGACAATCAGAAGAAACTATTTTTCCTTTCCCACATCGTACAGGAGGAGGAGGAGGAGGGGACACGTTTGAAATGTTTTTAGGTGTTTTCATCACTGTATGCGTCAGAGCACGTAGTTTATTCAGCACACACACACACAGAGCACAGACTGTGTGTGTGTGTGTGTGTGTGTCATTTAGTTTCTGCTGACGTACTACGGGGGTAAATTCTCTGAATGTGGAAGCTTTGGGGTAACACCAGGTAAAGAAAAGCACCTGTCACGACTGACGCCATCTGTCCATTCTGAGTGTACGTGTGCCCATGCGTGTTATTGCATGAGTAATCAACTCATCTGTAAACTGATGATCAATCATTCTCTACTTCTTTCCAAGGTGTGTCCTTCAACAGTGTATACACACAGATCTGGAGGGTCCTGCTGCATCTGGCTGCTGATCCTTTTCCTGAAGTCTCTGATCTGGCCATGAGGGTCCTCAACAGCATAGCATATAAGGTACACGCCCCTCTGACCTCTGACATCTGACCTTTACTGGGCTACGTCACGCCACTACACAGGACTGCTGTGGGTGCAGATTATTTTAATGAACAGAAGTCATTTGACTTCAGGGACCACATTTACCCGAAACGAGCAAGGGCAGAAAAAATACAGATTTTATATAAAAAGAACATTGGCACTTCATAAAAGTCTAAAACTGACTGAGAATATCCGAGTTGTGCATTCCAATATTCCCTCCTATCTCCTTTCCTATCCACTTTTCCTTAATCCCCGGAAGTGTTTAAGCGATAGGGAGCGTTTCAGTTCTTTAAAAGCGAAGGAAAGGAGGCTCAATGCTTCCTTTGTAACCTCCTTGAGCCTAGGAAACACTGATGCATCCTTTACCAAAGGAGACCACATAATGCTGACCCATAATTCCTTGCGGCGACAACATTTAAAGGGACCTGCTCATCTGAGCGTTCACGGAAAGTCACTAAGACAACACAACCTGTTGTTCAAGAAAATGACATTTTTAGCCACATTATGTTTTATTTAGCATATTTAATTTACCTAGGAATGCTTTGTACAGTTGTACATTTGTATGCCTACAAGGTAATGTAGGCATACTGCATATCTTACATAAATGTATCAATTTCATGAAAAACATACCTATTCTGGATTAAAGTTGAATTCTGAGTGGAAGGTGAGTGTGAGCAACTATTTCCAATGTTCTTTTAGTTTCACTTTTGTTCCTCGTAGCCTGGGAACCTTGTGATATTTGAGATTATATCAGTTATAGGTGTTTTAAATGTACTTTTAGTCGTCCATTTTGGGAAATTTGTAAGTTTTTAAGAAATGGGAATCAATCTTTTTTTTCAATAGAGATATCTGGAACTAAACTGGTTTACATCATGATTTATGCTTTTGTTATTTTTAAGAGCTAAATGTATGAAGATTCAAACAAAAACCTTATGCGGGCCGAAGTGGAGGCTCTGGCTGGCCGGATTTGGTTCTCAGGCCTCGAGTTTGTCGGCTCTGATATAAATAATGCTGTAAACTTATGGGAACTGTTGCTTTTAAACTTGTGGAGTAAGATTTGTATTCTCATTAAAATCCACTGCTATTCTTCAATAGCTACACTTTCTTAGTTCAGACTAATTAAAGTCAAATGCACCACATGAGTTTATCATTAAGTTTTGTTTGAGTTCATAGGGGACGTGTTACAGCTTTTTCTATCTTTTCTGTTGCAAAGTCAGACCTGGATCTCTCTAAATAGTAATGTTGGCTCCAATGTTTGTCCTAATGAAAGCATATATAGACTAATAAGTAAAAAGGTCATTAAAACTGAACCCTGTGAAACCGCATAGAAAATAAATGTTTAATACAAACTCATAAGCAACATAAACAACGGGAGTTATGTTTCCATGTTGCTCTTAATGCACAAATAAAGCTGAAAACACAGCAGACTCCAAAGGCTTTACAGTTTCATCTACTTTCTCTCACGTCAATGCAGACATGTCTATTTATTTTATCATTAAAGCTGCTAGAGGCAATGATTTTTTAATCAGATAAGTGTAGGCCGCATAGATAAAAAAAACAAGACAAAAATATGTAAAAGAATACATTTGCTGCTGGAAAGTTTTTGATCTCTGTAAACACTGCTTTTGATATAGTGAGAAATGTTTTTACACATTGCATTATGGGTTGTCACATAGGAGGATGCATTGAAGTGTTTTTACTTCATTCTGTCATTATTCATATTATGAAACAGAAAAAGTTTTAGTTTTTTAAATCAGGCCCATATATGACACGGAAATACATTACATGCATATTTTAGGACAATGTCACGTATTTCAACGCTATTTCTCCAAGAAAGTGAATGTGAAGAGTGAATGTCTAGCAAGTGTAAAAAAAAAAAATAATTTCACTCATGTTTTTGTTCTATGTAATCACATGGCAGCTCCGTTCAAAATGAAATAGTTCTATTACACTGACATGTTTAAGGACAAAATCACACATTTTTATCGTATTTGTTTCATAAAACGTGCAGCTTAGTGTCCAGCAGTTTTGCTAACGGACATTTTTGTGACGTAATCTTGCGTGATTTCAGCGTTATGGTCCGGTTTATGAAGTTAAACAAACTTTATATATTCTGATCCGAAGCTGTGTGTTCAGATATCACTGTCATTGTGACTGTCGACCCTTTTGATGGATTCTCTCTTTATTCTCTTCACATTGAGAACCTTGTTGGTGCTTAACTCAGCCTGAGCTGCTTTTTACTGCTGCTTTATTTTTTCTCCTGCTAATGAAGTCCCAACAAACAACTCCATTAACGGATGCAGTCCCCCCAACCACCCCCCCCCCCCCCCATCAGAAATCCCCTTTAATGCATGTTTCTTCAAAAAATAACATTCGCTTTTCTTCCTTTTTTTACACTGGAATAAAACACAAATTTGGTGATTAGCATAGAAATCCAATCAAAGGCAGCGCGGAGCAGTGAAAGACGTTGTGCCTGTGGTAAGTAGATTTACACAGCTCACAGCTTTATCTGTGGCTTTGGTAAACAACAGCTCTGCAATTCATCAGCCGTGCTTTGCCTGCATTGTCTTTATTAGTTTTACCCCTCCCTCATGTGCAGCCATTAGGCTCCTCACAATAAAGAGGTTGTATTACCTGCTCGACTTAATGACATCAAGTTCTGTAAATTCAGGCAAACTTCATCAAGGGCTGCTTCACAACAGCAGAATTATCTCAGACTTATAAGAGGAATGTGAAAAGTTTAGCTTTTTATCCTCCAGCACCAACAAAAACAGACGTCACCAGGCTTTTGGTTTATTGGGTCACAAATCCATGTCAGATTGATTTTATTTTTTTATTCAGTAACACATTACTTGATGTTTTATATATAAAGGCTGACATTACACTGTCATTAATATGACATGACACCTGTCATTATTATGAATAAGGTGTCATGAAGACTGTCATTAAGTGAAGGATAAGAATAGACAAGCAAAGAAAGCTGTTCAAATTAACTCTGGAGTCTTTTATTATATTAGTTGGAAGTTTGCATGTTTTCCCATTTTGATCCACATGCTTGTAAAGATACTGGAGGAAACCAGAGTTTCATAGAAAACACCAACATGCATATGGAGAACAAGCAAACTCCACAACAGGCAGAAGTGCTCGCCACCACACCACAGCAACCGACCGATCAGCTTCTTTTCTCCACAGGCGACGATGAATGCTCGACCTCAGAGGATCCTGGACTCTTCTTCGCTCACACAGTCGGCCCCGCCCAGTCCCACCAGCAAGGGCACGCTCATCCCCCAGGCTGGGTGAGAAACACACACACAAAGCTTTTGTGTATAATCCTGGTAAAATGTGTGGTCCTTTTTGAGCCACTGATTTTTAAAGTTTGGGTTAGCTTAGCACGTAGCAACCAGTCCCTTATGTTTGGGTTAGCTTAGCACACAGCAACCAGTCCCACATGTTTGGGTTAGCTTAGCACGTTGCAACCAGTCCCACATGTTTAAGTTAGCTTAGCACGTAGCAACTAGTCCCACATGTTTGAGTTAGCTTAGCACGTAGCAACTCGTCCTACATGTTTGAGTTAGCTTAGCACATAGCAACCAGTCCCAAGCACGTAACAACCAGTCCCACATCTTTAGGTTAGCTTAGCACGTGCAATCAGTCCCACATGTTTGGGTTAACTTAGCACATTGAAACCAGTCCTGCATGTTTGGGTTAGCTTAGCCTGTAGCAACCAGTCTCATATGTTTGGGTTAGCTTAGCACACAACAATCAGTCCCACATGTTTGGGTTAGCTTAGCACGTAGCAACCAGTCCCACATGTTTGAGTTAGCTTAGCACGTAGCAACCAGTCCCATATGTTTGAGTTAGCTTAGCACGTAGCAACCAGTCCCACATATTTGGGTTAGCTTAGCACGTAGCATCCAGTAAATTGTGTTTCCCTCTGTCTATCTGTCTGTATCTGTCTTTTCCCTATATTTCTGTCTGTTGGTCTGTCAGTACATTTATTCACTCTCTGTCTGTTCTCAACCAAACATTTGTCTTGCTCTCTGTCTGTCTCTGTATTTCTGTCAGTCACTGCATGTGTATTGATGAGTTGAGCTGCTTTAAGCACACACTGTGGGGAATACAAATCATGAATACTTTCTGATCCAATATTCTGGTTTCAGGGAAAAAGAGATCACACAGTTTATAGCTTGAAGGCAGACTGCAGATATTTCACATTTCCTTTTCATCAGCGGTAAATACACCTCCGATAGTTGACTGGGAATATTTCTCTATTTTCATCCGGAAAGAAAATGTGATTGTACTTTGTGTAGAAATATGAAAGTTTTACAACTCAATCAAACATTTATAAAATATACAGAATGCTGCAGTGAGAGAGCGAGCAGGTCCAGGCAGGAGAGACGGCTGATTCCTCCAGTGTTCTTCTTTTCATTGGCTTCCTGTAAAATCTAGAATGGAATGTGAAATCCTCCAGTATGTTTTAAATACCTGTTGGTGCCATAAAGTCTTTGTTCCCAGTCTGCTGCTTTACTGGATGTTCTGGGTTTATCTAAAAGTCGACGTCGGCAGCTATGGTTCATCTGACTTTTGCCTTCATGTCCTCCAGTGGCTCCCCTCCAATTCCCAGCAGCTCCAGTCTCACTAATGAAGTCCCAAAGCCTCCTGTCAGAGAGCAGCCGGCCACACGGCCTCCCTACACACCCACGCAGGGTGGCCAGGCACCGCACTCGCACCAGTTCCCCCGGACACGCAAGATGTTCGACAAGGGGCCAGAGCAGGTACGATTGTTCTACCATGACACCTAAAACCACCACTGTAACAGTGACGCTGTGTTCAAAATGGCACACTAACTTACAATACACTACACACTCAGTGAGTGTATACTGTCTACTATATACTATGAGTAGGATTATAATGATGACCACTCCCACTGAAGTATACTTCCAACCTTCCCAAGATCCATTTCGAACGTACGACAAAAAACAGAATTATACGGAGGCTAAATATCTCCGTTGATTTGCCACCTTTGAAAGTTCTAAAAGCTTTCTAAGCGAGAAAGTGAATATCAATTTTTGGTCATTTGATCCATGAAAGTCACAAAAACACATTTCATTCCGTCATTTCGGGGATTTTCAGAGACGTGCCATTGTGCTACGGTCAAAACATCTGGTTAACTTCAAAACAAGAGCCTTATTTACAAAAGATTTAAACTAATGGAAGACTAGATTTTTAGCTTTAAGCCGAGCCCGGCACGATTTTACGTTCTGCTCGCAATGCATCATGGGGAAGTTGAGTATGACTAGTGTGGACACCCTACAAACTTAAAAAATGTCCCAATGTAGTATACATTGGGACATACATTGGGTATTTCTCGGGTATTCAGTCTTTGCATACTATTTAACGAGAATTCACTACAGACTTAATCTGACGTCAAACTTAGTATGAGTAGTACGTTAGTATGCTATTTCCAACACAACTAGAGTGTTCTTTATTTTAAAGGAATTTGATACGGGAAATATCAGATACTGAAAGTAAGGACAAGATGAGCTTCTTTCTGTCTCTTCTGAAACTGTATTATTACTTCACAAGTTAAGTGTTACATATGTAATTGGCTTTGTGCTTTTATTGTTTTGTTTTCAAAGTCAAATAGAGTAAAATAAATTGAATGAGATTTACTTTCCTATTTGTTACATAAAGGTATAGTATCGTATACATCCTGGTATCTCTTGCGTACTCAATCTTTCCATATTATCTACATACTCACCTTGACGTCAGACTAAGTATGAGTAGTATGTGATATCAAACACAGCCTGTGACTGGTTTTCTGCTTGGGTGTCCAGGCAGCAGAAGATGGAGATGATCCTGGAGGTCACAGAAACTACATTAGTCCTGCTCTGCAGACCGGACTCTGTGATTGGAGCGCAAAGTACTTCGCCCAGCCCGTCATGAAGGTCGGTATCACTTCTACAGTTCAGCTTTTATCTGGAAAAGAGATCACACTTTATTTGGAGTTTGATGCTAACATTACACTGTCATTATCTGTCATTAACATGAATAAGGTGTTGTGAAGGCTGTCATTAGGTGTTGTTCACTAAATTATGACACCTTTGGAGTTATGTTGGCATTTTTTTGGTTAGGTGGAGGGAACAAAACTTCATGACACCTTATTCATGCTAATGACAGATGTCATAACAATGACAGCGTAATGTCAGCCTTTATGTATAAAACTTCAATTAAATCTCAATGTTTTTGCCATATCAAGTGTTTGCAGAAAGACAAATCTGCATACTTTTGTATATATTAACAATCAGCTGCAGATGGAATCTGTCTCTCTCAGGGACAGCAAGTGTGAGTGAGTGTGTTGTTTTCAGAGCACAGGCTTTAGATATCAGCTATATTAATATAAATAGTAATGTTTTATTCTATATGTGTATGGGAAAATCCTGGTATGTATCGGTATGTGACCCAGAATGATAGAACAACAATATTGTTGATGATTTAAAGAAGGAATTTCTTTGTGCCGTGGAAAGCACAGCGAGGACAAAGCTTCCCGTTTCTAAGTTGCAGCTCTTTTTCAAAGCGGTTATATTCCTTTGTCAGCGCAGCAAACATAATGCCGTGAGTTATGGCTCCAATAAACAGAAAGCAACACATGCACATTAAAGAAAGAGAAAGAATCCAAGCCGTCATGTTTGTTGCACAATTTGTTTTGAAAGTCGTCATGACTGCATTTCATTTGTTGAAGTGTTTGCCTAGAAGTAGTCACGTGTGGCAGGTAATTTTAACTTTCCCCGATATGAAGTGCGTAGACGTCAAGTGTGCACTCTCTCCTTGTAATTTGTTTTGAACATGAGATAGTAAGAACCAAGTCGATGGATTGTTTCAGATTTAATGAGTCCTATTAAAAACAGCAGGGGGTGAAACAGACTCAGGAAGGAAACCACACCTGCTGCTTCTGATGAATAATAGAGCTCTGTGCATTTACATCTTCCTGAGTGGAATTTAAGATAAAATGAGGAGCTTTGGCTGTGCTCAGCAGCCTCACATTGGACCAAACTCGCTTCTGTTTAGGCGGCAGCAAACAGTCCGGCACGGGGTTTATGCTCTGTATCCACGCAGAGGTCAATGGTTACTTTATTGTAGATAGTCTAATGTGAGACATGTAATTTAATTCAATGATGAAGGTTGAAGAGAAGAGGCTGGAGGTGATGCTGAAGTCAGAATAAAGATGTATTAACATTCATAGGTTTGTCACAAAGATTAATCATATAATTCATGAAGGCACATCTGGCAGGCAGCTGTTTAACAAGAAAGATGAGAACTGAACTTATTGTTTTCTTTTTTTATTTGAAAACAACTCCTCCACATCTTTTTTTTTAACACTGTCAAGCGGGAACATGAAGATAAATCTTCGCGTTCCACTTATTGACGGTAAATGTGCTTTTTCCTCTGAAACTGGGAAGGAACTCCAGGCTGCATGTTTGGGCTAGCTTATCACATAACAACCAGTCTCACGTGTTTGGGTTAGCTTAGCTCATAGCAACCAGTCCGACATGTTTGAGTCAGCTTAGCACGTTGCAACCAGTCCCACATTTTTGGGTTAGCTTAGCACATAGCATCCAGTAAATTGTGTTTCCCTCTGTCTATCTGTTGGGTTAGCTTAGCTCATAGTAACCAGTCCCACATGTTTGGGTTAGCTAAGCTCATAGTTACCAGTCCCACATGTTTGGGTTAGCTTAGCTCATAGTAACCAGTCCCACATGTTTGGGTTAGCTTAGCTCATAGCAACCAGTCCCACATGTTTGGGTTAGCTTAGCTCATAGTAACCAGTCCCACATGTTTGGGTTAGCTTAGCTCATAGCAACCAGTCCCACATGTTTGGGTTGGCTAAGCTCATAGTAACCAGTCCCACATGTTTGGGTTAGCTTAGCTCATAGCAACCAGTCCCACATGTTTGGGTTAGCTTAGCTCATAGTAACCAGTCCCACATGTTTGGGTTAGCTTAGCTCATAGCAACCAGTCCCACATGTTTGGGTTAGCTTAGCTCATAGTAACCAGTCCCACATGTTTGGGTTAGCTTAGCTCATAGCAACCAGTCCCACATGTTTGGGTTGGCTAAGCTCATAGTAACCAGTCCCACATGTTTGGGTTAACTTAGCTTATAGCAACCAGTCCCACATGTTTTGGGTTGGCTTAGCTCATAGTAACCAGTCCCACATGTTTGGGTTAGCTTAGCACATAGCAATTGATCCCACATGTTTGGGTTAGCTTAGCATGTAGCAATCAATCCCACATGTTTGGGTTAGCTTAGCATGTAGCAATCAATCCCACATGTTTGGGTTAGCTTAGCACGTAATAACTAGTCCCACATGTTTTGGTTAGCTTAGCACATAACAACAGTCCCACATCTTGTGTGAGCTTAGCACGTAGCAACCAGTCTCACAAGTTTGGGTTAGCTTAGCACATAGCAACCAGTCCTACATATCTGAGTTAGCCAGCCCCACATGTTTGGGTTAGCTTAAAACGTAGTAACCAGTCCCATGTGTTTGGGTTAGCTTAGCATGAAGCAACCAGTCCCACATGTTTGAGTTAGCTTAGCACGTATCAACCAGTCCCACATGTTTGGCTTAGCCAGCCCTACATATTTGGATTAGTTTAGCATGTAGCAACCAGTCTCACATGTTTGGGTTAGCCACGCCTACATGTTTGGGTTAACTTATCACGTAGCAACCAGTCCCACATGTTTGAGTCAGCTTAGCACGTAGCAACCAGGGATTGCAGATGTAAATTAGCCAATTGCTAACTCTGGTCCAATCGTGTGATTGTAAAATGTCCCTGTCAATTAAACAAGAGAAAAAAAGACAGAAAAATAAATCTCTTTGTGAAACCACTCCTATTGTTCAGGGACTGGGAGTCCCATGTGCATGAAAACATTCTGCAGCTCTTCCTCAGGAATTCTGAAGCTGTCACAGCTCGATGTGTTTAACGAGGCTGTGGATAATCACATGTTCACACATCCACGTTCACTAGTGAGGGAGACTTTTTTCCAAGGACCCCCACATAATCCTCACATCAATTTACTTTGTAGTCATAAATGCAATGCCAGAGGAATGATCGATTTTTTGAATGTTTCAACTTAAGTAGATGTAAGGTCTTTGGAGTAGAAACTTAAAGAGTAAATGCACTAGTCTTGTATATAACATGTGTTTCATGAATTATCAATAAACACAAAAGATGCACATTTATTTGAAACCATTTCTTGCCCAATTTCATATCCATTGAGACAGACACTGATACAGCAGTATCCATTTACTGTACATGTAAATTTAGTTGGTTTCATTGGTGCATTGGTCCACATATGTAGTTACACACTGGTGTAATGATACAACGTGAATAATAGTGTTTTTTTAATTATTATTTCAAGGACCCCCCCCCAATGCTATGGCTTGAGGACCCCTGAGTGTCTTATTGTTATTGTGTGCTATTAAGTGTGTGATGGATGGATTGACTCTGACTCTACTGTAGACACTCAGCAAAGCTCAGTGTGTGTGTGTGTGTGTGTGTGCGTGCGCGCGTGTACGTGTAGGAATGTGCTTGATAAGCACGCTGTCAGGCATCATTTAAAAGCACGCACGTACATTTACAGTTTCTTTCTGCCGTTGTTTTTCCACCTTGCTAATTTATGATGGAATTACATTCAGCATGAAGGCGATCTAAATCAGCTCCATCATAAACTCCTGCACCTTTTATTGGACCGGGCCGTCCTGATTGCTGGAAATAAAGCACAGACTAATTCCACCGATACACTGGTTTTAATTAGGTGGATACCTTTCATATAATCCCGCTACTCAGAAGACGCATGATGTGCTTATGTGAAATAAAGTTGATTAATGGTGTTGATGTTGATAGGATAATGTCACAACGAGGTCATTTTAATTGTGATGACAGATAGAAAATGAGTCAAACCCTCGGAGCTGCACAGGGAGGTGTTTGGGCATCCTTCTAATTCGTCCTGCTGAGAGGAGGGCTCTCATGTTTTCAGAAACGAGATTTTCTTTATTTTTATGGCGAAAACAACTCAGCTTTGTTTTTTCAGAGATTGAAAGGCATGTGCGTGCTTCCACTGAGGTATTTTTGACATCTTTAAACCTTTATGTAGCAAATAGGAAAGTAAATCTCGTTTAATTTCTTTGACTCAAACTTTGAAAACAAAACAAAAAAAAAGCAGCAAGTCAGTTACATATGTAATGTTTAACTTAGTCTTTACTTTCAGTATGTGATACTTACCGTATCAATTTCCTTCATCAGCTATCCCTTTAGAATAAAGAACACTATGGCTGTGTTCTACTACGTACTACTCATACTTAGTTTGATGTCAAAATGAGTATGTAGTGTGTTCACATTAGATAGTAGGGAAAGATTGAGTTTGTGAAAAATAACCGGATGTACAGTATACTATATGGGGACATATGCACTAGTCATACTCAACCGCCCCATGATGCATTGCGAGGGGAATGTAAAATCGTTCTGGGACCGGCTTCAAGCTAAAAATCAAAAATCCCTCTTTTCAAAATAAATGCATCTCTTCTTGTCTTCCTTTAGTTTTTTAACCCTTTTGAAAATAGGGCTCTTGTTTTGAAGTCAACCGGAGGTTTCGTCAGTAGCACAATGGCGGCTCTCTGAAAATCTCTGAAAAGTCAGCATGTAATGTTTCCATGAGCTTTACAGATCGAATGACCACATGATGATATTGTACATGGTCACTTTTTTACTTCAAACGTGTAGAATCAACAGAGATATTTAGCCTCAGTGTGTGATTCTGGTTTTGAAATGCATCTTGGGAAACTTCGAAGTATACTTCAGCGCCCATCGTCCTAATCGTATTTAGAGTATATAGTAGACAGTGAATACTCATTGAGTTTGTAGTGTGTAGTACAGTACGCCATTGTGAACTCAGCCTAAGTAACCTATCTGCACCATTCTGCCAACAAACACAAAGTAGACAGAGAACCAAACAGTACAGGGTTTAATACTCAAACCAGCACAAAAAAAGAACTTATACATAAAATAGTATAATAATAATAATATAATAGTGGTGTGATTACTCAGTATTTTTGTATGAGTCAAATAACATTTGCTTGTTTCATAAATGGCAATTTGAATTAGTCATCAATTATTCATCAATACATAGACATCAAGCCTCTTTTAATCTGTGCGTGTTCAGAGTTGGTCTCCTTATGTTCAGCTGTCTTTCGTTTCTCCACTCGACAAGAAATCTTTTTAGAATGTTTATATATCCTTTCAAACTGCCTCGTCACATTTCATCTACTTTTGTCATGATTGAAACAAATCACAGAAGTTCCATTTTTACTCTCAGTATGGGAATTATCATCGTTTACTGACCTTCTCTCCTTCTTCTTCCCATCCATCCCAATCCACTCAGATCCCAGAGGAGCATGACCTGGAGAGCCAGGTGAGGATGGAGCGACAGTGGAGGTTCCTGAGAAACACTCGCGTCCGGAAGCAGAGTCGCAGCATCACGCAGAGAGGTCAGTGCGGCCTTGAAATGCCATCAACCTCCGACCGTAAACTGGGCCTCGGAGGGAAGTTCTACCCTCGAGGAGGTCGCAGGTGAAGGGAAAAGCTGGAATAAATTTACACACATTAAAAGTGAAGTCTGAAGCCAATCAGTGCTATGAAATGTCATCCGTGCTTTTAATGATGTTGGCATTACATGATTCATTAATGGCAGGTTTATTTTTGAAGAACATCAATTTGATGGAGCGTGTGCCATCACATGACGTGCACACAGGAAACACCAGAGATTTAATGACACAATCTGAATAAAATTACAGACCATGCAAACATAGAGCCGAGGAGGAGATTAGCCAATTCATAAGGAACTCTCATCCAACTGTTGGTGGAAGCACAAGAAGGTCATTTCATTGGTACATAATGTACTGGTTTTAAATGTCGTAGCTTTGTCAAAAGGTTATCAATAATACTGAAGGTTTTCTGGGTTATATTCTTTAAAAGCAGCTCAGAGTTCATTGAAACTTCCAATTCTACATCCTTAAAACCTCAGACATGCTCGCAGCCATTTGTCACATCAGAGTTGTAAGATGAGTTGTGACACAACCCGTTACCGGACTACATGGTGACTTTGAGCACTTCCGTGGAGCCATCATTGGCCACAAGCTTCATTTCATGTCAATGTATTTTTCCAGTGAGGACAAGAAAACAAAAAACAAAAGGAACAAAACTCCAACAGAGAAAAACAATCAGAGATGTTCAAAATAATAGATACGATCCATGTACATTTATAATTGTAATATGTTTGCTTAAATGGGAGTGGGAAGAAGAAAGACTTATTTAATTCCACCCCTATTTCTAGTTAATCATACCAATTTTCATCATATTGCTTCTGTCTGTTTGGACTTCTATTAATACACAATGAGTTCTAAACAGAATAGGAAAAAAAACTGATTAACTAATAATCAGTAACTTAAGATGTACAAGAATACAAAGCAAAATACCAACAATGGTAATAAATTTAATTCAGTTCAATTCACATTTAAAGACAACACAAGACATAGATGTAATCAATCTATTAGTTGCATTAAGCCCCGCCCCCATCCTCACTGTACTGTGACCAGATCATGTGTATGAAGTGATTTAAAACTCTGAATACTTTGGCATTACTTTTGTTATGAATCCAGGCTGTTCCATAATTTCACCCCACATACAGTCAGACAAAAACTCTTCTTTGTGCTTCCAATCTTAGGTATTATAACGTTCCCAAAGCCCCTGGTACCATCAGTGTTCTCTTTAAAAATGAAAAATCTTTGTATGTTGACTGGTAGAGATTTTTTAAACACTTTAAAAAATAAAATTAACAGAGTATAATATTTTACAATGTCATGGATTTTCAGTAATTTAGATTGAATAATGACAATATGTGCTAAATATTCAGTGTTATGTATCATTCTTATTGCTCGATTTTGTTATAGGAATAATGGATGTATGGAACTTTGATAATTGTTTCCCCACACTTCAGTACAATAGGTGAGATAGGGAAGTACTAAGGAACAATATGAAATTTGGAGAGCATCATGGTCCAGAAAATGTTTAGCTTTGTTCATAATTGAGAGGCTTTTTAAAATTTTGTGTTTTATATGTCTGATGTGGCTTTCCATGTCAGTTTATTGTCAATTATTAGTCCAAGAAATGTATTTCCAGTAACATTTTCAACTTGGATATCATCTATTTTTATTTCAGCGTCAGTAGACAATGGCGGGCAAAGTTTACGAGTAAATGTGGACAGTCTAGCCGTGTGGTAATCTTGCATGGTTTGAGTGTAACCTTTCCCTATTTGTAAATTATCTGAAACATTTAAAGATTAGCATGTTTGGTATGATTTCAGGAAGTTTAATAGGCAATGAATGAATGGGGAAAGATGATAAAGAGGTCATATTAGATAATTAGAGGTTTTGTTGGGTTACTTTCTTTAAGTGTCTTAATAGAGCCGCGGCAAGTTCTAATTCCAATTCCTCAGACATGCTCGCCTCCATGTGGAGCGTCAGAGTCGTACGAGAAGTTGTGACACAATCCGTGACTAGACTACATGGTGATTCCTCATCGGCCGAAGTGCGCGAGTAAATACGGACGGTCTAGCAGTGTGATCATTTTTTGTAAATCATCTGAAGCTAATAAAATGTGAAATTATTAATAGTGGTTGACTCCCTATTTAGTATGTTTGGTATAATTTCAGGATGTTTAATAGCCATTAAAGGTCCCATATCATGTTATTCACCCATCTCTGTTTTTTCTAAGAACCCCAAAAACATAGTATTTGAGGTTTATTTTTCCAAACTCACCTGTTTTCCAGAGTTTTAGCCTCTGAAAAGTCACTTTCTGAACAACTCTACACAAACAGGCTGATTTGCATCCTACTTATGCATATTGATGAGTGGGCGTGTCTATAGATGGGACACTGACTTCCTCCTCCCTGCACGGTGACGTCGGGCCAGAGGATGACACGTCCTCCTCCCACCCACTCTGTAGCCGAGCTCATGCTGCCGAGACAGAGCGTGGGGGCGGGGCGTTCCTCGGTACATACATAGACTGTAGAAAATACATACATAGCACTGCACAAAGGACGCTGACATGCTCACCTTTGTGGGCGTGTCTGTTTTCATGTCAATCACGTCAGAGAGCTTCCTGGAGGCGCGGCTTCTCCAGCTCTGTGCAGCGAGGTGTTTGTGCTCACCCTGCAGTAAGAAAAGAGCAAATCACCCTCTAACTCACAATTGAGGGAATCAATAACGTGTGTATGTAGCCCTAATAGTACTTTTATGATGTTTAAAATACAGAAAAGTTGATTTAGCTTAACATGGGCCCTTTAAAGTCATTTACACAGGGAAAGATGGTGACGTGGAAACGAAACAGAAAAGAGTAAATCCGTATACCTCTGAAATGGACAGTCCAGCTTCTTGTTGAATGTGAGACATGGAGAATTAAAGAGCTCTGAAGGAAATTGTCAGCTAGCTCGTCCAGCTCAACATTAAAGATGAATATCTTCCTCGTCATCTATCAGCAGAATCCTTCATCCTCATGTTCACCTATTCCTGTTAGACTCACCATCACGTCCTTCACACAGTGAACTACTGACAGCACCCTGGTTGATTGAGTCTTTGTGTGGCTTTAAATGTGTGGGCGACTGACTGATGTCAGTTCACAGCTGGAAACATCTGCCGTGCGTCAGTCACAGGACTCCCTCCACGTCACTGACACTCTAACTCAGAGTCACGGGGTGATCGACGTCAGTGCTGAGCTCTGCTCACGCACGTGTTACGATTCTACTGGGCTCCTGGTAGAGGGTGGGGCTTATCAGGCAGCAGGAGAAACAAATGGATTTGAACATCAGGAAACAAAGAGGGGGCCTCAGAGATATGACAGAGGGTAAAATCTGATAGATTGTAGTGTCTTTAATCCCCTGAATGTCATGTGGAGGCCCTTAAGTGCTCTGCTCACTGTTCTGAGTGCAGAACCTGAACATTTCTGCAGACCATGTAGAGCAATACAACACAACCAAAGTTCCTGATCTTTACTGAATCCAGCATCTGTTTGATTTACTGGGGAAACAATTTACTGGGTGTGCATGGACGAAATAAAGCCTTTTTTCCACAGTGTAAATATTACTGGATACAAAGACATACATAGTTATTTTCCATTTGTCCATGTCTTTGAATGTCCATACTTGTAAAAAAAAAAAAAAAAAAAATTTAACAAAAAAGAAAACAATATTAGCTTCGGACTGGGTATGGAATGAGTCTCTTCCCCTCTAGATCAAATAAAGCTTTATTGTAAAACTTAGAGGAAATGAAGCTCGCATGGCTGATGCTGAAGGCCTCGAGGCAGATCCTTTTCACCCTTTCACTCCTCCTGTAAAGTTCTCTCACTCTAAACTTGTGACTTCTTTTTGGTTTGCAGGCGTTTCCCGTCTGGATGATCAGATATTCATCAACAGAAACCCTGGAGTGCCATCCGTGGTGAAGTTTCATCCCTTCAACACGTGCATCGCTGTGGCCGACAAAGACAGCATCTGGTTAGCGACGCGACAAACGCTCAGCATCGCACATCACACATGAAGCAGGAGAGCCCAAACACGGGTCACCAGCATCACAACATCAGTTCATTATCTTACTCGGCTCAGATTAAATGGAAACAAAATATTTATGTTTGAATGTATCTCTTAGATCAGACATGGGCGACTGGCAGCCAAGGGCCCACATTTGGCCCTCAGCCTAGTCTAGTCTAGTGATTCAAAAAATACACAAAAGGACAACAAAAAATAATAATATACTAAAAGACAACAAAATTACAGAGAATAATACAACAACAAAAAATGACAGAATACACAAAAGGACAGAAAAACATACAACACAATGACAACATTTTAAAAACACATGAAATGACACAATACACAAAACTAATGCAAAAATAGGCAAAATGTCAGAAAAATATACGAGATGAAAAACACAGAGAACAACATCAAATATTGAAAAATACTCATAAAACAATAAAAACACTGATAGAAAGATACAAAATGACAGGAAAATACACAAAAGGACAATAGAAATAACAGAAAAATATACAACCAGACAACGAAACACAAAATAAGAGACAAATTCACAAAAAAACAGAACTACAACAAAAACACACCAGTGTATTTTAAATTCTGACATGAATGTTGATAAAATAAAAGTTTTTCATCTATGTCTTAGATGCGTGACTTTCTGAACAAACAATAAGTACTAGATGTGTGTGCGTGTGTTCTCTTCCAGTTTTTGGGACTGGGAAAAAGGTGAGAGGTTGGACTACTTCTATAATGGAAACCCTCGCTACACTCGCATCACGGCCATGGAGTATCTGAACGGACACGACTGCTCGCTGCTGCTCACGGCCACAGGTTTGTGTGTGTGTGCAATGCTTACACACACACACACGCACACAGAAAGTCACAATTCATCATAGCATTAGTGGTTGAATCTATTTTTTTTGATATTACTGAAAATAATAACAGGATAAAGCTGTGATGAACAGATATTTTTTTATATAAAAACACAATTTTCTTTCTTAACATTTATCATGCACACAAGCCAGCTTTAGCCCTGAACCACCAGTTGAGAACCTGATCTACAGTCATTCTCACAGCTGGATGTTTTTATCATTGATAATGACATTTATATGGATTTAAACTTAAAAACTAAACTGTAGGGATTTCTGGACTTTATGTCACATCAGAGTACAGATGGATAAAACCAACAAATAACTTTCATCTGGATCTAAGTCACAGGTTAGTTATTATTATTATTATCAGATATTTAAATTGGACTAGTGTTGTCTGTTCCTGCCTCCAATTTTCTGCTTCAAATTTTCCCCAATTCCATTTTAGACTATTCCAAATTCTGTTTAATTTCCCTTTTATCGGCTTTTCCTAAATTAAAGTCAGGACTGGCACACTACACTTTCAAGAATCCAGCCAAAAAGGCTTAATAGGGTTTAGTTGAACTGATTGTTTTTAATAATGAAATGTTTCTATTTTTCCATATTGCGGAACTGACCTGCAAATCTCAAAAATCTGAAATTTTTCCAAATCTTGTGCAATCTTTTATTGTCTTTTCCATCTCTTATTATTAAATTTATCGTGAAAGCGTGATATTATATGAAAACATGCATGTGAGAGTATAATAGATATTTAAACTTGTTTTCCGTGATTGCGGAAAATGGATGTACACAAGCATTTTTCAAAGGGAGCGCATAGTTGTACAACACTGACATTTTATCATTAAAACCTTGTGTCTTATTTAGTATAACAGCATCTAAATAGAACATTATATTTATTGGATTGCACACACTTCTGTATGTTCGACAGCTTTTTAGAAATAAACAAAGATGATTGTTGATTAAGTGCCTCCAAGAAAGAGTGAGGAATTTCCATTTGATCAAATCCTCATGTGAATGTTTGTATTTCAAACCTTCACTATGGTAAAAAAAAAAAAAAGGAGACATTTTTAGTTCCTGTTGCCATATTTCACCAGCCTTTCTTCACAGACGACGGTGCGTTGCGTATCTGGAAGAACTTTGCCGACCAGAAGAACCCGGAGATGGTGACGGCGTGGCAGGGTCTCTCCGACATGCTGCCCACGACGCGAGGTCAGCCGTCCCTCAGCACCCACAGTAAAGACAAAGCTTTCTTATCCTCTCCACTCCCGTGTGCATCCCACCCCCGACTCCATCACATGTGACAGAAGTTCACAGCGTTGATTCAAACTTTAACGTGTCATTCCATCTCATTTCAACAAATGGCCCATGCACTTTGATCTAAAAAAAATTCTGACATTTTTACCAATTGTTCCGGAATAATTCAATAAACACACTGTACATTTATAGTTGGATCAAATATATAATTTTTGAGTAGAGATGTAACGATTAATCGTAAGGCAGTTAAAAATCGATTCATAGGTATCACGGTTGGTATCGATTTTCTGAAAATTGAATCGCAGTACTTTTTTTAACCAGCAGAGGGCGCTATCCACAAGTGTAGGCGGCGGGCGGAGTCTGCTAATACTTTCTTTCTGGCCACCTTCTACTCTTAAATATGTTAATAAATGATTAATTACCCCTTTAGCACCGAAAGAATATGTGTAACATTACTTGAATATCTGTAAAAGTCACGTTTTTCTATTGGCTATGTCTACTAGCATAGCTTCTCTTCTTCACTGCAAGATATCTGCATGCCAACCGATCACTGTATTACCAGCGCCCTCTGCTGGTCCAAACAAATATGACGTAAATCAGTGTAATCACGGTTTTTTTTTTTTTTTTAAAGTCCAATTGTTAAGGCACAAAATACATTTTCAGTTGCACTTTTACAAGAAAAAGAACTATTATGCAGTTTTGCATTGTTTATTATAGAACCAGAAGTTAAATTAATAGGCTTCATTTTCATTTGTATTATTCCTTTATTTATTTCATTCAAGATTTATTTTTAGTTAAATTGCATTGTTTTGAATTGTTTATCAAGGAATTCTTTTGACAATGAAAAATAAAAGGAAAATAGTACCGTATTTTCTAGTTTTCTTCCCAAAAAAAAAAAATTTGTCTACAGTCCTATTTTGTAAAATAAATCGTGAGAGAACCGTATCGTGAACCCAGTATCGTGAATCGAATCGTATCGGGAGTTGCGTGAATCATTACATCCCTATTTTTGAGATATGGCTCATTTTTGTTTTTTGCCGATTTTCGTGCGTCCTTATTTTTCTTTCATTTTCAGCTTCCAACATTTCATGAAGTACGTCATATAGGAAACTGAAAATTGCGATAGTAATACAGCTCCACCTACTCTCTCAGAATATACAAAAAGATCTGCGATACATCCTATCTGGTGGGCATGCCAGCCCCTCAAAATTGGAAAAAAGTTTCTCGGCGTTTGTGCTGGAACATATTTGGACCTTCAGTAAACAACTTAGCATATGCCTCAGCTCCCTGTACTTTGACCAGCTTTGAGCTATGAACATAGACTGTTCACTAATGATTAGTTACATATGTGCATTGGTTCTTGGATGACAGTCTCTTGAAATTTGAAAATAATACTTTTTTTTACTATTTTCGTTGGAACTAAAACTGCATGTGGGAGCGTTTTAATTTATAGTATAAAAATTACTCCTCCTTGGCATATGAAGCTATTTTTCTCTATTCTTTGTATCAAATCGAATTATTAAGAAACAATTGTTAAACAAAAATTCTGAGTTTTTCTAGACCGAAGTGCATGTAATTTCCTGAAAACTTGTTGAAAAGACATGGACTGACCCAAACCTGTTCAGACTTCCTGCGATGATTAAAGCTATATACTTTCACAGCTGAACATCCTTTCATGAATCCTAATGTCCACTATCGATTCAAAGACAGTTTCTTCAGACTTTCATGCACCGACTGCCTGGGTCTGTTTGTGTCAAAGTGAAATCTCACATTTACTGTGATTATCAACGTCTGAGCTCAGCAGGGCCTCAGCCTTCCAACGCTTTCAACACTTTCAACTTTAAACCCTTGTCATGTATGAAAACTCATTACCAAAAGATCCTCACTTGGACTTTTATTTATCTTTTTCATATTTTGATTCCAGACTTTTTAGCACCTTAGAACATTTTTATGAAAATAGAATTCGCCTTCTAACACGAGCTCACTGGGAAATATGACACTGTCACATCTTTTCTTTATCTTTCATAGCTTTTTTATTATTATAGTAGAGGTTTCATTACATTTTTAGTTTGTGTTTGTTTACATTTTAGATATTTGGAAAATCTAATATTCTAAAAAAAATGTCAAACATTTTATTTTAGCTGAAGAGATAATTAAGATTAATGGGATTCTCCACTGTTTTTACAAATGTTGTCTAAAACCTTTGAAATTTACTTGTTAGATCTATGCCTAAGAAAACACATTTTTATGCACCATATTTGTTTTATTAACTTTTAAAAATGGGACTACTTTGTGTTCCGCCATCTTTAAATCACATGATTGTTGGGTGAAAAGTCCCATTAGCCTGTAAACATCTCATTTTTCCAATTGAGTGAAACATTCAGCCTGATTTTTAAGTAATTTTGCAGCTTTTTCTGTCAAAATGTCAATTTGTGCTGCTTTCGGTTGCTCTAAAAAATCAGGAAAAGGTAAAGATGTCGATGTAAACAGAATAAAAACTGTTGTGATCTGTGACTTCAGCCATCAGAGCATCAGCCACAGCCACGCACTGTTTAAGGGCCCTTAGGAGAGCTCTTTTTCTCTGCTTCATTGTTTATTACAAAACCACATTTTGAACTGTCACCCCCTGTGGTCACAGATTTTTTTGTTTTTATCCTCTTTTGGTAAATAAAAGAAGTTTAAATTGACATCTTTAACTTTTCCTGGTTATTTAGAGCAACAAAAAAACAGCACAAATTGACATTTTGACTGAAAAAGCTGCTAAATGACCTAAAAGGCAGGCTGAATGTTTTGCTCCAATAGTAAAAAAAAAAAAAAAAGGGACATTTAAAGGCATATAGGGCCGTGTGACATCATCAATCACGTGATTTCAAGATGGCGGAACACAGGCTCTAAAATTGTAAAGTAGTCCCATTTTTAAAAGTTAATAAAACAAATATGATGCATTATGTTAGGCAAAAATCTTCTAACAAGTGCATTTCAAAGGTTTTAAAACAGTGGAGGATCCCTTTAAGATAATTATTTTAAAAAATCATTCTTAGAATTAGTTATAAAATCCTGATGCTTTGTAATTCTCCCACTTTCGCTGAGAGCATTTTAAACATTAGTTATTGGTTTCACTGATGAGGAACAATCATGACTAAGTTTGTTTGTTTGGAGAACACCAGCGAGCCTTTCAGACTCTGTGGGTGTTGATAGAAGCAGGTCAGAGCTGTCAGCAGGCGGCCCACTGACAAACAACAGCTGGGAGTCCAACCGAGTGTCGCACGCTGCCTGAGCACGGAGCTTCCTTCTGCTTTCAAAGCCGCTGTCAGCTTCTCCTGTCTCACCCTCTCACTCCCATTCCCATCTCAGTACCCTCTGGGGGATCAGTCCCACTTACCCTACCAGCACAAAGAGGGTCATGGGAAGCAGCAGGCGGGTTTATATTTGATAACAAGCACTCATAAAGAGCAGTTAACCTGTTGGTGTAATCATTATGTTTGGTGAAGTGTCTTTAAAGCTTTGTTGCTGTCACTCAGTGTTTACAATATATTAACTCCTTACATAATCCCAAACTATAACCTTTTTTTGGATCGTTACCCCATTTTAATGATTTCTGGCGACCCCAAAGACTTTTTTTTTCCTTCAACAATTAGTTTTTGATGTTTTTTTGTCTTTTTTTTTAAATAATGTTAGTTTCATTTATTTAAACATTTTTTTTTTTTCAGGAAATTTCCTTTGATCTCCTGACATGTCATTTATTTATTGCTGGAATTATTACAGGGGACACATCAAAGCGATCAGCAGACGCCCCTGAAGAAGACTGGAAGTTGACAGTCGACACATGTCAGGAGATCAAAGTAAATTTTCTGGAAAAAAAAGTTGTCTGAATAAATGAAACTTTTACATATTATTTGTTCCTGTGTTACATATATACATATAGAGCAGCCAGGGTTAGTGACAAGTTGGGGCTCAGATATTTTTATACTATATGAGAAAGTTAAAGTATGGAATACAGTTGTTTAATATTGTGTTGTATTTTAATTTAGAAAAGAAAAAAAACCAAAAAAAAAAATTGAATCAGTAATTTCTTTATTAATTACTAGATATTTTAGGCGACCCCATTTAAATTCCAGGGGACCCCATATTGGGGTCATGACCCCAATGTTGAAAAACACTGATTTAAGGCTTGACACCAACTTTAATTGTGGCCAAAGCAAATCATTTCTTAATCTTCCTGTTCTTCCTAGAAACCAACGTAAGTTAGTTCTCTGCTCCTCTTATTTAAAGCTGCTGCCGATTAAACTCTTTAATCAGATAAACTCATAGTGTGGCACTCATTGATCAATAAATCAAAGATCATTCACTCGGGGGGAAAAAAGATTAAAAGGTAATGGTGTAAGAAAAAATTGATTTTGCAATATATCGCTTGAACCACATCAAACTAGGGGTGGGAACCTCTGGGTACCTCACGATACGATACGCGATACAAAGCTCACGATAACGATTATCTCGCGATATGTCAATAGTGCGAATATCGATATATTGGTCAGAAATCGATCTACAATAATCTGACATAACAAGAAAAAAAAGATGAAATGAAAATATACAATTTTTATTTTATATCTCTGAAAGACACTATTTTAGTGCAACATTTCTCTAAATAAGTGTCAACATACCAATGTAAACGAATAAGTATCTCCAATAGTGCTTTGTGTAAACAATACATAGGGTGTTTCTTACCAGTGACACCATTATAGTGCAATATTCCACTAAACAATATATTGGTTCCTTCAACAAACAGTGACAACATTTCTGTGAAGACGTACCTGCATATTTTGGTGAAAAAGCAGAAAAGGTTTTAAAAAAAAAAAAAAAAATCGATACTTAGCGGGAGCATATTGATAATCGATCTTGCAGAAAAATATCGCGAAATATCGCTGTATCGTGATATTGTCACACTCCTACATCAGACCTTGTTAACTACCTCACTCCTCAATGCATTTTAGCTTGGCTCTTTATTTTCATAAAACATACAAAAAAAATGAAATGAATTGTATTTCATGCCATTTTGTACTTGTAAAGGTGTAATTTGTAATTATGATATCGCGATATATCGCTATGTGTATATCATATTGGTTTTTTTTTTACTATAGGGACATATTGTATCGTGACATACAAATGGTGAATCGTATAGTATTGTCAGATACGTGGTAATGCACACCTTGAGTAAAAGGTTGATTTTCTGCAAGCATTTCCAAAAATGCTTGCTAGCTGAATGTGGAAATGATTAACAGTCATTAGGTAGTTTATCTCTGTTTAATGGCTTTAAACTCGTATTTGTCACAGCACAGTCCCTGTGTGTAAAGCTGTTATATATGAATTAATCAAATATATACATCTCTTGTAACGTGACCGGTTTATAAATGGACAGCTGCTCACCAGATAGTCATGTGCTTTGATTTTTATATTATTTCTTAGCTTCTTTAATAATGTGCAGGTCTGACACACACACACACACACACACGTGTTTCCCGCTGATGCTACACTTTGATCGTCCCTTCAGCCCATTGACGTGCCTGCATGTTGTTTTTCCTCCGTCAGCCTCCATGGACGCGTCGTCTTTGATATTTGTTTTCTCGTCTTCCTCCTCGTCCTGTTTGCAGAGGATGAACAAGGCGGCAGCAGATGCCAAACTGTAGACGTATCGCAATCCCAACGCTTCTTTACTGTCACTCTTTAAAAAAAAGTGTGAGCATATTAGCAGAGCATGTCAGCATCCTGTAGCCGTGTTCATCTTTCTGCTGCTCGTTCGCTCACAAAGGATGTGTTCATGTGGGTTTTTGCCGCCATGTTTTCTGGGTTCTTGCTAACTTGTCGCTTGCTTTTGTTACGTTTCCTCTTCCTCGTCCCGCTCACAGGTCTGGCCAGAAGGGTCTCCATCTACCTTGACAGAAGTAAACAGGGAGGTAAGTGTGGAACACCCACAGAGCCAAAGTCCTTACTTTTCTAATTCCTCACCTGGAAAGACGCCATCAACATGAATATGAAACAGCAGCTGCACAGAATTAAAAAGAGATGTGAGAATTAAAGCTGCTGGAGATGATGATTTTTTATCTGATAAAGACACTGTGAATTATTTTGTTTCTTCGCCAGACTTTCATTATTGTTCTAGTATGTGTAAGAATAAAAACATCAATCGGCCTCATTTATAAAGCTTGAAAAGCTTGAAACGTGGCGTTGGCCACTTCCAAAGCAAAGGTTGTGATATATAAAAATGAACGTAGCGTGAGAATGTGTGCACTAGTACGATATGGACACTTAGGAGACGTGGGAAAAGAGATGCGACCACTGCTGTAATTAACTTTGTTTTCATTTATTTATTACTGTGACAGCTAGGCCTGGGCCGATAACAGATTTTGCTGGATGATGTATTGTCCCACAAATTATTGCCGATAAACGATATTATTGTCGACATTTTTTTAGACCAAATTAATCACTAATGTAATGATAACATATAATAATGCAAGTTCCCCCCCTTCAAATGCAATCAACTTGTATTTTTTCATTAGTATTTTTTACCTTTGTAATTGGAATGTCAAGAACTTTTAAATATTTTAAACAAATAAAACAAACAATTAAAATAAAATGAACAATAAGTCTCTGTTAGCAAAAAATTATACAAAAACTATAAAATAGACCCTGTGTCTGTGAAGAAAAAAAACCACCTCAAATGCCAAACCACACACAACCAAAGCAATAAATAAAATGGTTTTTCAAGTCTCTCAAAAAAAAAAAATTGCACTTGCAAAAAATAATAAACACTGAGGCACAGAGGTATATAGTTATATAGAGGTATATATATGTATATAGTTGTAAATCCAGTTAGAATGTTTGTAAACAAAAATTCTAGCGCGCAAATGCGATCATAGTTTTTTTTATGTTATTTTACACTTGGTTAAAACGCTTTGGATTTGTTTTAAAAGTCCAAGTCGTGCACCTTAGGTTACTAATCCAACACAAACAAATAATAATCTCCATGTTTTGTGTTATATTTGGAACTTCCTGGGCTGCCTTGCCTGAAGGAATAACTCTATCTAAACTCTGGAGTCAGAAAGTGGTGCTGATGCTGCGTTGGTATGCAGAGACTGATGCTGATGGAGGTCATTGAAAGGGTTAAAGAGCATCTGCAGTTCAGCTGGGACTGTCAATGAGACAAATGGAGTTGAGATATTGCTGGAAAAGTCAAGGTCACGATAATGTTTATTCAAGCCTGGAGGGAAGTGCGCGAACACACACACACACACACACACACACACACACACAGAAAGACGTTCCCTGTATCTCTCTGTGATGATGATGATTGCTGCGCTGTGTTTGAATCCTCCTTTCTTTGCTTTGTATCTGTGCTGTTGGGGATTGTGTGGCTTCTCTTTAATTATCTTTATTTCCTGTCCAACTTCCTGTGGCGGCAGTGAAAGTAGGACAGGTCTGTCTTTGGTTTCAGGGAGGATGATTTATATTCAGCTCTGCTGTGGGTTGACTTGTTAGAATCAGGTCTTGTAAAATGCACACCCTGCTGGTCAGTGAGGATGCTGCTGCTGCTGCTGCTGCTGCTGCTGCTGCTGCTGCTGCTGCTGCTGCTGCTGCAGCATAAAGTTTGGTTTGAATGAGGAACAGAAATAAGAAACACATCCACTATGTGCAGTTTGAATGATGTCTGACCATTACTAACATATTACTGCATTTAAACCTGATGAGGGATTTTTTTTTTATTTATCCTGGTCCTCTGACATCAATCCTCTTACATCTAGGATAGATTTCAATGAAATCTGTCTTAATTTGAAGAATTTGAACCAACTTCTAATTAAAACTCAAACAAAGACAACTGCAAACTGTGGTGTGTACTGCCTGGCATCTGGCGATGCGATATATCCTGATATTAAAGTACAAGGTGAATATTGTGTTTTTTTTTTATTTATTAAGAAACAACTAATCTGTTAATTGGTACACCTTCATGAGAACATTATGTATGAAATATATTTTATTGGCATGTTTTACACTGAAAACGTTGGCTTTAAAGGCACACTATGTAACTTTTGGCCACTAGGGGCGCTAGACCTATAACTTTCATGTCGAGCGCCGCAGCACGGTCGCAAAAAATCCACAGTCAGTCAGTCAGTCAGTCAGGCCAGCCTCCCTTGTCTTTTGATTGTGTATGCAGACAGTAGTTGACCTGGAACTTCGAGATAAGGATTGGCTCTCAGGGCTGGGGTGCGAAGCGGGGCTAGGCTCGCACTACGGCTGGAGGAGCAGCCGCCGGCCTCCTCTCCCCTCTGCCAGAGCCTCGGCCCTCCCGCCGCGTTTGTGGCGCTCCTTCCCTACTATCTGACCTCGCCGCCGTAGTCGACCTCTTTCGCCGAGGGTCAGCACAGCGGTCGGGGCGGACATGGAAAGGGTGACCTGGCGTGCGTGGGGGGTCTCGACTGCGTCTTTTTAGCCTCCTCAGAAGCAGTTTTAAACTTTTTGCTTGCCTCGGCCATGACCAGGAGTCGAACATGTGGAAAAATACTAGCAAAAGCCTTTTATCCCAATGAGTATATCAGAGCCTGTGGTCACATGACTGCCGTAAAAAGAAACATTCTTCAGGTCACATGACCTGGCCAAAGACGGTCCGTCTCTCCAAACTTACATAGTCGGTATTTCAAGAGGGGATTGATACTGTCAATCGCTGTATATTGGCCTGAGGAATCATTTAAAATAACTCTAACTAAGGGTCACCACTTTAGCACACGCTGCAGTGTGCCTTTCACATGTGTCAACAACTTAAAATAAAATAACATACAATCTGCCTGTGGCTTTTAAACCAACTTTGATTTTATTGCAACATGTGTTAGTGAAACTTAACTGAGGTATATGCCTAAAACAACAAATAAATGCAGGAAGTTAGTACTTTCTTTTTTGATTTTATTGAAAAAACACAGTCTAGTCAACATGCCCAGGTTTCAGCACTTCTTTGTGCAGTTACAATGTTTCCTGCAAAGAAAAGAAAAGACTTTCCTGGTTAAATAAAGGTAAAAAAAAAAAAAAAAAAAATGGATATGGATGCATTTTAAATCAATCTGAGAATCACGCAACATAATATGACGATATATATCGCTGAATCGATTTTTTTTTAGCACCCCTACTGCAAACTGTATTTCACAATAATGGTGGGCACCGCTAGAACGACACCATTTTACTAGATACTGACCACACACAGCTTTTGTACATGAAACATGAACATAACCACGATCACATTTGTCATAATAAAGAAGGATTCTGTGACATTGAACTTAGAGACCTGCAGTAAATAACAGATAAGTTATTAGTTTTATTTACATGGTTATAGAGCCATATTTATTTAATCGTGCAAAACAAACTGCATCAGAAGCTGTTCAACTCTATAGTATTATTATTATTATTCATAATTATATTATAATTATATGTAAATGGTAAATGGACTTGATTTTATATAGCGCTTTATCCCCACACTGAAGCAGTCTCAAAGCGCTTTACATATCAGCTCATTCACCCAATCACTCTCACATTCACACACCAGTGGGACAGGACTGCCATGCAAGGCGCTAGTCGACCACTGGGAGCAACTTAGGGTTCAGTGTCTTGCCCAAGGACACTTCGACACATAGTCAGGTACTGGGATCGAACCCCCAACCTCTCGATCAGAAGACGACCCACTACCACCTGAGCCACGGTCGCCCATGTATTATATTACATTATAGTATTATATATTGTAATATGTAATAATAATGATGAACTTAATAATATAAAATAACATATATTGTAATATATTATAGTATATGTTATTTAATACTATCATGATATAATATAACCTTTCATTTTTAAATTTTTTTAATGATATTTGATTCTTTTTTTACTCGTTCCAGTTACAGGATGAACAGCATCGATCGATGCCGTTTTCTGCATTATTAATCAAATATTTCATTATTTTCATGGAGATTTAACAATTAGACACTTGCTTCTCGTTTACTGCCATGCTGCAAGTTTTGCATAGTGTTCAATGTGAGAGTTTTTCCTTCTTTAAAGTGACAAATGTGATAGTAGTTGTGTTTCATGACATGGACAGAAGCTGGTTAATGTGTGTCTCCAGTAAGATGGCGTCCGTTATGAAACATTGCGAGCAGAGCCTGAATACTAATTGTGTCACACTTCCTTTCCTGTATAAACCAGTAAGAAGTCAAACTTATCAAAGCATCCCCAGTTCCAACCTCAGGAGTCTAAGGGCTAAAAGCGATGTATAAAGTGTAAAGAAATCTCCTTTTTCAACATTTCTCCCCCTAATAGACAAATGAAGGGATTGTTCTGGCACTTGTAATTGTTCCTTTTATCTCCTGCTGAGGATTAAAGCAGGTAAAGGTCAGAATACTGTTCTTCACACAGCGCTGGAAGGGAGAATATACGTGGTGGCTATCTATACCTCCACCTCTGCTTCCAGCTGTAAGAACAATGCCCACACTCCCTTTGCTCCTGCAGCTCCATCAACGCATTGATTTCTGTGTGGGAAACTGAAACCTGCTCAGGCCCACAAACATTTCCTCTGAGACACTTTCATCCTGTTTTAGACATTTGAGCAGTGTCCACCGTGACCAGGGGTTTATGTTTAGGGTTAGTAAATGGTGAACTTCAGACAGGAAGTGTGAGGAAGATCTCTGAGATGAAGGAAAGACTCTGAGAAGCTAAGAAGATGCTTGTTGGTCTTTTTTTTGTGTCATCATAAACAGGCAGGATTAACACTGATAACATGCGGCCATCGACCGTGGATCAGTGGTAGAGTGGGTCGTCTAATAGTGAAGGGTTGGGGGTTCAAATCCTGCTGTATCAAAGTCATTGGGCAAGGCACATTGCCTCGTATGAATTGTGTATGCATGTTAATGGTGGTCAGAGCGGCTGAAATGGCAGCCACACTTCTGTCAGTATGCCCCATGGCAGCTGTGGCTACTGTGTAGCTTACCTTCACCGGTATGACTGTTGTGAATGACTAACGGTTTCTGTTGATAAAAACGCTATATGATTCCAAAGTATTATTATTATCAATCTATTTTTTTTTTTTTGCGGATCTTAAAAAGATATACACAAAATGATTCTAAAAACACACCAGAAAAAAATAGAACATCGAACAGCAGCAAAAACACACAAAATAAAAACAAAAATGCACAAAATGACTCCAAAAACACAAAAGACTAAGTAAACAGAAAAGAAAAATGTACAAAACAGTGACAAAAATACAGGACATTTGTTTTTAAAATCATCAAAAATAGAGAAAAACCTTTGTTCTTTCTTGTGTTAATGCTCAGATTGTTTTATTTGGTTGTTTATTTGAGTGTTTTAAGGTGCAGTCCGCTACTCTCAGATCCCTCCCTCCCCGCTGCTCTCTTGCCCTGCCTCCAAACTTTCCAAAGTCCCTCCCTCAGTGGAGCTAACAAGCTAACGTTAGTCAGACAGCAACATCACAGTAATATAACATGCACTGTTAAAAGCATATTACTGCAGCGCTTCTCTCTCTCAATGTGCACAAACCTCAGCAACAGCAGCAACACAGTGTCACTTTGTGTGGCTGCTGCGCGCACATGAACACATGCACCAGAGTTCTAGTGTAACAATTACAAATCAAACATAACGTAAATCAAGCAGCAGTAATTACCTTTCAAGCAGAAAATTCACCAATTCCATCGTCTACTCCTCCAGACCATACACTGTAAAAAAGACAGCGCTCTAGCTCTGGGAAAGGGGCGGGGCCTGTGAGCAACAGTTGTCAGACAGCCCATCAAACACAAACCTGGCTTTGATTGGTTCTTTTTGCTCCGTCGTGGTGCATTCTGGCAATCTGCCCAAGGCTGCAGGAGCAGCAGGGGGCGGGGCTCAATTTTTCACACAAACTACTAGTTTGATGTAAAACTGTCCTTACACAGTGACAGCTTTAGCAAATATGACAAAAAGTCACTTTTATAAGAGTTGCAGACTGCACCTTTGATGTACAGCTGAAGCTGTAAATGCACCGGATTTAGCTCAACGCTAATTTCTACCTGTAGTCCCACGGTGCAGGTGGGGTAGAAGCAGATCTAGATTATAAAAGGCTAAACATATACAGCTCCACAACATTATGACAATACACAGTGACAGTGTTATGAAAAATTCAAACACAGCAGACATAATCAGACAATACATCATCCTATTTCAATGCTGTATTAAAATGCCTAAGCCTGTTCACTATACATACACACACACACACACACACACTCACTTATACTAGTGCATGAAGAATAAATGATAAGAATATGCATATTTAGTGATCATAACTTTGGTTACTGATAAGCCATTGGACATTATTCTAAATACTGTTATTGTGGCCCTTAAATTAGACAGTCAGTAGTTTGGTGCCTGTAGGAGGAGGGTTTTCCTCGCAGATGAATCCCCCCATCCCCCCCTCCTCTCTCATAATAACCTAGATTTCCTCACTGCCGTGCCACCGTCTTCAAAGGGGAAAGCCTCTCTGTGAGCTCGGCGGTTTCCCCGGCACGACATTCACTCTCATGACTCATTCGGGCCGGATGACGTCACAGCCAGGCGAGATATGAAGACGTCACTTTATTCAGGGGGCGTGGGGAGGGTTGCCCCCAATGAGAGAAGCAGAGTGAAGAAGAAGGAGAGAAGGGAGTGATCAAAGGAAAGGAAAAGATCAAAAGCAAATTGAAACATCCCTGACTTGATTCTGGGTTGAAACCAATAAGAAACAAAGATGTCAGCGACCACAGATGGTTATTGATCGTGGAGAAACAGGAAAAGACTGTTCAGGATAGGATCATATTTTTAGAACTTGTACTTTCAGCAGCAGGAGAACAGATGATGTCCATGTGCAAAAAAGACAAAGGAAGCTTAACCTGCATTAAGAGGAAAAACAAAGGTGAAGTAAACATCATCTGAACATAGGCTGTGTTCCAAAGTGCATTCTAACGTAGTAGGCAAGGCAACTCAATGTGCTTTACATGATCAAAAAGTGCAACAGCAAACATTCAACATTAAAATCAATAAGAACATTAAAGTCGGCAGCAAAAAAAACCCATTTGTAATCATCAGTAAAAACATTTAAAATAATCAACAACATGACCTCTCAATCATATGCAGTAGAGAAAAATAGTTCCTTTAACTTATTTAACTGATTTAAAAATGTTCCCATGTGATGCTGACTTCAGCTCTGCTGCAGTTTGTTCCACTTCTTTGCAGCATAACAACTAAAAGCAGCATCGCCATGTTTACTGTGAGCTCTGGGCTCCACTATCTGACCTGTGTCCATAGATCTGAGAGACCTGCTGGGTTCATACCTGACTAACATCTCACTGATGTATTCTGGACCAAACCCATTTACACATTTATACACCAGCAGCAGAACTTTAAAGTCTATTCTGAGGCTGACTGGGAGCCAGTGTAAAGACTTTAAAACTGCAGTCATGTGTTCTGAATAGTACTATTCATACTAAGTCTAAAAGAGTATGTAATGTGTTCACATTAGATAGTATGGAACGATTAAGGACGTCAGAAATTCCCAGATGTATAATATATCATGACATTTTTTAAGTATGCATGGTGGGCAAACTAGTCATACTCAACTGTCCCATGATGCATTGTGAGCGGAACATAAAATCGTCCTGGAACTGGTTTCAAGCTAAAAATCAAACATCCGCTTTTCAAAATAAAAGCATCTCTTCTTGACTTCCGTTAGTTTTTTAGTGCTTTTGTAAATAGGGCTCTTGTTTTGAAGTTTTCATAATTTTCAAAGGTAGCAAATTAAGGGAGATATTGAGCCTCAGCGTGCGTCAGGTTTTTGTTGTCGTAGGTTTGGAATGCATCATGGGAAACTTGGAAGTATTCTTCAGTGGGAACAGTCATCATCCTCATCCTCCTAACCATACTTTTAGTTAATAGTAGACGGTAAATACTCAGTGAGTTTTGGTTCCCAACCTTTCTTGTCTTTAGTCATACCATAAGTACCCCCTCACTCATACGTGTTCAAGATTCTCCAAAAGTAGAACATAACATAACAGAATATTCAACACAAGTCATTTTATTTCATCTCCTTAAAATGAACAATTAATATTCAGGCATGATCTTCTTATTTAACTCAAATTAAACATAGAATTATGTTGCCTTCAAGGCAATAAAAATGATAAATATAGGAAATAATATTATAGTAAACATTTGTGTTGTTAATACTGTATTATTAATACTAATATATTATGATATTGTTATTAAAGAAAAATAATAAAGTTGAAATTAGAAAAAAAAAAAGAATGAATTAAAAATAATAAGTAATATAAATAATACAAAACAAATAATTAACCTTCCTGTGTCATATATAAACTTTAAAAACAAGCCATAGTGCACACGTACCATTTTATTAACAGACTTATGAAATGACTGAGAATATTGTTTATTATCTTGGAAATAAATTCTTCATTTTTCCACGTACCCCTGGTTGAGAAACACTGGTGTAGAGAATGGAGTGTGCCGTTTCAAACACAGCCATAGAGTCTAAGAGAATAACATGTCAGACCTCAGCATCACTTCTCCAGTTTCCTCCCACATTTGGTTACATTTGTTTCCTTAAGTGACTGCGTCTCCTACCAGGAGCTTGATGGATATATCCTGAGGTTCTTCACAGGGCTAAGATCTGCTCCTCAGTGGTTTTTATGGACAAGTCACCAGAGACCACGCCCCCTGTACCCCTCGGTGCTTTTATTTTGTCAGTCACACAAACACACCACGATGTAATATGAATAAGAATGCAGATGGATCAGAACAGTTTGCACATCACGTTTTAAAACAGGAAGTGGACCAGATTAGCAACATTCTTACCAGTCGTTAATAAATGTTTAAAAATCGTATTCCCATTTTGCTGAAGTGTAACGTGTTAATTTAAATATTTTAATTGTTGGAACAACAGTTAAAAGTTCTTGTATGTCCATTTGTGGTGTAAAATTAAGGAACAGATGGAGTGTGGAGCCAAAACAATGTTCAAATGTTTAAAATCTGATTTAAAAAAATTAATTTCACAAGGTAAAGGAATGAAGAGAGGCTTTCTAATCACCATTTGTTTGTTTTGAGTCATCCTGATTAGCTATGGACTATTTGTGAATATGTAGATTGTTTGCATAATGATTTATGGGAAATTAATTGTATTATTAGTTGTACTTTAAGAAGCTAAATCAGCAGTGATTAAATGGGTAGGATTAAATAAGTTTACACTCTTTCCTACTCCTTTAAGCACATGTAAATTGAGAGGTTTTAAGTGTTTGTGGCTCAAATCAATAGTACGTTTCTACTGTTGTAATTCATTTTAATTTTTTTTAACTATTGTTCTGTCATAATTTTACATGTTTAAAATAAAGACATCAATCAACGTATCGATTAAAAATCTGTACACATAAATTCAATTGTTACATAGTGTAAAATACTTCTGCGGGCCGGACTGGAGGCTGCAATGTGCCGTGTTTTGCCCCCAAACCTCGAGTTGGACACAGCTTGTTCCGTGTCTGGTCTGGATTTTTGATTTTTTTTATTCTTTTTTCAAACCTCTCTGTGTCTCAGGGGCCGGAATGGTGGTGGACTGGGAACAAGAGACGGGCCTCCTCATGACGTCTGGAGACGTCCGCGTCATCAGGATCTGGGACACAGACAGAGAGACCAAAGTCCAGGTACTGGAGGATCTTTTCCCTTTGGTTACCGCTTAAAACAGCATGGACACAAACATAGCCTATGCTTTCATGATTGGGAAATGAAGATTAAGGACTAAAAGATCTCAAACATCAGCATCAGGAATAACATATGACCTTCAAACCGAGCAGCGGTGTCAAACTCATTTTAGTTCAGGGGCCAAATATGGACCAGTTTAATCTCAAGTGGGCCGCAGATTTTAGGTGGGCGAAAAAAGAACAATTATGACATCATGGTGCCCTCGTTTTCAATATCACTTCAATTTACTTAAAGAAATATTGATTTTGTTACCAATTTTTTGTGTCATTTAGAGAAATTTTGTGCAATTGTGAGAAAGTGCAAGATTTGTGGACAAATTGAGAGTTCTTTCCACAATTTGCAATTAAAAATGACTGCATTAATGTGATATAAACAAACATTTCTCTGAAACATTTCCACCATGATGTGTTTGTGTGTCTGTTTTTGTCTTCACTGCTAATGCACGTTGTTTCGACAGTGTTATAATAATCAATATTCTTACTAAAATATGGAAACAAGCGTGTTTGTACAACTTTGTGTCTGAGCGGTTTCCATTAAATCTTCATGTGGACACGGAGCAGATTCCTGATCCTGTTGCCATTCGTTAGCACTGTTGGAAATCTGAGTTTAATACAGCTCATGCTACTTATTATTTGATTAAACCATTATTTTTTTCATCAGAAGCTGTTTGTAAGATAAACAAAAGGCAGCAGCACTAGAGATCACAGCTTAAGCACAAACAAATACAACAGAAAAGAAACACATGATAAGCACTGTGACACTTTGTGTGTGTGTGTGTGTGTCTGTGCGTGTGTGTGTGTGTGTGTGTATTATTAGGACATCCCCACTGGAGCGGACAGCTGCGTGACCAGCCTGTCCACAGACTCCCAGCGATCGCTCATCGTGGCCGGACTGGGCGACGGATCTGTACGTGTGTTTGATCGTAGGATGGGTCCCAGTGAATGGTAACTCCTCACTCACTCAATCAATTATGGATTCATTAATGCACTTAAACACACACACACACACTGATTACATTATTCATAGGCTTAATCTATATTTATTACACAGAGCCTTCGGGCCATGACTCTCCTTTAATGCACTGTGGTGACACCAAATCACAGTGTTTACGTTTCCGTGTCCCAGAGGAGGAGAAGTAATCCTTTCATTTCATTGGTCCCCTGGTGATTACTAACACTTTATCTCCTGAGACTCTTCATACATGTGTGTTAACCCTTCACAGCAGTTCTTCACTAGACAAAGTCACTTGAGGCAGAACAAGTCAGTATTAGGACGAGACACAACAGGAAAGGACAAGAGAGGGTCGAGAGAGGTTTGGACAGGATCAAGAGCAAAAATATATAAATGATCAAAAAAGAGCAGTCAGAGAGCTCTAAATCTCCTCTTTTACAGATATTTCACAGTCATCTGGAATGGATCAATGATCGTGATCATGGCACCATGATTATTCACACAAAGAAATCCCCATTAATAACCATATAGTAGGTGACAATGTATAAGCACCCTCATTTTTTTCAAAAATCAAGAGGAAATGTGCAATCTAGATCAGGCCCAATCCCGCCTGTAAAATAAAAAAAACATAATAATAAAAGAACGTAGGAAAAAAAATTTAAGTCATAATTATGACTTAGCATCACATAATTAGACCATCGTGAGACAGGTTAATTGTACCTAATGATGATGTGGTGTTGCAATATTATCGTATCTTGTAATTTTGATTCAGATTTTTTTAATTATTTAACTTTTTCAAGTTTTTTTTTTTTTTTTGGCCAAGAATGGTTCTCCATACATTCCCATTGGAACTCTGTGAGATATTTTTTTAATTTATTTCTTTAAAACACATTGAATGTGCAGGGAGGGAATGAAGCACAAAGAGCTTGTATAAGAGTTCCAACCCTGTCAATGAATTAAACAAACACTTGTAAAATCAGAAGACAAAATGCACAAATAATCTTTTATATATGAGGAAAATCTAAACCAAGTACTCAAAAATCACTATCAATGAAAACAATGAAAAATATATTCATTGAAAAAATATAAAATTAAAACATACATGTATATACATGCATACAAATACATACACCTGTATACACATACAAACATACATGCACGTGGGTGGTAATCATGATGAAAAAGGTGATAAAGTAAAGATGATAAGTGAGAGAGAACATGAAGTTATTAGATCATAATTAACCTGATATAACATAAAAATCAGTCAATTATGAACAGATTTGAAGTTTTCAATTTTCACCAATTATGCGAGATAAGGATTTATTCATTTTTTAAACTGATCCAGAATTCATATATTGGTTAAAATTAAATGGAATCTTCTATGGCCTCAGGTCTATTTTTGGTTAAGATTTTGTCAAAATCTGTTTGTTACTTTTGATGTAATCCTGCTAACAGACAAACAAACAAATAAATCAATGCTTTGTAAAAATAAGAGCTCCTTGGTGGAGGTAAAATAAATGTTCCCCCTTTACAGTCACAGAGAAGTCATGATTTAACACTGAGGAAGTTCAGACCAAAGCTCATGCTGCCACCCAGTGGATTCTGCTCTGCACAGCAATAGATGTACAGTGTAAAACTATACTGTACATCAGTGGTTCTCAAACTGTGGACATGCAAAATCAAAATTGTTATTTTTTTTGCAGTTTATTAATAAAGAGCTTTATTACTGTTCTAACATTTGTGATTGCAAATTTTACATTATTTTTATGAGATTTGAAAAACAATTGTCCAAATTATGATTTTTTTTCCCTTCAAAAAGTCACTTTTTTACCCTTTTTTTTTTTTTATCATTTTGTCGTGATAAGGTGCGCTGAGAGTTTTTTTTACTGCTGATATGAACCCTGCTATATGTTTGATAATTATTACATTTGTGATTGAACAGTAATGGAGTCTCTCCTTCTGATGAGAGCTTTAAAGTTTCCTAGGTGTGACTTCTACAATACAAATTGTTATTGTTTTAAGTTCATTCCTTATTATTATTTTATATATATATATTTTTTATTTTATTTTTTTTTTCATACATTTTCATGTGAATTACTTTGTTGTTTTTCAAAAATGAATATGTTACTTAGATCTTCTGCAGATCAACTACAAAAGGTTGGTGTCGCTGCACAAACTGTTAATAAACAAAAATAATATATCATTATAACTAGTTATTTGGTTTGATTCCATAATAACTTTCCAGTTTTGTTTTAAACATATAATTTCAGGGGGGAAAATGTGAGTTTTTATCCAATATCAGCCACAGAAGTACAAATTGATCAATTAATTGATCGTTGCATTGCTAATCGACCAATTCCTGTTTTCTTTGTGCGTGTGTGTGTGAAGTCGGGTGATGACCTACAGGGAGCATGGAGCCTGGGTGGTCAAAGCTCACCTACAGAAGGAGACGGACGGACACATCATCAGTGTCAGGTAGTCCTGATCCTGATCCTGGAGGGTCACGGTCCTGCCTGTTCTCTCACAGAGTGGCTTTGGTTCCCACGATGCATCTGGTTCTCGTCTCATCTGTGAATCTGTGTTGTCTCTTTCAGTGTTAACGGAGACGTGCGCTTCTTTGAGGCGCGGGCGCCGGACTCGGTCAACGTGCTGCAGACGGTGAAAGGGTTAACGGCGTTGGACATCCACCCACAGGCCAACCTGTTCGCCTGGTGAGTTTCAGTCACATGTTCCTACGTTGATACTGATGGTCTGACGCCGTGTTTCTCTGCCACCAGTGGATCCATGAACCAATTCATTGCCGTGTACAACGCTAACGGAGACGTGATCAGCAACATTAAATACTACGATGGCTTCATGGGGCAGCGCATCGGAGCCATCAGCTGCTTGGCCTTCCATCCGTACTGGGTAAGGAGGACGCTAGCTAGCTCACTAGCTAGCTCTGACACGCGTACATGAGGAAGAACAGCTGTGGGTAGAAAACACTGAGAAAACACACATTGGAACTTGAGTGAGCGTCATTTTTAATCTTTAGTTTGTTACAACGTACGATACAGCTTCAACTCGTTTGGAAACACTTTTCATACAGTTTAGTAATGTGTTTATGCAGTATTTTTCAACCTTGGGGTCGCCTGAAATGTCTTGCAATAATAAGATGTGAAAAATGACTGGTTAAAATTACATTTTTATATAGAATTTTATTTTAAATGTATTTATTATATGTTATTCCTAAACAGGGTAGGGAAAATTCAGGGACAAATTTCACTGTATGGCTACATTGAATATGTCATTACATTATTATGTTTTTTCAGTGTACAGGAATAGGGGGTACATGGCTTCAGGTTGACTGTCTGAAGGGGTACGGGACTGGGAAAAGTTTGGGAACCACTGCTTTAGATCCTGTGTGTCAAACTCCTGGAGATTAGAGCATCCAATTTTCAGGAGAAAGTGAAAATAATAGGGAAAAAACATGAATCATTGAGTAACTTAAGAAATAATTCAGTTGTAGATATCTCAGCCCCTCTAAATACATAGATTCAATAAACTTCAGAATATTTGTTGGACTCAGTTTACCCCGTGCATATATCACATGATGGCAGTCATTTTTAAACTCAAATTGTCTGAAGAACACTGAATTTTTTATAAAATTCTGCAATTTCTCGCAAACAATCCCACAAAATTCCTCTAAATCAATGGTTCTCAAACTTTTTTGGCTCAAGTAACCCCTTCCTCTTGTTTCTGAATCCAGGTACCCTCTTTGTCCGACTAAAATATTTTTCCCAGAATACAATGGAAAAAACAGCTATAGAGAATGAATGATAACACACATTTTAAAGAATCGTAACTACGGTTCTATGAATCCCGGATGACCACCAGAGGCGGTGCTTTAGCACTGGATATCTACGCCTCACGTACGCACTGGTCGAGCACCAATACCAACAAAGTCACCTGTGACCCCCCCGGAGTTTTATAAGTTCCGGTGTCACCGGTAGTTCTTTTCCTCAGGAACCTTCTCACGAAACCAGTGATTCTGAGTGACTGAAGGCTCTGGCGGTCATCTGAGATTTATGGAACCGTTAGTTACGTACGTAACTTTCTTTCTGTTTTATCCCTAATGACCGCCAGAGGCGGTGCTTTAGCACTGGATGAGCAATGTCAACAGTGTCATGAGGAATCCGGACTGGAACTCCCACACTGGCTGCTGAGTGATTGATGGCCAAGACCGCTCCGAGAGGAGGAGGCATAGCCACGTTGACCCTTTAAAATCTGGTAAAGGTGCTGGGTGAGGTCCACAAGGCTGCAGCACAAACCACCTCAATGGGTACTCCCTTCAGATAAGCCCATGAGGGAGATACACTCCTCGGTGAGTGACATCTCACCCTGGATGGTTGAGTGGGAGCACTGGCTGTGTAGGCATGCGTAATGGTGTCCACCAGCCAGTGGGGTAGCCTCTTATTTGACAGGGCCCTACTCTGTCTAGGGCCGCCGTAGCAGACAAACTGCTGCTCACATTGGCGTATGTTCAGTGGAACGGTAATGTAAGTCTCCAGGGCCCGAACTGGGCACAGCAGTTCTGGCACCCCTTCTGACGATGGTTCAAAGCATGCCAAACGGATCAGCTGGTTAACGTACGAGGGTAACAACACCTTTGGGAGAAAAGCCATGTTTGGCCACAACGTGACCCCGCCCCCCTCAGGGTGCCACCTTAAACATGTGTCTTCCACTGACAGGGCATGTAGTTCACCAACCCGCTTAGCAGAGACAATAGCTAAGAGAAATACTGTTTTGACAGACACCCACTTGAGTTCCACTTGTGCTAAGGGTTCGAAGGGATGTCGACCCATCGCCTCAAGTACCAGGGGCAGATCCCATGCCGGGGCCCTCTGAATCCTTGGAGGCTGGAGCCTAAAGGCCCCTTTTAGGAAGCGGGTCACCAACCGGTGGGAACCCACCGTGGACGAGTCCACCAGGGCTTGTCTGCTAGAAATTGCGGCAACAAAGACCTTCAGTGTGGACTGTGAGTGGCTACTATCCAGGAAGGACTGGAAAAAATCCAGAATAGCAGTCACCAGGCAGTGGACTGGGTCCAGCCGCTTGTCTGCACACCAGACAGAGAACCTCTTGAACTTGCTCTCATATTGAGTTTGGGTGGATGGTGCCAACGCGTTCAGGATGGTGGCTCTTCCCGCATTGTTACAGTCATTTAGCAGTGGGTCAGCCCCTGCAATGGCCAGGCCCACAGTTGGAGACGCCCCGGGTCGGTGTGCCAGATCTGACCCCCCAGCTGCGAGAGGAGATCTCTCGTGTCGAGGAGGTGCCACGGCTGATAGCGACAGAGCCTGCACAACAGGGGAAACCAGGTCACTGAGGAGCCACCAGCAGCCGGCTGTGGCCCTGCTTGGAGACCCTGTGTAGTGTTGGCATGATCAAGGGCAGAGGGAAGCTTAGAGCAACCCCCATGGCCAGTCGTTTGTGTGGGCATCTTGCCCAAGGGGGATGGAAGTCTCAGGCCGGCTGGAGGGAAAAGCCGTTGCCCCCTGGCGGTTTATTTGTGCCACTGCCGACATGTTGTCCTACCGGACAAGGACGTGCCTTCCCTTCCTGAAGGGCATAAACTGTTCCAGGGCTAGGTGAACCACCTGCAGCTCCAGCGCATTTATTTGCCTGATGCTTCTTCGGGTTGACCACAGGGCTCGCACAGTCCGCTTCTGCCAGACGGCGCCCCAACCTGCCAGGCAAGTGTCCATCGTCACCGTCTCTCTGCGGGACGGAATGGTGCCCAGGGCCACCCCATTTGCCATAAATGACCTCTCTCCCCACGGGGTTAGGGATCGGGCGCACCTCCGGGTAACCTTTACCACCTGAACTTATAGTGATGCCCCAAGAAGGCAAATTGCAGAAACTGCCTGTGGTGTGGTGCAATTGGCACATGGAAATATGCATCCACCAGCGTGAACCATTCTTTGGCACGCATCGTTTAGCCACACCTGCCACCGTGCATGCACTGGCATCGACATCAGACACCCTGTCTCCCTGGCCATGAGGGCAAAGGCCTGAAGCAAAGCATCGCTTAAATCTATCACCAATGCATCCACTGATGCTTGTGATAGAGAAGCAGAGAGGGCCAACATAAGGTGGGAGGGGGAGTTGGTTGGAGTGGGAGAACGCCTTGGTGTCTCCAGCAGGCATGAAGCTCCCTGATATAGTCCTCCGACGGAGGGACTGAAAAGACACTCGGCGCCTGTTGTCGCCTGAAAAAAGTGCTAACAGGAGCAGGGTTTTCCTGTGGGACATCGAGCTGCAGTCGAGCTGGCGCCCCACGAATTATAGACCCCATAGGGGTGTACTCAACCCCCCCGCAACAGGCTCTGCCCTGAGGAATAGGAGAGTGACTCAGAGGCATGCAACGGGGAATCCACCCCAAGATCTGCGAACTGGATTGCTGAACCATCAATGGGCACTGCATCTTCATCGGCAGCTCCAGGCTGGAGAGCCTTCAAACGGTCTTTCATCTGACCCAGCTCAGCCGACAATCAGTCGACCTTGAATGCTAGCTTATTACTCCTAGGTCTCTCAGCCCTTAAAGCTACCATGGCCCCCTCAGGCGTTCGTTTGACCGCTGGGAACTGGCGGGGGAGAACCAGGTCATCCAGGTGGGTGTCGGCCCCCTCCGAGGCCTGCTTCACCTCTCTCAGCCCTGTCATGCGTACTGACCATGGCATGTAGCCACAGTTCAAGCATGGATCTTCGGATAACCTTGTCCTCAGATGATCAATGCCCAAACAGGGTGGGCAAAGATTGTGACCGTCCTCCAACTCCAGAGGGGTCAGGCAATCCACACAGGAGTGGGACATGGCGACTGTAGCACACTGGGAGCGGTAGCGCGGAAACTGCCTTCACCGGGAAATACTGCGCAGTGCGCCGACAGTTCGAGCGAGAGAACTGCTGCTGATTGAAGGCATAACCAGGTTCTCAGCAGCCTATGCTGCGGAAAAAAAGCTTGTTAGCTTGAGCGTGACCACTGCTATTGACGACGTGCTAACCACACTGGCTGAACGGAAAACAACAGCTTGAGCTGCAAAATACTAGATGGGCTCTAAGCACCTTGAGCGGGAGAACTGCTGCCAACTACCCGCTACTGTATTGAAAGGAAGACAACAGACAAGGCTGCGATAAAGAAACAAATGGGGCTGTTCACTGCCCTTTAGCTCGAGTGAAAACACTGCTGCTAACTGCGAACTAAACCCTGTGGAGCCATCACAATAACAGAAAGCGACAGCCGAAGCTGTGAATAACACTGACCGAGGCTGCAATCGCCTCAAGTGCCTGGAGACACTGCTGCTAACTAAGGTGGAAAACAACAAAAGATTTAAGGAAAAGATCCACCGGCGACATCGGAACTTTCAGACTCCGGGGGTCACTCGGGGGTCACAGGGTTGGTATAGGTGCTCAACCAGTGCATACGTGAGACGTAGATATCCAGTGCTAAAGCACCGCCTCTGGCGGTCAGTAGAGATAAAATACAACCATTTTGCATATACAGTAAGTGGAATGAAACAGTATGTAGTGCCTCCTGAACACATATACACTATAGTTTTTTGTCATTTCCCGGTCACTCCCACCTGGTGTGGGACCAAGACTGACACTTGTATTTTCAGTTTATGTTTTAATCAAGATCATTCCAATGATAAATAATTATTATGAATTTGAACTAAAAATAAACATTATCAAACCCCATATTCTTAATGCTTTTTTGGTAAATTTTCCACCTTCTCTCTCTCTAGTACCTCCTGTGTTCCATCACGAACCCCTAGGGGTACACGTACCCCCAATTGAGAAACACTGCTTTAGAGCATCTAATTCTGCCAGCGGGAGAAAGTAAAAATTAAAAACATGGATCATATTCAAATGAACAAATAATTCAGTTTATACAAAATACAAACATTAAATCAAACACTGGAATATTTGCAAGCGTCACAGTGTGCTAATTATCACATGCAGTCATTTTTAATCTCAAATTGTCTAAAGAACAATTTCTCACAAACAATTGCTCAAAAATCCTCTAAATTACACAAAAATTGGTCACAGAATTAAGGATGTTTGAAAGTTAAATCTGCGTTTAGGGCCTAGTCCTGAGTGATGCTCTATGATGAATCAGCAGTGTAGGACACACACACACACACACACACACACTGTCCACCTTTGTCTATCTGTCCCCTTGGCTCCACCCCTCACCGCCCCTCCCTCTTCTCCTTTCAGCCCCACTTGGCCGTGGGCAGCAACGACTACTACATGTCCATCTATTCAGCTGAGAAGAGGCTGAGATAACACACCAGCGCCCCCACCTGTCCATCACCTGCACCTGCACCAGCCCCCAGCCTCAGGGCCACCGCCATGTAAATCACCCTCCTGTTGTACATACGCAATTCCCAACCCGGAATGTTCCAGCGACTTCCCGCTACCAGCGACTCACTCTATATATACACAGATCTACATAGATATATATATATATAGATAGATTACTATCGTCTTTGTTTAATCATATTCTTATGAAGCTAATGATTGTAGACTTGGCTGTGCTGAGAGAGGAGAGTTTATTTAAATTAGTTTGAACACACACACACACACTCGCACTCGCTGGACCTCACGTGATGCTGTGTGTATAAACTGACCCAGAGTTGACGGATTAGAACTTCTTCTTCAGCGTCCTGATCTCCACTTTTCCTTGTCCTCCTCCTTTTGTTTTTCTTTTTTTTGTTGTTGAATATTTAATTTCAGCTTGTGTGTGTGTGTGTGTTTGACGCCTGTGAAGGACAAACAGTTTAGCAATACAGACGCACAAAGGTGAACTCACAAGAGGATCCGAACCATCAACTCCTTTTCCCTCTGACGGCCTTCAATCAGGGAGGATTTTTACTCACTATTTTATTTGTTTTGTTTTTTTTAGTTTTAGTCTCTAAAAGCTGCTTTTCCCGTGGCTTTTTGCCCGCGCACGCCAATGAAGCTGCAATCTTGCCTTTTGGATCTTTGATTTTTTAATCTTTGACATTTCGTTCGTCTCAGACTCTTTCATGTGGAACTGTTGGAACGCTATATCATCCCACACACACACACACACACACACACACACACACACACTGCATGCGGTGTCGGAGCTCGGCAGCGCCCCCCTGTGGCTCAACAAAGGCCCTCCCTCCTCTCTTCCAATAAGCTGCTCTTTGTTTGAGGCGTTTGTGAGAAAAGGAGAAGAAGAACAATCAGATGAGTCTCTGCTGGCTGTGGCTTTAAAAACAACAGGGTGTGAAATAAACCAAATACAACACCAGAGTTTGGCTTTTTGTGTCCATCATGTTTTAATGTTGAATGTATGGCAGAAATGATTTGAAATGAAACTTTGATCAGGTGTAATTACAGCAAAGCAATCAGAACAAAAAGCAGCCATGTGTAAAAAGAAAATATATTGTGTTGTTAGAGCCTCAGCGTTCCTAGAGAGGTAAACATAGAGACGACACTTAAAAGAAAGTTCATTTTGTCGTCTTTTTTAAATAGTTTGATTTATTCAGACGACTTTTTTCAGGAAATTTACTTTCATCCCCTGACATGTTTGTTTGTTTGTTAACAAAAAGAAAAAGAGCGGACGAGCATTGCTGCTGGAGATCGTTTTAATTTGTTTTGTTTTGTTATTTTTTGCAGTCATTTTGTGTTTTTTTGTTGTCATTTTGTGTTCTTTTGTTGTCATTTTGTATGTTTCGTCTATTTTAAAAGATATTTTGTATATTTTTATGCTATTTTCTGTTTCTGTTGTTTTTTGTTTGTTCCGGTCCTTTGATGTCAATTTTGTTGTTTTGCTTTTTATAAGTCAATATGTGTATTTTCGTTGTCATTATTTGCTTTCAATATCATTTTGTGTAGTTTTCTTGCTTTTTTGTGTGTTTTTCTGTTTCATGTGTGATTCGTTAAGTCCTTTACTGTACTTTTTGTTGTCATTTTACTTGTTTTAGTCAATTTATGTAAATTACAAGATGTGCAGATCATTTTTCTTGTCAGTTGATGTTTGGTATAAAAAAAAAAAAAGCTTAGAACCTTTGCTTAAATAAAAGTGTAACTAGTCCTCTATCATCACTGGTACCAGGTGTGACCACCTCCTGATGTTTCCTCTGAGGAGCGTTGCCAGATTTGGTCATTAGGTCAGAGGTGTCAGTCATTTTAGTTCAGGGGCCAAATATGGTGTCGTTTGATCTAAAGTGGGCCACAGATTTTATGTTGGAAAACCAGTAATTACAACATTATTGTTCCCTATTTTACACTTCTACGTGTACATAAAATATGTAAGAAACCAACATTATCCAAGCATTAAGTCCAAACAAGATCTTCACTTTAAATTTTCTAGATTTTGTGACCAATTTTTATTTAATCAAGGGAAATATTATGTAATAATTTGAGGAAAAAATAAGGATTTTGTAAGAATTTTGAATTTTTTCAACAGTTTAACATTAAAAATTAATGCAGTCGTACGTTATAAACACCGGGAAAACTGAGCCCTGAAAATATTGAGTTTCATTTACACAATGATTCATATTTTCTCTGTCATTTTTACGTTCTCCTGCGTGCCAAATCGGATGCTCTGAAGGGCCGGATTTGGCCCCCGTCCCATGAGTTTGCAACGTGTTTTTGGTGGTTTAAACCACTGTTTCCCAAATGGGGGTACGCTATCTCAAACAATTGTATTACTATACTTTCACTTTGTGAAATATAAACCTACATAAACTAAAATGCAGTAAAAAATATATATATATATATATCTGAGCTCAAACATTATTCACAAAATGAGATTCTTTAAAATGTGTGTCATCACCGCTACATTCCATCATTATGATCTATGATTGTTTTTAAATAGTTCTAAGCAAAATGCTGCAGTTGGACAAAGGGGGAACTTGCATTCAGAAATAAGAGAAAAGGGGGGACTTGAGCCAAAAACGTTTGAGAACCACTGGTTTAAACTCTGTTTTTCGTGGGCAAGCGGATGATGTCATTCCATAGACGGACAGTGGGAAAATCCTCAGATGGATCTAACACTGAATCTAAGCCGTCCCATCACATTTTAGCTTAAGGTCAGAGGTCAAAGGCCTTAAAAGTCTGCTGTGATCCAAGCAGTGCAGTGTGTGGCTACCGACACACACACACACACACACAGAGGGAAAACTTTACAGAGCCCATGAACATCCTGAGGAAACAACAGTGAGTTCCTGTCCCATTAAGCTGCTGGGGTTGATAACCACAGGCTGAACGCTCAACACCACCTTCACGTCCGCCTCCGCCCTTCAGATCCACATCTCCACCGCCCATCCCACCAGTCCTTCCAGTCAGCTCCAGGACGAGCAGCAGCAACGTTGGGAGAACATGATGGGCCTTCTTCTTCTTCTGCTCCTCTCCAGCTGTGAGACTCTCCACCTTTTATTGTGAAGGACGTCTATTTAGGCTTTTGTGTCTAACCTGGTGCTTTTTACTCTCTTTTCTTCCTCCAAGACCTCCACCAGGGCTGCCAGGTGACCGCACAGCGCTGTGAGTATCGTCTCACGTTCTAAACGGGTGGCTCGTGACCCAAAACCTAATCTGAGCTTTTATTTTGAAGCAGGGGTCCTGCAGGGCTCCTGTCCTGCATGTTTTAAATGTCGCTCTGCAGAAATACTGGTAATGAGCTAAAGTTAACAATCAGCTGTGGAGCGTCTAAAACACGTGTCATCGGCCTGCAGGAGAGAGTAAAAACATGAAATTATTGTGTAAATGAACAAATAATCCAGTTGTAGATTTCTCAAATTCACCAATTTAATGAAACTCTACGATATTTTTAGGGGTTTGAAGTTTCCCTTTGTTTATGCATGAATGCAGTCATTTTTATTTGCAAATTGTGGAAAGATTGGTTACAAAGTCAAAACATTTTTAAGAAGGCCCAATTGATGTTAAAATTGTTATTTTTCCCACCTAAAATCTGTGGCCCAATTGAGATAAAACTGTTCCATATTTGAACTAAAATGACACCACTGATGTAAAACATGCAGAACAGGAGCTCTCCAGCACTGGACTTCTGTCAGCTCCTTTAATCTGAAAGAAAAAGGACATCATTTTGTTTTAGTTTTTGCTTCAAAAATCAAAGTTTTTCAATATTCAGAACTTAACAGATGCAATTTCTATTTAATTTGCTTCTTTTTTTTTTCTTTTTTTTTTTAATTAACCAGTTTTGGGATAAAAGCTTTTTGTTCTGAAATCAGCAAAACCTTCAAAATTTAACTTCACTGCTCTTTCTCCAACAAGATATTTGAATTTAACTGTTGCTTTAAATTGATTTATTTATTTTTTGTTAAAATAGATTTATAGAACTGTTTAGTCAATAAAAAAAAAAACAGATTTTAAAAGTGTTTTAAGGTCTGTTTGAGCTCCAGAGAGGATAAAATTGTATTTAGCTTTATTGAATGAATAAATAAATAAATAAATAAAAGGAAGCGCTGCACAGCTTTCTGTCTGCATAATGACACCTAATGGAAATTCATTGTTACAAACTTAAAACTGTCATTTTTTATTTTTATCATGATATTTTTAATAATTTTATGAATATTTTTGTGTAATTTTAGTACAAGTACAATCGACACCAATCTAAACTAATTAGGCCCACGAGCCAAATTGTGTGTCCAATTACACAAAATGACATTATTTTTTTTTTACATTTGAAGTATCTTTTTTATCATGTTGTGCATATTTTTTTATCCTTTTTTTGTGAGTTTGAGCTTTTTTTGTGTATATTGTGTAAATATTTTTTTTATTTAAATTTTGTGTGTCCTTTTTATCATTGTAAATATTTTTTTTCAATAATGTTATGTGTATTTTTGAGTATCTTTTTTGTCATTTTTTGTATATTTTTTTTTTTAATTTTGTGTCCTTTTTATCATTGTAAATCTTTGTTTTATCATTTTATGTGTATTTTTGTGTATATTTTTTGTCATTTTATGCGTAATTTTGGTCATTTTGAGTTCCTTTTTTTTTAATTTTGCGTATATTTTTGTCACTTTGTGTGTATTGTCATTTTGTGATTTTTGTGTGTAATTTTTGTCATTTTATGTATATTTATTTGTTATTTTGTGTGTACTTTTTGACATTTTAAGTGGGGTTTCTTTTGGTCATTTTGTGTATATTTTTCATGATTTTGAGGTTTTTTTTTTTTTTTTTTGTAGTTTTGGTCATTTTGAGTATCTTTTTTAGCCCACGTCAGCTCCATATGAAGGAAGCATAGAAGACGTGTAACTGGTTCTGTGGTTCTCCCTCACAGCTCTGCTTATTGTGCTCTCTGTACATGAATGAAAGGCTGAGGAACACTGCATGTTCTCTGAGCTGTTTCCACTCAGCAGAGGCAGAACTTTATCAGGAGTTTATCACTGATGTGATGGAAAAGTTGTGTGGGTGGGAACGCGTTGGCGTGAAGCGTCACACGCCCCTGAGTTGCTCCTGGATGGAAGACATGAGTCAGCACGAGGAGACAAAACATTACTCATTTAGGATATTTAAAATACACCTTTATAAACGTGGGAATATATTTTTGACAATAATAACTTGTATTTTTATTCAGTAAAATGAACAAATGTTCACATTAACCCTTCATATCCACCTAGATTCATTTGGATGCTATTCTCCTACATGTAAACAAATATTACTAAAACATGTTTTTTAATCAAAATTTTAAAAATTATTTATTTTCTAATCATTTCTGTCATATATATATGTTAAACAACAGTTCTTTTATTTATTGTTTTTACATTTAAATCTTATGGATTTTATTTTGAAAGTTCATCAAACTCAGTATATGATGTAAAGAGTACAGATATTTGTAGTAATTGTGAATGTATATGTATAATAGAAAAATACTCAAAACCACAACAAAAATCCACAAAATGACAAACAGAAAAATAAATCATTCATCATGAGAGAAAGACACAAATCAACTCTAAAAACACACAAAAAGACAGAAGAGTAAGAGAAAAAGCTTGTCAGAAAAATAAATCCTCATACCTGAAAAAGCTACTTAAGTACGGTGAAGTATTTATACTGCATTACTTTCCGTCTCGGCTAAAAACTGTGAAAGTTTGTCATTTTTTGGCTCATATTTTAAGATATTGGACTCACTCTGTGTTGCTTTTCTTGTTTAATATCATTTGTAATATTCAGTTGTGTAGCTCTATAGATATGTGTATGAGTGATGTTCATTCTGTTTGAACCCCCTCCTCAGTGTTCACCATCCGAGCTGTGAGTCTGACCGTAGAACCGGACTCTGATTCCAGCCGAGGCACCAACGTGACCCTGAGGTGTCAGGCCGTGGTCAGCAGCTCTGGACCGGAGCCGCTGGTCCGGGAGTTCAGCGTGTTTAGGGACGGCAGCAGGGTCTACACCAAGACCAGCAGCTCCTCAGAGGACTTCCTGTACCTGCTGCCAGACGCCCGCGTGTCCAACAGCGGCAAATACAAGTGTGAGGTCAGCATCGAGGGCAAGTCCATGTCCAGTGAGTCCAGGAGGCTGACTGTGAGAGGTGGGTCTAAAGCACACATCTATCACAAACATGTGGGGCCTGTACTATGCTGGATTTTATCTGATCACGCTAACTTCTGGGATTTATTTGGTGTGTCCTGTACTACGACACTGGTTAACTTTTTACCAGGCTGAATCACCATGGTAACATAGGCTGAACACCTAACCCGGTCGGAACTAAGTTATAGAGTGGACAAGATCTGAGCGCTTTAAGTGAAACTATCCCTAATGATACGTGGGGCCCCCAAAAGTGATCCCAACAAGCCCCCAAAAATACTTTATGCACCCGTCTAGGAAGTAGGTAAAATAACAATATTAAGGAAAAATAGCATTTGTCCTCAGTCCCCAAATAAATGATCAAAAAACAAGGGTACGTACGGGGAATTTATGATTTTTACAAGGAATTTACAAACCACTAAAGCAGAACATTTCACCATTAATGGGAACAAAAAGCTGGATTTAAACTAAAGAGATAGTCTTGCACGCAAAAATAAAACAGTCTAAATAACACACAAATCAAATAGACAAATTTAACAAAGTCAAAACTAAGATCATACAGAAGTTGTTCTCAACAAACTCTTTGGAGGCTGGGAACAAACTAAGTGTGCTGCTGTCAGAGGTTCAGAGCCCTTTTATAGGAGTGGGACCAGTTTGTTTTCTAGGTGGTGCTGCATGACTGGAGGAGTGAACGTGTTTATATCCTGCTTCATAGTACAGGGGCTCGCTGATGGAGAATGGCCATGTTTACATGGGAGGTTTAATTCCTCTTTAAAGCAGAATAAAAGTTAAACTGACCTTGTAAACACTGGTTTGGTTTGGTGCTAATGGAGAGAAATCCCAGATATACTTATCCAACTTCGTAGTACAGGCCCTTCATTTATAATGTTAGCGCTTCAAATAAGAAAGTGTCTATCTGTACGTTGCTGTACGGACAACCTCTGTACAAACAACGATCTGTCTATAGAAGGAAGAACGAGACATTAAAGAGAAGGACACTTTGCCTACTATGAGGCATGGTGGTGGTTCAGTCATGCTCATGGAGCTATTTTGGCTCTGCAGGTTGAGCCATGAAACCTCCAATGTGTGCAACATACCATGGATTCAGGGGGAGATCTTGATGCTAATGTCCCAAATCTACCCATGGATGGATGAATCTTTCATAAATGTTTCAGTATCTCTAACATGTGACTCCCACCATGTTCCCTCAGGTCTCTCCAAACCAGCTCTGCACCTGAACAAAGATGTGGTCACTGAGGGTGAGGAGGTGACGGCCACCTGCAGAGCTCCCGGCGAGACGGGCTCCATCTTCTTCTACTTCTACGACAACGGTAACGAAATCCACGAGGAGAGAGTGAACGGGAACCAGGCCGAGGCCACGCTTCGCTTCAGCAGCGCCGGAATCCACAAGATCCGCTGCGACTACACCGTCCTCATCACCCCAGACTCCTACAAGTCAGAGGAGAGCAACACGGCCATCGTTTCAGTCAAAGGTCAGAACTTTGGGAACGCTTTACATGAAGCTTTATACATAAGGCTGACATTATGCTGTCATTAGTCATTAGCATGAATAAGGTGTCATCGACGCTTTCATTAAGTGTTGTTTGTTACCCAAACCCCAACCAACCCCACTATCCTTCCACCTAACCCAAAAAATGGCTGCATAGCTCCAAAGGTGTCATAATTTAGCGACACCTAATGACAACCTTCGTGACACCTTATGAGGCAACATATCACACGGAAAGTGTGGAATAGTTTAGATCACATACACTCTGTTTATTAAAGTAAGAGAACCCCAGACATGTGGCCCTCAGTTTGATTTTGTGTGGCCCCCAAAGTAAAAATTCAAAATAAAAGGAAAATACACAAAAGAATGACAGAAATAAAAAAGACAACAAAAATCTTAACCATTACGGAAAAAATACATTATACGACAACAATACAAAGAATTACCACAAAACGACACAAAAAATACTGAAAATTACTCCAAAAACATACAAGACTATTACGAAATTACAGAAAAATATACACATAGACAATAAAATACAGAACGGAATTATCACAAACATTGTTTTAAAATGACAACAAAAATCCATCAAAATGACAACAAAAATTGTTAAATGACTAATAACACATAAAACAACAACAAAACACACAAAACATTGTTTTTAAATGCACAAAATTCTGTGTTTAACTGTTTTAATGATTCATCAAAGGGTCTGATCCACGGTCCAAACATTTGAAAAAAAGCTGCTCATCTCTAAGTTTTCAGCATGTTGTGTTAGTAAAGGAGGTTGAATTGGTTGTGTGTGTGTTCTTGGTGTGTCATTCCCTGTGTGCTCTCTCCACAGAGCTCTCCATCACCCCCGTGCTGGAGGTCTCTCCTCAGTATCAGGTCTTTGAAGGAGACACTCTGAACATCATGTGCACCCTCAGAAACCTCCTGCGCAGCCTGGACAGCCCTCAGCTCTACCTGAGCCAAGGCACCCACCTGCTCAGCAGCGGAACCACCAAAGTTAACCACAGCATGGTGGCTCTGGCTAAAGGTCCAGGACTGACCTTTGAGTGCAGGCTGGACATGGGACACGTGATCAAAGTGGCCACCAGGACGGTTCTGGTGACGGGTGAGTAAAGTTGTTGTCTGGTCATTTCATTTTTTTGTAGTTTCACAATGTCTGTTAATCATGTTAAAACAATAATAATAATAATTTACTCAGTAACGGTTGGGTGTAGAAATGTAATTAATTACTTTTCTTTTTTTTAAATGTACTTTAGAACAAGTAAAATTACTGAGTTAGAAATATATTCAAAAAGGTACAAGTACCCATAAAAGCCACTCAATTACAGTAACATGAGTACTTGTAATCCATTGCTTTCACCTCTGGTTTTACCATCTTTGGAGATCAGAGCGTGAGAAGCTTCACAGTGTGAGAGCAGACGGTGATGGTTGTCTGTTTCCACAGAGCTCTTCTCGGTTCCGACCCTGACTCTGGCTCCGGCTGAAGTTTTCCAAAAGGAACCCATGACTCTGACCTGCCGCAGTGAGAACGTTGCCTCTGAGCGACTGGACAGGAAGGAGCTGACGTACACCCTCCACCCTCTGGAGAACCCGCTGATCTCCACCGACACCGGGGTCTTCACTGGGAAGGCCCTGCTGTTCGACTTCAACTACACCTGCACGGCCGAGGCCAGAGACATCGTCAAGCAGAGCGAGACGCTCACCGTTCGGCCTAAAGGTGAGGACCACACACCACAGGGCGCCGTTAATTCCCCATCAGATAGAATATTACATATCTTCTGTCTCCTGTGTAGTTTCTGTATCCACACCAAAGATATCCATTTATGGAAAAGCCGTCCTCGGACAGCCGATCCAGATCTTGTGTCAGTCCGACATCGGCAGCTTGCCCATAAACTACACCCTGCTCAAGGGCTTTGATGAGGTGTCCACCATCAGCGTACAGCTGCCTGGACAAAGAGCCATCTTCAGGGTCACCGCCCACATGCCCGAAGAGCTGAGCAAGTACATGTGTGAGGCCAAGAACAGCCACAGGGAGGCGCCGCTGAGCAGAAGACTCAACGCGACCGTCATCGGTAAATGTTCAGAATTGAATTTTGATTGTTCAAGTAGTTTTTGTCCCATATCCATATCCGGACTCTTCTTTGACCTTTAGGCCCTCACAGCCCCATAAATTTGAACAAAAAAATTATCTAATAAAGCTTTAATGTTTCTACTTTCTGTGCGACACCATGAACTTGTCCCCCGTTCCCTCCCCAGTGCTTCATCATGTTCAGGGATAGGGTTGGGCTGGGTTCCTAATGTCCGGTTACAGAACCGTTACATGTTATGTTTGAATTTCGATTTTTTTTTTCAGTTCCTAAATGCCCGCACTAGTTTGTTTCCGCGACTTGTATTACTCCGCCCGGCTTGCTCTGCGTGCATGCGTGGAGCTGCTGACAGGGGAGAGAGAGGGTTGTTCACTTCTTCTCCGGCCGTATCATAGACAGTGCTGATTTTATGATTTAAATGATCAACTCACGGAGTTACTAACGGATGAGTTCACCTAGAGCCTAGAGTTCATCTAGGCTTATTGAAGAAGTTAATAGCTTTAATTTGGCCCCGGTAAACTGAGGAAGTGTAGTACAGCCTTCCGCTGCAGCCGTCTCACTGTAGTGGGAGGGAGGGGCTGCAGCCTCGGCTTTACAGACAGTGACGGCCGGGGAGTTGTTGCTTGAAGTTGCATTAAAAAGTTCAAATTTATCAACTTTGGTTGCGCAGGACCTAGTTGCCAGAATAATGATAATCTTCCTCAACAAGAACTGTTGATTGATTTGTCACATGACAGCTCCAGGGTTTGTGTTTGTTTTATTTTGTTTTACATCTACCTGAGCTGCAGCTCTTTGTTGTTTATACTGCTGCCAACTTGTTTGTCGTGTTACAGTTCGGGACCTTGAATACCCTAGTTACAGTACAGCAACAAAACTAAACTGTATCAACTCAGTGAATTACTAAAAATGGCCTGTGTAAAGGCTTTTTCAAATGAAAAAATTATCCTGCGAAATTTGTGCCCTGTTGACCTGCACAACTCAAAGAATCGGAATCGAGAATTGTTTAGAACAGGAATCCAAATTGAGAATGGGAATGGGAATAAGTATGATTAAAATCCAAACGATGCCTAACCCTACTCAGGGATGCATGGTCGCCATTTTTCTATCGATACTAAAATAATTGCAAGCAGCTCTGATCCCACGTGTGAAAATCACTCGTGGAATCAGGCTCAAAAGGACTTAAAAGCTAAAGGCAAATTCTCTATTGAAGCCTTAATGTTTCTACTTTCTTTCTGTGCATCACCATGAACTTGTCCCCCGTTCCCTCCCCAGTGCCGCTCGCCAACCCAACCCTCACCGTCCTCCCTCACCTACCCGACATCTCTGAGGGAGATCACCTCTACCTCATCTGTGCAGTGAAAGGATCACCGCCCGTCACCTTCAAATGGTACCGAGTCGGAGACAAACTTCCCCTGAACACAACCACCACCGACAAAAACCACAAAGACTTCCAGATTCCTGCTCTATCCAAGCAGGACAGCGGCATCTATTACTGCGAGGCGGTCAACCACGCCAACACCATCGTCCAGAGCGACCGGGTCACCATTGAGGGTGAGACTGGAAGGTTATTTTAGGGTTCCCTTTTGAACCCAGCTGCTGTTTGTTGAAATATCCAACCTCAGCATGAAGTATCAAGTCTCTGATGTCTCTGCGTGTGTCTACAGTTCGGATGGCGCTGTGGAAGAAAGCGGTGATCGGTGGTGTCAGTCTGCTGGTGGTGTCGCTGCTGCTGCTGATGGCCTGTGTGCTGTACTTCAGATCCAAGAGAGGTAGAGAAACCTACAGTCCTCGGGCATTTGCCTGAGCATGTATGACGACTAACGTCCTCCGTCTGCCCCCCAACTCTGCCTCCCTGTCGTAGGTAAAAGAGAATCAGCCGCTGAGCTCTCAGTGTGAGTTGGCTTCACTATTTGCCTCTTGAGACGGATGTTGGTTGTAGAAGGTGGTGACACGTGCGTTGCATCACAGGACCAGTTACGTGTCGTTTTGCATGTTTGTACGAACGATTTGCGAAACTATGATTTTACATGAAATAATAGGCTTGTTTTCAAAACCTGAGGGAAGGCTTTATTTTTGTTACTATTAAAACCATTGAAGGCAAGATTGATGTTTAGAGAAGTAAACTTAAAGGTCCAGGTTTGAATCAAATTTGAAACAATTAAAAGGTACCTGTAGTGAACTTTAAATGCAAGCTCTATCAATAGATCATGAATATTATTAGAGCAGTGTTTTTCAACCTTTTTTGAGCCAAGGCACATTTTTTTCATTGAAAAAATCACGAGGCACACCACCAGCCAAACATGTTAAAAAATGATACTCTGTAGCCTATGGCCTATATTAACAATATAGCCATTCTCATCAAAGTGTCTTGAATAGGAATCAAATAAACACAAAGAATAAAGGACTTTATCATCATTTGTATTTCTTCTTTCAAATAAAAAGTGCACTTAACATGTCCACTTCAAAAATACAGCTTGAACATAACAAATGAAACAACAATGTGGTCTTAAAGGTAGTAGAAAACATCAAAGTGTTTTGCAAACTCTAATTCTGTCCAAAATTATTAATTACCAGGAACACAGAAATATCGTGCTTATTATGACAGAAGCAATAATATTTGGGAAAGATTTCACTGTTCTACACTGAGAAATATGAAGAGTTACATGTACAAAATTTATCCCCCCCTCAGCGACGCGACTTGCATGATCAAAGTTGAAAAATTTTAACTTTTTAAGCGACGTGAAGCGATATCTCCCGTCCTCCACTGTCTGTAGAGCGGAGGCAGCAGCCCCTCCCTCCCGCTCCCGCTTCAGTGCTGACGGCTGCAGCGGAGGCTGTTCTACTTCCTCAAAGTATCAGGTTCAAAATTAAAGCGGTAAATTTCTTTAAAACCACAGTAACTACTGATCAAACACATTCTGAGTGAAGTCATCCTTTAATATCTCCGTTAAGTTGATCATTTAACCGTAGAAGCGGAGCAAGAAGGAAAAAAAAGACGTCATCAACACACTCTCTCTCTCTCTGTCTCTACCCTGTTACCGGGGCCACACACACACACACACACACACACACACACACACACACACACACACACACACACACACACACACACACACACACACACACACACACACACACACACACACACACACACACACACACACACATAGCTCCCTAGTGATCGCGTCGCTGGAGCGATGAAATGATGGACTGACAAAAAAGCACCACTATGTGCAAACTACCGATCAGGGACGATTTAAGGCAACGGCATCGCTTCCGTCGCGTTCGGTGTGCACGCACCTTTAGTCACTACTGCAGCACGGACACTCGACAATGGTATATTATTTGCAGATAATAATTAATATGTTTTCAAAAATTTTTTTTAGACCAATTAGGTGAAATTGGATAATTTCCCACGGCACACCTGACGATCTCTCGAGGCACACTAGTGTGCCGCGGCACAGTGGTTGAAAAACACTGTATTAGAGGTTCCGTCAAGTAATGTTTGTCTAAAGTCATTACGAAGCAGCCAGGACTAAAAAAAATTGCATCTTTTCTTCTTTTCCTCCTGGGAATCACTATAATATCCCCAAACATCAGATAACAGCTCCAGATACATCAAAAGTAGCTCCAACATACATTCTTGTGTTGTTTACGATAATAAATAAACACCACATTAAAGAAACGACAGAGAAAAAGCATAAAATAAAGCAGGAAAATTAAAAGGAGAATCTAAGATAAAAGCAAAGCTTATGCAAACCCAGAATCAACTGTACTAAAAACTGAAACCCATTTTCAATATGATTAGAAGTTAAGAGGGCCCGCCCCATGGCCAGGGGTTAAAAATATGTTTTGCGGACAATGGATTGGTACTCTAAAAGAATAAAAACAGTCAAATCAGCTATTTCTGAAACACTCAGACAAACGTCAAGCATTTAAAGCTTATTTTCTCCGTCCTGATTTCAAATAATTGCTTTATTGTCAACAAACATCTTTACAGGTTTATCTAATAAAGTGGCTCTTACCTCTCCACCAATTGCTGTAAATAAAGTTCCACCACCATACTTTAAAGTAAAATAGAAGTGCATGATGTATCCACTGGTGGCTCCTGATGGTACTGCAAGATGCTGTTTACGAAATGTGCATAAAACGTGAGAATCTAAAATGGTACTTATTTTTCTTATGTAATTCTTTAATTTAATTTAATTTAATTTAATTTAATTTAATTTAAACGAACTAGGCTGCATATTTTGATCAGTTTGAATATTTAAGGGTTGTGTACACTTTACACTAACAATCATTAGTACAACATGCAAAACGCCCTGTGCAGGTCAGATTTGTCTTTTTCTCTGTTTCTTTGGATTTGTTTGTAATTTTAGATGTAATTGCTGGACTCCACTTTTGCTTGAGCTGACTGTATTTTCACCATCTCTTAGAAAGCCTTCGAGCCCTAAATCAGATGACTCTTTAACAGTGAATCTAACGCACGACACAGCGGTTTATAAGGCAGCCACAGGTAGCTTTGGTTTTACTCCTGTTACTGTATGTTACTAACAAACCTGCTTCGTCATGGTCAGGGATGCATGGATGCCATTTTTCTATCGATACTCCAATAATTGTTCTGGGGATCCCACAAGTGAAAATCGCTATTGAATTGAATAAATGACTTTCATCTCACGATTCAGCAGTTTGTGAACTAGTGCAGTAACGCATACACGCACTTATGTGCACATCAGTACAATATTGACCGTGTTATTATATCGAGGAACACATCATCAACATATCAAGAAATTTTACCGCAAATTACAAATTAAGGTACATAGCAGATTGACATTGGCAACTGGAGGCTCGGGGGGGACACCTGGCCTTCAGTCTAATTCTGTGTGGCCCACAAAGTAAATGTACAAAATGACTAAAAAAATACACAGAAATACAGAAAATATATACAAAACTGCAACCAAAAACATACAAATAGACTCCAAAAACACACAAAATGACAACAAAAACTCACAAAACAACAAAAATATAGAAAAACAACAAAATACGATACAAACTTAGAACAGAAACAATGGATGCACAAGCAGGAACAGTCTTCCAATGACTGTTCGAGGCTGTTCCATCTTTTAAAAAAGAGTCGAAACATGGTTAAATGCAAATCAGTCATGTAATCATCTGTAGAAGTTTTTTTCAATCAGAAATTTCTTCGGTTGGTTGTAAATAATGTACATATAGTGTCCATGTCTGTGTGTATACTTTGTTCATGTCTTTTATTGTCATTGTCTTAAATGTATGAGGACTATGGATGGAAAGTAGGTCATGGCTAAATCTGGCACATATACACAAAGTGTTGTACTGGTGTTCATTAATGCGTACTGTCCTCTCCAAATAAACAAATACAGTAAGTAAGTAAAGTAAATACAGAAAAGTGGCAGAACATTTTACAAAATGACAGTGAAATACATAGAATGACAATACAATGACAAAAACAAAATTGCTCCAAAAATGCACAAAATTACAATAAAAACCTTACAAAACAACACAAATGACAGGAAAATGTACCAAACGACAACAGAAATACACAAACCATTTTGTTATTTCCTGTGTTGTTTAGAATGTTCATTATTCTAAATGCTGATATAAATGTGGCCCTCAACAAAGTAGTTAATGATACGGTGAAGGGAAACGTTCATTTTGGTGGGCAAAAGTTTTCCTCCTTCAAAAGTTAAAATACGGTCATGGCCTATGCTGTCATCCCGCATGCTAACCAGCTAAGCTAGTCTCCAGGTAAAAACAGCAGGTGCTGGTGCTTGTTCTGTAAAAGGTGGTGTCGGTGCATCCCTCACTTCTTGTTCACTCAGCATCTGTACTCACGCTGGTGTTGTAACGTGCACGCTGGGACAGATGTGAAGCTAATTTGTTGTCGTCTTCCTAAGCAGATATGTTGTATGTTGGGGCTTGTGTTGTGCAGTGTGTGTTTTCTATGCGTTATCTTATCTCTGTGTCTCTGCATGGGTTTTTTCTGCTTTGGTTCATTTCATTGGCAGTAAACAGCAGGATACAGTTAGCATGTAGCCGCTATCGGAGGCTCACTGTGGAGTCCTGGTTGTCACACGTTGCTCAGCTGGCTCGTTGTCGTCTCCTTTCAGGCGCAGCGCCGTTCTATGATGGCAAGGAGGGGAGAGTGACCAATGGGACGCGAGATAGCGTGGCGTCGCTACCTGCTGACTTCAGCAACAGGAGCAGCTACAGTATCCCAGCCACAGTGTAGAGACTCCCCACAGTGGGATGGACTTTTGTTTTGTAGGAGTAAGACTTTTGGAGAAGAACGCCAAAGAAAAAGAGGGAATGTTTTCCTGCCCCGCTGCTCCCTCTCCCCTCCTCCTGCTCACCCTGTGACCTTTGACCCTAAGCACCACCCTCTGTGGACTCTGCGTCCGTGCACAATCACGCCTCAGACTCTTGTATCGTGTATAAATCTCGATTCTTAACTGACCCACCTTCCATTTTATTTGTATATGCCTTTTCATGTGTGTATATATTTTTGAAAGCAAGAGCTGTAGAATAAAGTTGATGGTTTTTATTTAGAAGTGTGTCAACTTTCATTCATTTTGTCAAAAGCCGGATTCAAAAACAGGAGCACAGTGGCCACGGAATTTATTATTATGGATCAAATTATTCAGAATTTAAGTGTTCTGCTTTGTGTTTACATGGAAATAGTAATTCTTAATTGAGGTTTAAATGGAAAACTGGTTTTCACAGCTTTATTCAATTCCGCTTTAGGTCTGGGGTCTGGGGGTTGGAAAGGCTTCTGATTGGACAGGGGGCAAACGTGATGTATTCATGTCTCGGGAAAAACACACAACAAACCCTTTCTTTTCAGCTACAAGTTAGAAGACCACATAATAAGAACTATTTTCACTTTTATTTGAAATGTATTTTTGAAGTAGATCCCAATGTTTAGGGAGTGAAAGGAGGGACACTACCGTACTTTGGCCAATCAAAGCCAGCGGTTACTACAACGGCTGCTCTGCCTTCACTCTACAGACTTTTGAGTGGAAGGAGAACTTTCCAACAACCCGCGCATTATTTTTGAAGCTCTGTGGTCTGGTGCAGAGCTTCATGTCCCACGATGAAGCCTGTTTCATTCTTATCCGTGTGAATGTCCTCTTGTTTATTCTTCCGTCCATCCACTCTTTGCATTATATCCATGTCCTCTAAGGCTCTTATTAAATAAACAGTCTTGACTCGACTCCAGGAGGCCATCTTGGATTATGTCATCACCAGCGCGTCATCGCGACATGACGAGCATGTGCTGAACGACCCAAAATAATTCAAAGCGGAATTGAGGAATTATTCCATTCGGAATTAAAATTAGAATAAACCAGCCACTTACTTTGGAATTAAGTTTAATTTGCAATGAACATTTTAATTTGGAATTAAGGGGTTTACAAGGTCAGTTTAAAAAGGATTAAATTTGTATTATGAATTGAAGGGGAATTTAAGCTTTCATTTAAACGTGGCCACAGTGTCTATATTTACACATACTACATACAGTACTTCATGAGAACAGTGAATTTGGTTCTTGTTCTAGAGGTGAAAAGAAGAAGAACAATTAGCTAATCAATGCAGTGTAATACTAAGGAAAATATATATTCCCTCAAAGTGTTAAAGCCACTCAAACTTAGCTTATGGCGAATCCTAAACCCTGCCCTGTTGCTATTTGACACACGTGCAGCATTTGGAAAGAATTCAGGGTGGTTGAGGCCTGAGTTGGGCAGTTTTAAAGCAATGGGAATGTAGGCAAAGACATTTCAATAGGAGGTCGGAAACAAATCCAGAATACCAACATAATGAAAAGGAATGCAGAGACTTCCTTGGAAACAATGCAGTCCGACAGAGAGACTTCCTATGTTGGCACAGGGTTTGCTGATGTGGGGGGGGTTGGTGCCGAAGAGGGAAGGGTGTGTTCGGTTACAGATGACATGAGTTTGAATGCCTGCAGCAGCCGGGGGAAATTATTCACACAAGGCTGAGTTATGAGTAAGAGGGAGATTGCATGACCAATCAGGAAGCAGATTGTTCAGCAGTCACTGTTCTGCTTCACTACTGCTGCTTCTTTTTTTTAAGTCATAAGAATGGCAAACATAATTAAAGCACCTGCTGCATTAAGACATTAGCTGCAGAGGTTCTGAACATGTGGGTCGGGACCCAAAACGGGATCGCAGACCATTAATCTACAGGCAAAAACAAAACAAAAAAGGTGAACAATAACTAAAGCATGTTGTGCTTTTAATTTGATTTGGGTTTACCTATGACATAATATTGCATATTAATGAATGATTTACCTTTTTAATAAGATAAGGTTGTAGTTGTTTTCTAAATAGTCTGCCTTGGATCTTTCTTTTGCACGTACCTGTTCTCATGCTTCAGAGCAATTTAAAGGGGACATATTATGGTTTTAAATTCTTCCTTTTTACATATAAATCATACAGTTGTGGTCTATATAAAAAGGAACTGCAATGCTTGGGTCTGAATTCCTCATTATTATAGCTCCACAGACCCCTTTTCTACCCATTTTCTGATGTGCTTCTGAGAGCAACTCGTTTTGGTGCGGTCTCTTTAAATGCAAATGAGACACTCCATACCCCGCCCCCTATCCAGGTGACACTCGGTTCAACTCCACCCTGCTCGGCCATTTTTGTGGTTTGATAGAAGAGATACAATTATGTAGCGGCGCAGAAAAAGTTTATTCACACGTTATTTACACAATGTCAACAACAGAATACTTGTCCATCCAGCCTTACATGTTACAGCCAGAGTCGGACCCAGCGGAGCGAGATGAAAATGAAGATGATGAACCTGCAGAACCCTAACAAGTGAGCTAACACAAGCACCGAGCTAACGCTAGCGCCAAGCTAACGTCACGAAATGCATTTTAATACAGTCTTTTTAAAGACAAAAACGGCAAAATGAAATGACTAATGAAAACTTTAGACTTAAATTAAATCACGTAGGCCATATCATCAAGGATCTAAAACGAGCACACAGCGCTAACATATGAAGTCTGAAGACGGTGCAACTGCTAATGCTAACAAAACAATGACAGGGACGTCTTATCATCACACTTTTTAGCATTATTTACAGCTTACCAAAGTGTTCTGTTCATCGTCTCCAAAGATAGAAGGAATTGACCCCTCAATCAGACAAAGTCTTTCGGCAAATCCTTCTTTATACTGGCGGAGGTTGCTGAAGCAGTCATCATTGAAGTGCTTCGTGCACACAAAAATGACCTTACCCACAGATGTGGGTACATTTCCGTGAAAAATAAAACTCAACCAGGCACTTTGAAAAGGTTCTGATGCTGGGAGACGGTGTAATGAAGCGTGTGGGTTACTACATCCAACAACCAAACATTTTAACTTATCCTCTCGTAACTTAGGCATCCTTGAGCTTGGACTACAAAATAAAAGCGAGAAATAAAAATGGCGGATTGCTCGAAGTGTTGGACCTGGAGTCGATGTACTAATTTGGCAGTTCCGCTGCAAATACTGTGATGTAATAGTTCAAAAAACGTAATAGAGAATAGAAAAATCGAAACAGATTGAAAAATATGAGCAAAACAGAATATAAAGATATCTACGGAGCACCTGAAGAGACTAATTTGATTTTTTCTGTACTTCTAAGCACTCTAAATATACAACAAAATGCATTTAAGGGCTAAAAAAGTGGATTTAGCATGATATGTCCCCTTTAACACAATAACCACACATGATTTAAACCCCAAGTCCTGCAATTGTTAAACATGGGATCTGTCATGTAAATAAATTGTGTGACACTGATTATAAGAGAGGTGTGTTGAACCTGAGGCCCGTGGGCCTAATTTGGTCTGCCAGCACATGCGCTTTGGCCAGTTGAAGTAAAAGAAAATTACAGAGAATACATGAATCATACATTAATTTCTAACCACAAAATGTACGAAAAAACCCTCTTAATTTTTTTTTTTAAACTACCATTTCCCAAAAAAATTCCTACAAATGACATTGCTCTTTTTTATTTTTATGTTAAGGCACAATTCTGGAGCTGATGTCTGTAAGTTATTGCTTGGATATTGTAAGTGCATAATATTTTTACTTGAATGTGCAAACTAAGTTACAATAACCAAAAAATGTCTCTTTATTCTTAAAATAAGAGCACACAGAGTTTAAACCTCCACCAAACTCTAAATCTCCTCTTTTACAGGTAGTTGGGTTAGGGTTAGTTGTTTGAATCAGTGATGCTGATCATTGTACAATGATCATTCACACTTTACAGGCTGGGAAAACTCTTTTTTCTCCATTAATAACCATTTAGAAGGTCCCCATTTTTTTAAATCACAATGAAATGCGCAATCTGGATTTGATCTGGATGAAACTTGGTGCGGTATTTGATTAACCAACTCGTCATAACTGAGATAGATTTCATAAAGATTGGTCGATTACTTTTCGAGTCATGAATTTAAGAAAAAAATCCCCCATTATGAGAGATGCAGAATCAGTATATTGAACCCTTTCGCCTCCAAATGAAGTCTTCCATGGCATAAGGTTTTTCTTTGGTTAAAATGTTGTCAAAATCAATGAAGCCTTTTTGACATAATCCTGCAAACAGACAAACAAATAGATAAAAACGCAGGTGAAAATATTTTTTAGGTTTATCCCACTTTGGATCGAACTGGGTACAGTGGGAAGCATGTGTTTGCAGAACTAAAATGAGGGAGACAGCCCTGGGCTTATGATGATGTGTCTGTGTTTTCCAGTGCGAGTGCCCAGAGCTGCAGTCAGCGTGTGGAGCGAGAGGAAGCCTGAGGACGGTGAGCTGCACTAGTGATTCCCACATCCTCACTCTGCACATGATGTCATTTCTAAACAGGTTCTGGTGTTTGAGTCTTACAACAACAACCAAACATCTAGCAGCTCATTACAAGGCCATAAATAACATAATCAGAGAGTAAAATCCACCATATTTAGTTTGATCTCATGTTGGCTGCAGATTATAGGCAGGGAAAATGATCAATTTCATCACCAATGTACCCGAGTTTGCACTCCTACGTATAAATAATATATAAAGTATGTCAGGCACCAACAATATCAAAGCCATAAGTAAAAGATAACAGTACCTGCAGGGTCTTCATTTAAATTTCCTTAATTTTGTGACCAATTTACACGTAATTTAAGAAAATTTTGTGGAAAGATTTAAGGAAATTTTGAAGAGTTTCTTGAAAATGTTTCAGTTTTCTTCAATAGTTTGAGATGCATGTCAAACAACTGCATATGTGATATAAGCGCGGGGAAACCACAAAGCTAGCCAAATACTGTGGTTTCATTAAATTAGAGTTTTTGTTTATTCAGACAAGGTTTTTCAGGAAATGTTTATCTCCCGACATGTTTCGACTGTCAGCTGCCAGTCTTCGTCAGAGGAGTTCTGCTGATTGCCTTTGATCCTTCCTTTGAAGTTTCATTTTACTTCTATGTAAAAGTTAACAGTATGTTAAGTTGAGGTTTTGTTTATTCAGACAAGGTTATTCAGGAATTTTTTTATCTCCCGACATTGATCTCATTGGAACTATTACATGGAAGTCAAGTGAAACTTCAAAGGAACCATCAAAGGCGATTAGCAGATCTCCTCTGATGAAGACTGGCAGTTGACAGTTGAAACATGTCTAGAGATAAAAAGAATAACCTGAAAAACCTTGTCTGAATAAACAAAACCTCAACTTATCATACTGTTCAAAATGAGGACAAAATAAATGTCGCTGTAACTATTTCATTTAATTAGTCCTTTGGGAAGGACTGAGATATCTAGAATAGAATTAGTTGCTGATTTACATGATAAAGATGTCTCTGTAATCATGCCTTCACTCTTTAGTTTAGTTTATTAAGATCCCCATTCACTGCAGAGAAGCTGTAGCTATTTTTCCTGGGGACCAACAACAATGTGCACACAAAAAATATAACCTGAAGCTTCACCATTCTGCCCTTAATTTACACATACATTCAAAATGTATAATTCTAAATACAATATCTTACACCTTGTATACGTATATAATATTACATGTACTGTATACCTTTATATCATATCTTAAGCTCTTATTAGCACATATAACATTATGTATCCTTCATATACACATTCATATAAATATGCACATGGAGATCTTATGTTCTATCTTATTAAACTTTCTATGTCTTACATCTATATACATATTGATAAAAGTTTCTGCGTCTTTGCATTCTGGGAATTTGCAGAAGGGAAAACAATAGGTTCATTGTGATTATTTTATTTTCAGTAAACGACGAGGAGAGCAGCACAGTGAACCACGAGCCAGATGTGGAGTACACAGAGGTGGTTCATCCTCACTCCGTGGATCCAACACGAGGTGAAGATATCAGCCTTTAGAAAACAAGAGAATTTATTCCACGACAGATATAACGCATAATCAGTCATTTGACTTTTAACTCACACTGGATGCTACGCAAACAATAAAGATCTTAGAAAAGTCATTCCACTGGCCTAACTTTAATATAACGATAATAATAATAATAATAAAAATAAAAATAATAATAATAATAATAATAATAACAAAAATTCATTTTTATTTAAAATGAGCTTCATGGAGGTAACAGAATTTAAACACAAGTTTGACATAAATTGTTCATTGAGAGATTACTAAATAAGTGTGCAGTGCAATACCAAATCCCTTATGTTGGAATTATGGGGGAAAAAAATCTGAATTCTGAATTTAAAGCCAGAAAAATATCAGAATTTTTATGTTAAAGTCAGACTTCTCACTTTAAGGTTGGAATTCTGAGAAAAATGTCAGAATTCTGAGAAAAATGTCAGAATTCTGAGAAAAATGTCAGAATTCTGAGAAAAATGTCAGAATTCTGAATTTAAAGTCAGAAATCTTGAGGAAAAAAGTTATTATACTATGATTTTCATGGTCTGACCCAACTTAATAACTCAGTTCAACACAGCAATTATTTTTATATACATTTTGTTTATTCATTTATTCTTTCATCTTTTTTTTTTAAATAAAAGATTATAAGTCAAACTTGAGGTTTGTATTGTTCTAATGATTGGTTTTCCTGGTAAACCACTGGCGGATTCTTTTCCATAGACGTTTCTTTTTAGCGTGGCTGGACCGTTCTTCATCTAATTCCACATCTTTGGCTTTCAGTTGGTTCTGTGCTTCTACCAGGGCGTTCTCCAGCAGGGTCACCTTTTCTTTCACCTGCTCTTCCAGACTGCAGTAGGCCTGCTCTTTTGACTTCACCACTTCTAACATGTTGGCGTTCACCTCCAACAGTTGGTCGTGTTGATCACTTTGACTTTTGAATTTCTCCTGCACCTGCCTGAGATCGGCCCTCAGAACGTCATTTTCAATTTTCTGCTCATGGAACTCCTTTGTGGAAATGTCTAGAGCCAGTTTGAGTTGGGCTAGGTCCTTCTCTTGTAATTCCAACAGGTACGTTGCAAAGAACCTCTTGTTTCTCCTCTTTGCACATGTGACACACCCTGGTGGTTCTTTGTCAGGTACCAGTGTGCAGCTGGGTTCACAGGGACTCGCTGGTACGATGGCTGGTGGATGGTTCACCTGTTCATCATCACCCTTGTCTTCAGGAGATGATGGTTGGTCTCCCTTCATCTTCTGCATCTTAACCTTCTTCCTACGAAGTGGCTTTTGCGGGTGGAATGACGCCCCTCTGAATTTGTTAAATAAGGGCTCAGAATCCCCAAAGTCACTAAAAGCAACATCCATCGCTGGTTTTTGATCCATCGCCAACGTTTCAAGAAACAAAAGCAAGAGAATGTTCAAGAAAAAAGTGTAGTTTGTAGAGCTGTGAGCTTTAAACTGTGTGTGCTACTCTAGAAGAATCCAGGTGCTTTCAAGTGATTTTGCTTTCATCTCCTGTGTTTGTTTTCATTTCTGTTGTCATGGTTACAATCAACACAACATTCTAAATGATGATTTGCTGCTGCTTTGTAAACCAACAATGAAATAATGAAATTAAAGGAAACTAAACAGGGCTAAGAACCCCCCACCAAAAAATAAATAAATAAATAAATAAACTAAAACAGGTGAATTTAAAGCAAAGGATTAAAAGTGGATTTAAAGCAGGATTTGAAAGTCTTCAGTGCGGGGGCCTGTTAAATGTTGGAGGGTAGCTTACTTTACAACAGCGTTTCTCAAATGGGGGTACGTGTACTCCAAGGGTTACGCAATGGCACTACAGGGGGGACTTGAGGGAGAGAGTGGAAAAATAACAAATAAAGTGTCAGTTTTTGTCTCCCTCAGGCATGAGATGACTGGAAATAATAAAAACTATATAAATAAATCTATGTGTTATCACTCGTTCATTTCATCATTATTTTATATTGTTTTTTTAACTAGTTTTCTATGCAAAATGTTGTAGTCAAACAAAGGGGTACTTGGATTCAGAAATAAGAGAAAGTGGGTACTTGAGGCAAAAAAGTGTGAGAACCACTGTTCTACAGCAGTAGTTCTCACACTTTTTACTTTTTTGGGACATGAAAATACAGGCTATACTTTTTGTCATCAGAATATGTGGTAAACTAAAGCTACAGAATACACAAACCTTTCCACAAATTATAAAGTACAATTGAATATGCCACAAAACTTAGAAATATACAAAACTTTACTCAATGAAAAATGTTTTGGCGTGAATGTGTAGCTACAAGTCCACAGCACTATGAACTACATGGCCAGTATAAAAATATCAGAATTGAAAAAAAATGTAAAAACTGTTTATTTTGATTGGGTATAATATTTCAATTGCTAAATTTGTCAAACAATGTGTTTTTAAGCAGCATGACTTGTATTTTAAAGAAAAATAAGGTTACTATCCTGTAATATTTAATTAATTTGTGTTAACAATGGGATTTTTTTGGGGGGGACACGACCCCTGCATCCCCCACCATGAGTTGCGCCCCTGCCCCCTTTGTCCAACTACAACATTTTGCTCAGAATACTGTGAAAAAACAACAATAGAGCACAATGATGGAATGAAAGTGGAATGAAAATTCATGGAGCTAACAGAATTTAAACACAAGTTTGACATAAATTGTTCATTGAGAGATTCCTAAACAAGTGTGCAATCTGAATTCTGAATTTAAAGTCAGAAAAATATCAGAATTTTTGTGTTAAAGTCAGACTTCTCACTTTAAAGTTGGAATTCTGAGAAAAATGTCAGAATTCAGAATTTAAAGTCAGAATTCTTGAGGAAAAAAAGTTATTATACTATGATTTTGATGGTCTGACCCAACTTAATAACTCAGTTCAACACAACAGTTATTTTTATAAACATTTTGTTTATTCATTTATTCTTTTATCATTTTTTAAAATAAAATTTTCATCCTGCATTCAAAGAAGAAGAGAATAGAAAAAGAGGAGAGAGGAACGTTTTAAATCATCATGGGGGGGGCGTAGAGATTATAAGTCAAACTTGAGCTTTGTATTGTTCTAATGATTGGTTTTCCTGGTAAACCACTGGCGGATTCTTTTCCATAGACGTTTCTTTTTAGCGTGGCTGGACCGCTCTTCATCTAATTCCACATCTTTGGCTTTCAGTTGGTTCTGTGCTTCTACCAGGGCGTTCTCCAGCAGGGTCACCTTTTCTTTCACCTGCTCTTCCAGACTGCAGTAGGCCTGCTCTTTTGACTTCACCACTTCTAACATGTTGGCGTTCACCTCCAACAGTTGGTCGTGTTGATCACTTTGACTTTTGAATTTCTCCTGCACCTGCCTGAGATCGGCCCTCAGAACGTCATTTTCAATTTTCTGCTCATGGAACTCCTTTCTGGAAATGTCTAGAGCCAGTTTGAGTTGGGCTAGGTCCTTCTCTTGTAATTCCAACAGGTACGTTGCAAAGAACCTCTTGTTTCTCCTCTTTGCACATGTGACACACCCTGGTGGTGCTTGGTCAGGTACCAGTGTGCAGCCTGGTTCACAGGGACTCACTGGTACGATGGCTGGTGGATGGTTCACCTGTTCATCATCACCCTTGTCTTCAGGAGATGATGGTTGGTCTCCCTTCATCTTCTGCATCTTAACCTTCTTCCTACGAAGTGGCTTTTGCGGGTGGAATGACGCCCCTCTGAATTTGTTAAATAAGGGCTCAGAATCCCCAAAGTCACTAAAAGCAACATCCATCGCTGGTTTTTGATCCATCGCCAACGTTTCAAGAAACAAAAGCAAGAGAATGTTCAAGAAAAACGTGTAGTTTGTAGAGCTGTGAGCTTTAAACTGTGTGTGCTACTCTAGAAGAATCCAGGTGCTTTCAAGTGATTTTGCTTTCATCTCCTGTGTTTGTTTTCCTTTCTGTTGTCATGGTTACAATCAACATAACATTCTAAATGATGATTTGCTGCTGCTTTGTAAACCAACAATAAAATAATGAAATTAAAGAAAACTAAACAGGGCTAAGAACCCCCCACCAAAAAATAAATAAATAAAAACTCAGGTGAATTTAAAGCAAAGGATTAAAAGTGGATTTAAAGCAGGATTTGAAAGTCTTCAGTGCGGGGGCCTGTTAAATGTTGGAGGGTAGCTTACTTTACAACAGCATTTCTCAAATGGGGGTACGTGTACCCCAAGGGTTACGCAATGACACTACAGGGGGGACTTGAGGGAGAGAGTGGAAAAATAACAAATAAAGTGTCAGTTTTTGTCTCCCTCAGGCATGAGATGACTGGAAATAATAAAAACTATATAAATAAATCTATGTGTTATCACTCGTTCATTTCATCATTATTCTATATTGTTTTTTTAACTAGTTTTCTATGCAAAATGTTGTAGTCAAACAAAGGGGGTACTTGGATTCAGAAATAAGAGAAAGTGGGTACTTGAGGCAAAAAAGTGTGAGAACCACTGTTCTACAGCAGTGGTTCTCACACTTTTTACTTTTTTGGGACATGAAAATACAGGCTATACTTTTTGTCATCAGAATATGTGGTAAACTAAAGCTACAGAATACACAAACCTTTACACAAATTATAAAGTACAATTGAATATGCCACAAAACTTAGAAATATACAAAACTTTACTCAATGAAAAATGTTTTGGCGTGAATGTGTAGCTACAAGTCCACAGCACTATGAACTACATGGCCAGTATAAAAACATCAGAATTGAAAAAAAATGTAAAAACTGTTTATTTTGATTGGGTATAATATTTCAATTGCTAAAATTGTCAGTGTTTTTAAGCAGCATGACTTGTATTTAAAAAAAAAAAATAAGGTTACTATCCTGTAATATTTAATTAATTTGTGTTAACAGTGGGATTTTTTTGGGGGGGGACACGACCCCTGCATCCCCCACCATGATTTGCGCCCCTGCCCCCTTTGTCCAACTACAACATTTTGCTCAGAATACTGTGAAAAAACAACAATAGAGCACAATGATGGAATGAAAGTGGAATGAAAATTCATGGAGCTAACAGAATTTAAACACAAGTTTGACATAAATTGTTCATTGAGAGATTCCTAAACAGTGTGCAATCTGAATTCTGAATTTAAAGTCAGAAAAATATCAGAATTTTTATGTGAAAGTCAGACTTCTCACTTTAAAGTTGGAATTCTGAGAAAAATGTCAGAATTCAGAATTTAAAGTCAGAATTCTTGAGGAAAAAAAGTTATTATACTATGATTTTGATGGTCTGACCCAACTTAATAACTCAGTTCAACACAACAGTTATTTTTATAAACATTTTGTTTATTCATTTATTCTTTCATCTTTTTTTAAAATAAAATTTTCATCCTGCATTCAAAGAAGAAGAGAATAGAAAAAGAGGAGAGAGGAACATTTTAAATCATCATGGGGGGGGCGTAGAGATTATAAGTCAAACTTGAGCTTTGATTTGTTCTAATGATTGGTTTTCCTGGTAAACCACTGGCGGATTCTTTTCCATAGACGTTTCTTTTTAGCGTGGCTGGACCGCTCTTCATCTAATTCCACATCTTTGGCTTTCAGTTGGTTCTGTGCTTCTACCAGGGCGTTCTCCAGCAGGGTCACCTTTTCTTTCACCTGCTCTTCCAGACTGCAGTAGGCCTGCTCTTTTGACTTCACCACTTCTAACATGTTGGCGTTCACCTCCAACAGTTGGTCGTGTTGATCACTTTGCCTTTTGAATTTCTCCTGCGCCTGCCTGAGATCGGCCCTCAGAACGTCATTTTCAATTTTCTGGTCATGGAACTCCTTTGTGGAAATGTCTAGAGCCAGTTTGAGTTGGGCTAGGTCCTTCTCTTGTAATTCCAACAGGTACGTTGCAAAGAACCTCTTGTTTCTCCTCTTTGCACATGTGATGCACCCTGGTGGTGCTTGGTCAGGTACCAGTGTGCAGCCTGGTTCACAGGGACTCACTGGTACGATGGCTGGTGGATGGTTCACCTGTTCATCATCACCCTTGTCTTCAGGAGATGATGGTTGGTCTCCCTTCATCTTCTGCATCTTAACCTTCTTCCTACGAAGTGGCTTTTGCGGGTGGAATGACGCCCCTCTGAATTTGTTAAATAAGGGCTCAGAATCCCCAAAGTCACTAAAAGCAACATCCATCGCTGGTTTTTGATCCATCGCCAACGTTTCAAGAAACAAAAGCAAGAGAATGTTCAAGAAAAACGTGTAGTTTGTAGAGCTGTGAGCTTTAAACTGTGTGTGCTACTCTAGAAGAATCCAGGTGCTTTCAAGTGATTTTGCTTTCATCTCCTGTGTTTGTTTTCCTTTCTGTTGTCATGGTTACAATCAACATAACATTCTAAATGATGATTTGCTGCTGCTTTGTAAACCAACAATAAAATAATGAAATTAAAGAAAACTAAACAGGGCTAAGAACCCCCCACCAAAAAATAAATAAATAAAAACTCAGGTGAATTTAAAGCAAAGGATTAAAAGTGGATTTAAAGCAGGATTTGAAAGTCTTCAGTGCGGGGGCCTGTTAAATGTTGGAGGGTAGCTTACTTTACAACAGCATTTCTCAAATGGGGGTACGTGTACCCCAAGGGTTACGCAATGACACTACAGGGGGGACTTGAGGGAGAGAGTGGAAAAATAACAAATAAAGTGTCAGTTTTTGTCTCCCTCAGGCATGAGATGACTGGAAATAATAAAAACTATATAAATAAATCTATGTGTTATCACTCGTTCATTTCATCATTATTCTATATTGTTTTTTTAACTAGTTTTCTATGCAAAATGTTGTAGTCAAACAAAGGGGGTACTTGGATTCAGAAATAAGAGAAAGTGGGTACTTGAGGCAAAAAAGTGTGAGAACCACTGTTCTACAGCAGTGGTTCTCACACTTTTTACTTTTTTGGGACATGAAAATACAGGCTATACTTTTTGTCATCAGAATATGTGGTAAACTAAAGCTACAGAATACACAAACCTTTACACAAATTATAAAGTACAATTGAATATGCCACAAAACTTAGAAATATACAAAACTTTACTCAATGAAAAATGTTTTGGCGTGAATGTGTAGCTACAAGTCCACAGCACTATGAACTACATGGCCAGTATAAAAACATCAGAATTGAAAAAAAATGTAAAAACTGTTTATTTTGATTGGGTATAATATTTCAATTGCTAAAATTGTCAGTGTTTTTAAGCAGCATGACTTGTATTTAAAAAAAAAAAATAAGGTTACTATCCTGTAATATTTAATTAATTTGTGTTAACAGTGGGATTTTTTTGGGGGGGGACACGACCCCTGCATCCCCCACCATGATTTGCGCCCCTGCCCCCTTTGTCCAACTACAACATTTTGCTCAGAATACTGTGAAAAAACAACAATAGAGCACAATGATGGAATGAAAGTGGAATGAAAATTCATGGAGCTAACAGAATTTAAACACAAGTTTGACATAAATTGTTCATTGAGAGATTCCTAAACAGTGTGCAATCTGAATTCTGAATTTAAAGTCAGAAAAATATCAGAATTTTTATGTGAAAGTCAGACTTCTCACTTTAAAGTTGGAATTCTGAGAAAAATGTCAGAATTCAGAATTTAAAGTCAGAATTCTTGAGGAAAAAAAGTTATTATACTATGATTTTGATGGTCTGACCCAACTTAATAACTCAGTTCAACACAACAGTTATTTTTATAAACATTTTGTTTATTCATTTATTCTTTCATCTTTTTTTAAAATAAAATTTTCATCCTGCATTCAAAGAAGAAGAGAATAGAAAAAGAGGAGAGAGGAACGTTTTAAATCATCATGGGGGGGGCGTAGAGATTATAAGTCAAACTTGAGCTTTGATTTGTTCTAATGATTGGTTTTCCTGGTAAACCACTGGCGGATTCTTTTCCATAGACGTTTCTTTTTAGCGTGGCTGGACCGCTCTTCATCTAATTCCACATCTTTGGCTTTCAGTTGGTTCTGTGCTTCTACCAGGGCGTTCTCCAGCAGGGTCACCTTTTCTTTCACCTTCTCTTCCAGACTGCAGTAGGCCTGCTCTTTTGACTTCACCACTTCTAACATGTTGGCGTTCACCTCCAACAGTTGGTCGTGTTGATCACTTTGACTTTTGAATTTCTCCTGCACCTGCCTGAGATCGGCCCTCAGAACGTCATTTTCAATTTTCTGGTCATGGAACTCCTTTGTGGAAATGTCTAGAGCCAGTTTGAGTTGGGCTAGGTCCTTCTCTTGTAATTCCAACAGGTGCGTTGCAAAGAACCTCTTGTTTCTCCTCTTTGCACATGTGATGCACCCTGGTGGTGCTTGGTCAGGTACCAGTGTGCAGCCTGGTTCACAGGGACTCACTGGTACGATGGCTGGTGGATGGTTCACCTGTTCATCATCACCCTTGTCTTCAGGAGATGATGGTTGGTCTCCCTTCATCTTCTGCATCTTAACCTTCTTCCTACGAAGTGGCTTTTGCGGGTGGAATGACGCCCCTCTGAATTTGTTAAATAAGGGCTCAGAATCCCCAAAGTCACTAAAAGCAACATCCATCGCTGGTTTTTGATCCATCGCCAACGTTTCAAGAAACAAAAGCAAGAGAATGTTCAAGAAAAACGTGTAGTTTGTAGAGCTGTGAGCTTTAAACTGTGTGTGCTACTCTAGAAGAATCCAGGTGCTTTCAAGTGATTTTGCTTTCATCTCCTGTGTTTGTTTTCCTTTCTGTTGTCATGGTTACAATCAACATAACATTCTAAATGATGATTTGCTGCTGCTTTGTAAACCAACAATAAAATAATGAAATTAAAGAAAACTAAACAGGGCTAAGAACCCCCCACCAAAAAATAAATAAATAAAAACTCAGGTGAATTTAAAGCAAAGGATTAAAAGTGGATTTAAAGCAGGATTTGAAAGTCTTCAGTGCGGGGGCCTGTTAAATGTTGGAGGGTAGCTTACTTTACAACAGCATTTCTCAAATGGGGGTACGTGTACCCCAAGGGTTACGCAATGACACTACAGGGGGGACTTGAGGGAGAGAGTGGAAAAATAACAAATAAAGTGTCAGTTTTTGTCTCCCTCAGGCATGAGATGACTGGAAATAATAAAAACTATATAAATAAATCTATGTGTTATCACTCGTTCATTTCATCATTATTCTATATTGTTTTTTTAACTAGTTTTCTATGCAAAATGTTGTAGTCAAACAAAGGGGGTACTTGGATTCAGAAATAAGAGAAAGTGGGTACTTGAGGCAAAAAAGTGTGAGAACCACTGTTCTACAGCAGTGGTTCTCACACTTTTTACTTTTTTGGGACATGAAAATACAGGCTATACTTTTTGTCATCAGAATATGTGGTAAACTAAAGCTACAGAATACACAAACCTTTACACAAATTATAAAGTACAATTGAATATGCCACAAAACTTAGAAATATACAAAACTTTACTCAATGAAAAATGTTTTGGCGTGAATGTGTAGCTACAAGTCCACAGCACTATGAACTACATGGCCAGTATAAAAACATCAGAATTGAAAAAAAATGTAAAAACTGTTTATTTTGATTGGGTATAATATTTCAATTGCTAAAATTGTCAGTGTTTTTAAGCAGCATGACTTGTATTTAAAAAAAAAAAATAAGGTTACTATCCTGTAATATTTAATTAATTTGTGTTAACAATGGGATTTTTTTGGGGGGGGACACGACCCCTGCATCCCCCACCATGATTTGCGCCCCTGCCCCCTTTGTCCAACTACAACATTTTGCTCAGAATACTGTGAAAAAACAACAATAGAGCACAATGATGGAATGAAAGTGGAATGAAAATTCATGGAGCTAACAGAATTTAAACACAAGTTTGACATAAATTGTTCATTGAGAGATTCCTAAACAGTGTGCAATCTGAATTCTGAATTTAAAGTCAGAAAAATATCAGAATTTTTATGTGAAAGTCAGACTTCTCACTTTAAAGTTGGAATTCTGAGAAAAATGTCAGAATTCAGAATTTAAAGTCAGAATTCTTGAGGAAAAAAAGTTATTATACTATGATTTTGATGGTCTGACCCAACTTAATAACTCAGTTCAACACAACAGTTATTTTTATAAACATTTTGTTTATTCATTTATTCTTTCATCTTTTTTTAAAATAAAATTTTCATCCTGCATTCAAAGAAGAAGAGAATAGAAAAAGAGGAGAGAGGAACATTTTAAATCATCATGGGGGGGGCGTAGAGATTATAAGTCAAACTTGAGCTTTGATTTGTTCTAATGATTGGTTTTCCTGGTAAACCACTGGCGGATTCTTTTCCATAGACGTTTCTTTTTAGCGTGGCTGGACCGCTCTTCATCTAATTCCACATCTTTGGCTTTCAGTTGGTTCTGTGCTTCTACCAGGGCGTTCTCCAGCAGGGTCACCTTTTCTTTCACCTTCTCTTCCAGACTGCAGTAGGCCTGCTCTTTTGACTTCACCACTTCTAACATGTTGGCGTTCACCTCCAACAGTTGGTCGTGTTGATCACTTTGCCTTTTGAATTTCTCCTGCGCCTGCCTGAGATCGGCCCTCAGAACGTCATTTTCAATTTTCTGGTCATGGAACTCCTTTGTGGAAATGTCTAGAGCCAGTTTGAGTTGGGCTAGGTCCTTCTCTTGTAATTCCAACAGGTACGTTGCAAAGAACCTCTTGTTTCTCCTCTTTGCACATGTGATGCACCCTGGTGGTGCTTGGTCAGGTACCAGTGTGCAGCCTGGTTCACAGGGACTCACTGGTACGATGGCTGGTGGATGGTTCACCTGTTCATCATCACCCTTGTCTTCAGGAGATGATGGTTGGTCTCCCTTCATCTTCTGCATCTTAACCTTCTTCCTACGAAGTGGCTTTTGCGGGTGGAATGACGCCCCTCTGAATTTGTTAAATAAGGGCTCAGAATCCCCAAAGTCACTAAAAGCAACATCCATCGCTGGTTTTTGATCCATCGCCAACGTTTCAAGAAACAAAAGCAAGAGAATGTTCAAGAAAAACGTGTAGTTTGTAGAGCTGTGAGCTTTAAACTGTGTGTGCTACTCTAGAAGAATCCAGGTGCTTTCAAGTGATTTTGCTTTCATCTCCTGTGTTTGTTTTCCTTTCTGTTGTCATGGTTACAATCAACATAACATTCTAAATGATGATTTGCTGCTGCTTTGTAAACCAACAATAAAATAATGAAATTAAAGAAAACTAAACAGGGCTAAGAACCCCCCACCAAAAAATAAATAAATAAAAACTCAGGTGAATTTAAAGCAAAGGATTAAAAGTGGATTTAAAGCAGGATTTGAAAGTCTTCAGTGCGGGGGCCTGTTAAATGTTGGAGGGTAGCTTACTTTACAACAGCATTTCTCAAATGGGGGTACGTGTACCCCAAGGGTTACGCAATGACACAACAGGGGGGACTTGAGGGAGAGAGTGGAAAAATAACAAATAAAGTGTCAGTTTTTGTCTCCCTCAGGCATGAGATGACTGGAAATAATAAAAACTATATAAATAAATCTATGTGTTATCACTCGTTCATTTCATCATTATTCTATATTGTTTTTTTAACTAGTTTTCTATGCAAAATGTTGTAGTCAAACAAAGGGGTACTTGGATTCAGAAATAAGAGAAAGTGGGTACTTGAGGCAAAAAAGTGTGAGAACCACTGTTCTACAGCAGTGGTTCTCACACTTTTTACTTTTTTGGGACATGAAAATACAGGCTATACTTTTTGTCATCAGAATATGTGGTAAACTAAAGCTACAGAATACACAAACCTTTACACAAATTATAAAGTACAATTGAATATGCCACAAAACTTAGAAATATACAAAACTTTACTCAATGAAAAATGTTTTGGCGTGAATGTGTAGCTACAAGTCCACAGCACTATGAACTACATGGCCAGTATAAAAACATCAGAATTGAAAAAAAATGTAAAAACTGTTTATTTTGATTGGGTATAATATTTCAATTGCTAAAATTGTCAGTGTTTTTAAGCAGCATGACTTGTATTTAAAAAAAAAAAAAAAGGTTACTATCCTGTAATATTTAATTAATTTGTGTTAACAATGGGATTTTTTTGGGGGGGACACGACCCCTGCATCCCCCACCATGATTTGCGCCCCTGCCCCCTTTGTCCAACTACAACATTTTGCTCAGAATACTGTGAAAAAACAACAATAGAGCACAATGATGGAATGAAAGTGGAATGAAAATTCATGGAGCTAACAGAATTTAAACACAAGTTTGACATAAATTGTTCATTGAGAGATTCCTAAACAGTGTGCAATCTGAATTCTGAATTTAAAGTCAGAAAAATATCAGAATTTTTATGTGAAAGTCAGACTTCTCACTTTAAAGTTGGAATTCTGAGAAAAATGTCAGAATTCAGAATTTAAAGTCAGAATTCTTGAGGAAAAAAAGTTATTATACTATGATTTTGATGGTCTGACCCAACTTAATAACTCAGTTCAACACAACAGTTATTTTTATAAACATTTTGTTTATTCATTTATTCTTTCATCTTTTTTTAAAATAAAATTTTCATCCTGCATTCAAAGAAGAAGAGAATAGAAAAAGAGGAGAGAGGAACATTTTAAATCATCATGGGGGGGGCGTAGAGATTATAAGTCAAACTTGAGCTTTGATTTGTTCTAATGATTGGTTTTCCTGGTAAACCACTGGCGGATTCTTTTCCATAGACGTTTCTTTTTAGCGTGGCTGGACCGCTCTTCATCTAATTCCACATCTTTGGCTTTCAGTTGGTTCTGTGCTTCTACCAGGGCGTTCTCCAGCAGGGTCACCTTTTCTTTCACCTTCTCTTCCAGACTGCAGTAGGCCTGCTCTTTTGACTTCACCACTTCTAACATGTTGGCGTTCACCTCCAACAGTTGGTCGTGTTGATCACTTTGCCTTTTGAATTTCTCCTGCACCTGCCTGAGATCGGCCCTCAGAACGTCATTTTCAATTTTCTGGTCATGGAACTCCTTTGTGGAAATGTCTAGAGCCAGTTTGAGTTGGGCTAGGTCCTTCTCTTGTAATTCCAACAGGTACGTTGCAAAGAACCTCTTGTTTCTCCTCTTTGCACATGTGATGCACCCTGGTGGTGCTTGGTCAGGTACCAGTGTGCAGCCTGGTTCACAGGGACTCACTGGTACGATGGCTGGTGGATGGTTCACCTGTTCATCATCACCCTTGTCTTCAGGAGATGATGGTTGGTCTCCCTTCATCTTCTGCATCTTAACCTTCTTCCTACGAAGTGGCTTTTGCGGGTGGAATGACGCCCCTCTGAATTTGTTAAATAAGGGCTCAGAATCCCCAAAGTCACTAAAAGCAACATCCATCGCTGGTTTTTGATCCATCGCCAACGTTTCAAGAAACAAAAGCAAGAGAATGTTCAAGAAAAAAGTGTAGTTTGTAGAGCTGTGAGCTTTAAACTGTGTGTGCTACTCTAGAAGAATCCAGGTGCTTTCAAGTGATTTTGCTTTCATCTCCTGTGTTTGTTTTCATTTCTGTTGTCATGGTTACAATCAACACAACATTCTAAATGATGATTTGCTGCTGCTTTGTAAACCAACAATAAAATAATGAAATTAAAGAAAACTAAACAGGGCTAAGAACCCCCCACCAAAAAATAAATAAACTAAAACTCAGGTGAATTAAAAGCAAAGGATTAAAAGTGGATTTAAAGCAGGATTTGAACATTTTCAGCGCCGGGGCCTGTTAAATGTTGGAGGGTAGCTTACAACAGCGTTTCTCAAATGGGGGTTACCTCTACGGTTACGCAATGGCACTACAGGGGGGGCTAGAGGGAGAAAGTGGAAAAATAAAAAATAAAGTGTCATTCTCCCCCACCCCCACTGATAACAGATTGATACAAAAAAAAGAAAAGAAAAAAGAACAATATCGGAGAAATTATGGAATGTGAATTACAGCAGTGGTTCTCAAACTTATTTGGCTCAAATACCCTCTTTTTCTTATTTCTGAATCCAAGTAACTCCTTTGTTCAAGTACATTTTGCTTAGAATTCTATGAAAAAACAACTATAGAGTATAATGATTACACACATTTTAAAGAATCCTATTTTGTAAATAAGTGTAATGAAACAGTATTTAGCCTATTGAATACAATTATTTCTACAGTTTTATTATTATTATTTTCGGTCATCATCTTGATATGTTCTAATCAAGGTTATTTGTTGGTTATGATGATTATCATTTTAAACTCAAATAAACATTATAAAACCCAATATTTTTAATGCTTTCAAATGTTAATGTTCACTTGTTTGCTCTCAAATACTTCTTGCAGTGCCATCGCGTACGCGTACCCCCATTTAAAAAACACTGAATTACAGTGAATGTTAGATGGGTTTGAGACCTTCTACAAAGGATTGTTAAATAATAACACTATATTTGGATAGGTTTTTACTAGAATTAAAATGCGTCATGATTATAACTAGTGTGTGATAACTTTCCTCACAGAGAACACTTCTGATTAGCTGAGGGGTTCCTTTGCTCTGCTCACATTCCTTCGTGGTTGATAAGACCTTCCAACACTTCCTGGGAGGGACTTAATTACCCATAATTATTACATATCCATGTTGTTTTTTTGTCACTGCAAATATTTCCAAACTTCATCAACAGGAAGGGAGGAGCTATAATTACCCAACCAGTACGTAGCTCCCAATGGGCCAAAGGGTGCGGCTTGAAAAATGTGACACAATGGACTGAAACAGTGTGATTGGTGCTGGTGTGTTTGTGACTAATGTGTTTTTCCTTTGATTTCAGCAGCACCTTTGAGAAAAGGCACCGACACGGTTTACAGCGAGCTGCAGAAGTCGTCACACGGTGAGTAAAACGCTCACCTGTACGGTAACGAACCATGTGACTCCTCAACGGCCAATTAGCAGAGACTAACTGTCACTAAAAGAAAACCTTGACAGACTGATTATGATGAATAAGTCTTACATTTTATATAAGTGATATCAACCACAGTTAAAGAGTAACTACAGCCCTTCTTTATCCTGACATGCAACTTGGGGGGAAATTCAAAATGCCTTGATTATGGGCGGGGCGTACTAAAGTACAAGTAAGTCATACATAAAATACTCAAGTACAAGTAAAAAGTAGCTCAATTAAATAGTATTCAAAGTAAACGTTACTAGTTACGTTCAACCGCCTCGTTTATTTTTAGTAATAAATCTTGCGTACAGTAAACATCTCATGTATAATCTTAAAAAGGAAGAGAACAAAATATTGCACAACTGGAACTTAATTAACATTAACAGATTTATAAAAAAAAAAAAAAAAGGTTTATCAAAATGTGCAGTTTTTTATTTTTATTAAATGAATTAATTCAATTAAAAATAATTAATAAAAATTCTCAGACTAAGTATAGCTACAAAAATAACCTCTGATTGGTCCACTATGATGTGATGCATTTTTTTGTAGTTTCACAATGTCCGTTGATCATTTTACATCAAAAAATAATTAATTTACTCAGCATTGGTTGGGTGTAGAAATGTTACAAATTACTTCACTTCTTTTAAAATGTACTTAAGTACAAGTAAAATTACTGATTTAGAAATATACTCAAAAAAGGACAAGTGCCCATAAAAGCAACTCAACATGAGTACTTGTAATTCATTACTTTCACCTCTGACATCCAGCCTATGCTACGCTAACTAGCTACTCATTACTCCCTATAGCTATAGCAGAGTCCACAGGTGCTAGTTCTTATAGGAGGGGCGGAGCCAAAAGTGACGCACGATAGAATCTCGTTATCAGCCAATAGCAAAATGTAGTAGTAATAGCTGGGTTTCTTTTTTTCACTATTACATTTCAATCAACAGCACTACTTAATACTCAAATACATTTGTTGTCAGCAGAAGGAAGTGGTTTAGTTACTCTTTAAGCTCTACTAGTACACATATAGTGTAACTACTACTAATAGGAAGCCTTTTTGCTTATGGGGGAGGAGAAAAGGAAATCCAGGCTTATTATTGGCTTGAGAAAATATACAACAAATCAGTTTATAATCCGCCTATTATTTTGCCTTAGCTCTACTCGTACCAGGGTTGGGGTCAATTATAATTGTAATCGTGTTATTGATATTTGTCATTTTAAAAATCTGTTGCTGTCGTAATCGTAATTAAATTGTAATTAAGTTTAGATAATAGACTATTATTGTAATTGCCGTGAAAATTCTATTAAAGATGTCAATTATAAAAAAAAGCTTTCCCACATTTTACAATAAAAAAAATAAATAAAAAAAATTATGAATGGATATACTGACACAAAAAAGGCTCAGACGCCCACACCAAAAAATCAGAACCTATATTTTCATTGATTAGGAAGCCTAACAAGGTAACCAATTGATAGGAAAGAAATTAGATGATAGATATTTGTTATTAATGTATTTTACAGCTAATTTAGGACCAGTTATCATCAGAGATGCTAACAGAAAGCTAACACAAGAGGACGGTTAACTTTTATTAGGTTATTTATTTCAGGCTCAGTATTTATGATTCATTGTAATTGAACTTTAGTAATTGAGAATGTTATTGTAATTGACTTTCTGAGGATAAAAAAAATTGTAATTTAATTGTAATTGAAAAAAATGTCATTTACTGTAATCTTAATTGAATTGTAATTGAACATGGGTAATTTAATTCACTAGTGGTGAGAATGGGTCCAACAGCTTTAAATGCTACAATCTGCTACTGAGCAGTTATTTATAGACTAAACTTTATTACATCAGAATGCGGGTTTGCGTCCTGTTACTGTTAGCAGGAACGTCCTGTTATTAGAACAGCAGACAGACGCCAGACGACTCTAATTTCAGTTTCCTGAAATGGCGAGCGCTTGCCAAAGTGTCGAGAGGAGCATCCGAGGCAACGAGAGGGATTGTCAGCAAGACGTAGACGACCGAGGCAGGGTTTAAAATCCACATCACTGCAGAGGAGGGAGAGGACAAGGCCTACGTACAACTTTTTGTCCTGTGCACCAGTGGAAATAAAAACCATGTGTAGTTCTCCCAGTTTCTCTTCCTGTTCTTCATATACTTCTCCTGTTCAAGCAGAACTTTGTTCTGAGGGTACATGTGAGGACTCGGTGCTTCATCCAGAGAAAATAATGAGTTACCACACATTTAAAGTGAAACGTGATCCATCACGTGAACGCACTTTAGATGATCGTTCTAAAGATGAATAATAAAATTTTTAACCTCAAACACACATAATATCTCTTAGTTCACCTGTCAAACTCAAGGACCCGGGGCCAAAACCGGCCCTTCAGAACATCCAATTCGGCCCGCAGGAAAAAGTAAAAATGACAGCGAAAACATTAATTATTGTGTAAATTACCAAATAATCCAGTTGTGGATATCTGAAATTCACCAATTTAATGAAACATCACAATATTTTATGGACTTGCAATTTTCCTTTGTTTATGTCACATTAATGCAGTCACTTTTATTTGCAAATTGTTGAAAGAACTTTACATTTTTCCACAAATCTTGCAGTTTCTCACAAACAATTCTATAAAATTTCTCTAAATTACACAAAAATTGGTGACAAAATCAGGAATATTTTAGGTGAACTGTTTTTGAGAGAGAACCAGGGCACAATGATGTTAAAATGTTTATTTTTTCTTCCCACCTAAAATCTGCGGCCCAGTTGAGATCAAACTGGTCCTTATTTGGCCCCTGAACTAAAGTGAGTGTGACACCCCTACCTTTGTTTATACTATATGTGGCTGTCGCCATAGAGAGTCAATGGTGAAATATCATTTCAAGCTGAGGTTTTAGCGTGTCGCTCCGTTTCATCCAGTTCCTTGGACATTATGACGTTATTCCTAAGAAAACCAGGAACAATAAAGTAGAAACGTTGCACTGAAAATGTCGGTGGGAGCAGCATTTGGACACAACTGTCATCCATCTTACTACAGATTCACACGTGCATACCTTCAGCTGAACAAAGGAAGTCTAAGTTACCATGGCAACCATTAGATGCCTTTAACCTCATCAAACCAGTGTAAACAGTCTTTAACATTTCCCTCTAACAGGTGACTGTTGTTCTCCCACAGATGCTGCGGACCATCATGACTATGTGAGTAACCATTTACGATGTAACTCATCTTCACACCTGTAAGTGCATGATGTGAACGCTGAATGAGAAACACTAACAATGGAAGCTGGGAACCTCAACAGTTTGCAAAGATTAAGCTCCAAGCTAGGTGCATGGATTGCTCCTAGTACACATGGGTATAATTAAAGAGAAGGACTAGAAACGACCAACCAAAGATGCTGTTGGTCCTCATGGTTTAACTGGCAGCCTCTCACTGGAGGATGGACAAGCAGCAGTAGAATGAAAGTCAACATCTAGAAGAAGGAAAATGCAAAGCTTGAGATTTACCAAGAGAAATGAAGAGGAGTCAGAAAAGATGAGGACAGGGGTCTCCATAGCAACTAGAAGAGAGACCGGAGAACTAATATGAAAAGATCCTACAGCTTGTTCACCCAATCAAATCTTCTCCCACTGAAACAATAAACCATGCGTACTCTTCTTCTTCTCCTCCTGCTACAAAGCCAACTTTTCTCCAATCTTTGATGATTTTTCCCCACGGTTTGTTCAGTCCTGAAACAATTTCAATCTAGTCGCTAAGATGATTAGACAGAAATCTGTGTGTGTGCCTCCTGAATGATAGGCGTAAGATCTTTGAGTTTTTGCCCAAATCTGACCAGACCAGGTCGGGCTTAATTTCGATTTTTATACCACGCGCTAGAGTCAGATTCAAACGCTGCGTGGTAAATAAATGGTCAGGTGATGCTTTTTGATTAGCGCGTGAATGAAGCACGTACCGTCTGTAGCAGCACATAGATCTGCTTGTCATTTTTATAGTTGCATGTAGGGCTGGGCGATATGGACCAAAGCTCATATCTCAATATTTTTCTCAAAATGTTGATATACAACATAAATCTCAGTAATTTAAGTTCAAATTAAGTCTGACCAGAAAGACAATTCAGGGTTAAATTTACTGATTCAAAATGCAACACAGGTACATGTTTTTATTAGCTGCAAAATATGTGCCACTTTTGGCTTTTTCTCCTAAAAGGGACAGCACGTGTGAGTGAGTTCTGTAGTGTGGTTTGTTTAGGGGAAGGTCTGGGTTAGGACGCACTCAGAAATCCGTCTAACTGAGCTTTTCACGCTGTTCTGAGAAGTAGTGAAAGCAGCGACTCTGAAAACAAGTATTTTGATACAAAATAAGCTATTAAAAAAATGTATATCGATATAGGCGATATTGTAATTTTCTGTATTTCCAAAATAAAAGACTCTATATATCTTGAATATCGATATATCGCCCAGCTCTAGCTATAGGCATAACAAGGGACTACTAAATAAAGCTGATATTAAAGCAACTCGCATCGGATCAATATGCACACACACACACAGATGTGTCGGGTTGAAAATGGTTCGGCCTTAAAGAGACATCGGCTTCTTTCTGGTTGTGTTCCGTTGGGCCTGGGCCGGGTTTTTTTGGCCCAATTAAAGCTCTAATGGGCATGACCTAACGCACACACTGACATCCTAATTGTTTAAATTCCATCACATCCACTGTGAGGCTTCACCTGTTTTAATGATCACCAGTTGAACTGATACACCCAACACTAACTAAACAACAACATTATTGTTATTTATACTTCAAGAACAAAATAGAGTTTTCTCATAATAAAGCTTTGATCCTGGAGTCTCTGCACTGCGGGAGGGAAGCAAGCGTCACGGTTTCCACTAAAGAACAAAAGCGCTTTGGGCCGTGGTTTCCTGCCTCCATCAGCCGCTCATATATCAGAGGTCCAATTATCTCCAATCCCATCCAGGCCTCTGCGTTGTCCCTCAGCGAGCCCTAATCACAGCCTCCCAGGGCCGTCTGCCCCTACATGGAGCTGCAGGAGACCAAACAGAGGGTAAAATAAAATGAGGAGGATGTGACATCAGGGTCTAAAAGTGGCTGGCACTCTTTCTTTCATCAGTCTATCTTCTAGATGGCAGATTGAAGGCTTGGTTTGTTTGCTGCTCAGGAAGTCTATCCTTTGTAGAAATTTAACCGTTTCAGCAACAGGAAGCTAGAAAAAAAAAAAAACTCCTTTATTTGATTTTATGTTTTCTAACTGTGAACTTGTTTGAAGCTCAGGAGCATAGGTGGAGTTGGAGATTCTTGCCGGGGGGGGGGGAAGAAAAAAATTAATTAAATATATAAGCCGTTTTGAGATTTGCGCCAACGACAATGTGTATAACATAAACTACTAACTACTACACAGACTACAAAAATGTGAGTTGACGCGTCATTTTAATGTTTTAATTCATGATAAAAATTCATTTTCGCTGCAGTACCATAAATGAACTGTTGGGCGCAGTGTCGCTTCACCATTTACACTGTGAAGAAGAATGGTGCAATAGAAGAGGAACCAACCTAAAGTCTCAAAAGTTTGGGATCATTTGTGACATGAAACTAACAGTAAAACATTATTTTATGACACTTAAAATATTTGTATATTATGTACACATTATATTAAGAATTGTGTTTTTTGTAATGAATTTGGGAAAAGTGTATTGAAACTTTGACTAATGGGGGTGGGGGGGGGCAATGCTACTTTTTATTATTATTATTATTATTATTATTATTATTATTATTAGCTCCCCAGTATTAACTGCTGTGCTTTGCGGTCTGCAGGGTTCAGTCCAGTATGCTGAACTTAACAAGGAGCAGTCGGAGATCAACCAGTACAATCCAGAGATCAACAGTGCCCCAGACCTTCCAGTACGGCTGGATTAGTGGAAATTACTGAACGAGTGAAAGTGTTTATTGTTTTTCTCGCAAATAAAGAGAAGCCATGCACTCGTCCACTGTGTTCATTGAGCAATCAAAAATAATAATAATGAGAAAATGAGGAAGAGGAGGCGGTAATGACAGAAAATCATTCAATCAATTTTTATTAATTAAGTTCAAATTTTATAATTTAGTAAAAGCTTTCTATTTTCTTTTAACCACTGTTTTATTTTATTTTTTTGTTAAATCCAAGATGTTTAAAATGTGAAAATCTTTTACTATTTAGGGTCGAGAAGCAGATGGCATCATCATTTAATTTGGAGAGAAAGTTGGTTTTCATCTACAAAAATATAACAGTTTTATTTTATTTTATCTTCAGATGTCAGAATTAATTTTGTTCATCCTCAAGTTAAACTTTTCTGGATCAGAAATAGGCAATTTTTATCAGAGTGGGAGCCACAAAAATGTGATTATCTGATCTGAGGGTCGCATGATCACTATTTATGTCAACAATCTGAGCATTAATACAGGAAATTAATTGTGTGTGTTTTTGTGTATTATTAGAATTATGTGTATATTTTCTTCGTATATTATTTCCTCATTTTCTATGGATTTTTTTCTTCCTTTTTTGAATAACTTATTGTCATTTTGTGTTTTTCTGTTCTGATTTTAGGTGGTTTTTTTTTGTGGTTTTGTAAATTTTTTTCTTATTTTTCGTGTATTTTTGGAGTCACCTTGTGTGTTTTTGCAGTAATTTGGAATACTGTATTTTAGTTGATTTTGGTTGTCATTTTGTGTATTTTTATGGAAGTTTCTATGATTTTATCGAGCCATTCTGTGTTTTCTTGGAGTCATTTTGTGCGTTAACTTTAGGGGCCGCAATAAACTAGTCTGCAGGCCGCGTGTGTCTCCCGGGCACCAGCTCTCTATATGTTTGGTCTAAATTCATGACTAAGTAAATTTGGTTAAAACTTTGAACTAAAATGTTTCAATATTGATTTGATCTGATTCCCTAAACAAAGATTTCTTCTTCTGATTGGCTCATTTAACATTATGCCTCTCCCCGTTTTATTTTTTTTTTTTTTTTTTTTTTTTTTTTTTTTTTTTTTTTTTTTTCTCTTGTCTGCACATTCTGTCGAAGGTTAACACTACAAGAAGTGCAATCTTTTAACAGCAATGCATATTTTGTTATTGCAATTAAATAAATTTATTTATTTCATTGCATAATTGTGACCATCACCAGCCCTCCCTAGGGAAGGGTAAGAAATACTTTATTAAAGGGAGGATGTAAAAAAAAGAGAGGGCAGTGTTACACCAAGGTGAGGGGTTGGAGAGGGGTGGGGAAGTTAACAGGGAAGAGGAATACAAGATAGGAAATGGAATGGGTGGGGAGTAGTCGATAGATTTCAAGTGATGCGATGTGAAATTGTGGTTGTGTATATTGTGCTTATTGTTGAGTTATCAAGCCAGTTTGGTGACCAGTGTGCGGCTTAGGAATAATGGTGGTGGCTGTGAGCAGAGGAAGAAGTGAGTGGAAATTCCATAGAACAGGTATTTGGGAACAACGTGTCTGTGGTTGAGCCCAGTATGAGTGTTATCCCACAGCCCAAGGCCAGTGCATCCATGACAAATGTATTTCCAAGAACCGCCACTGCAAAACCCACGAGCCGCCCCCGGGCCCCGGAAGCAGCCAGGCCAGCAGCAAGAGCGGGCAACCCGGGGGCCCCCGGCGACCACCACACGGCCAAGCAGCCCCCCGAACGCCCCCAAGATCCCAAACCGAGAGGCAACCATCGCCCCCCCCATACACACCCGAGAAAGCCCCAAGGAGCCAAGGACCCAGCGCACCACGCCACCAATCCAACCCCCAACCCCCAGACCCCCCACCCCATCCCCCCCCACCCCCCCCACACCCCCGCGCCCAACCCCCCGAGGGGAGGGCCCAGAGAGCTCCCCGCCCGAGACCCCAGCGGAGGAGCCAAAGCCCACGCCCAGCAGACGACCAGAGCCACGCCGAACGGGCAGCCGGCGGGCACCCGCCGCCGGGCCCAGAGCCAGCAGGGACCCGACCCCAGGCCAGAGGGACCCGGAATGAAAGCAGCACCAGGAGCAGCCCGCCCAGGGAGGACGACCACACCCCAAGCCGCATAAGGCACCAGGGGGCCGCCGGGAGTCTCCCCGTCGGCCCCCAGGCACCCCAACCTAGCCCCCCATGGCGCCCCAAATCACCTATTGTTGATGTCGCCCGCGCCACGGGCTTTAGTTTTTTTATTTATTTATTTATTTTATTTTTTTAAAAGCCAGGGCCCCCTCCAAGGGCCAAGCCAGACCGCCTTGTGCATCCCCAGCACCCTGCCTCACGGGGCACTGCCCAAGCAGGGGCCGTACCATTAGGTATGCAAGGGCGCGGCACGCGGCACCCGCCCCGAAAGACCCCCGCCAGGACCGGCCCGGCCAGCCAGCCAATCACCCCGGGCCCCAGGAGCACCCCCCGGGACCAGGACCCCCCAAGGGCAAGTCCCCGGGCCAAGCCCCCCGGGACGCACCCCCCACCCCCGCCCAGGACCCGGCCACAGCCCAGCAGGACCGCACAGCCCCGGACAGCCCAAGGCCAGCAGCCCAGGGCCCGCCGCCCCCCGGGCAGCGCCAGCCACGGAGCAGCGCCACCCACCGGCCCGCGAGCAACCGGCGATCCCCACCGCGGGGACGGAGGCACCCCAAAGGCACACACATCAAGTGCGGAACCGCAGCCCCGAGCCAAAGATGCCCCGGACCCACCCACCAGTCCGCAGATGTCAGGACAGACCCACCAGGCGGCCGACAGCAACCTCCACCACCGGAACAGCTAGCGCCGCCCCCCAGTAAACAGCATCGCTCCGAGGCACCTAGCAACCCCGCCCCAACCCCGGTGAGGACACCAGCACACCCCCAGCACACCCACCCCCCAAACCGGCGAGGCAGGCCGCCCCAGGCCCGCACACCGCGGGGCCCGCCCCCAAGGCCACCAGGCCTCTCCCCGTTTTAGAAACAATGGCTACTTTACATAGACTTTCAAAATAAGGGGCTGGAGTTTTAGAGGTGAGCTTGACTTTTGTTCCTTTAGTTCATATGTGTCAAACTCAAGGCCTGGGGGCCAAATCCGGCCCTTCAGAGCATCAGATTCGGCCTGCAGGAGAAAGCCAAAATGACAGAGTAAACATGAATCATTGTGTAAATTACAAACTAATTCAGTGTGAAAGAAGTCAAAATCTTTCCAAAATCCAGCATTTTTTCTCAAATTATTCCACAAAATCTCCCTAAATAATTAAAAATACATAAATCAGAGGACATAAGTATCTGTCACTTATTGCTTAGATATTGTTGATATCTTCCATACTTTGTCTAATTTATAACTGGAAGTGCAAACTTGGGTACAATAATGTTGAATTTGTTAATTTTTCTACTTAAAACCTGTGGCCCACTTAGTTTATATTAGTTTATATGACTGTTGTCCGAATTAAGTATTCATTCATTCCTCAAAATTGGCCTCTGAATTGATTTTTCAGTTTCTATTTTACATTATTTCATGAACATGACATGCATTTTAGTGCAAGCTTTAGTCAGTCTGACTTTGAATTGAAACTGTTTGCCATTTGAGAAGTGAAACCTACAAAGTGTTGGAGTTGTTTGCGTGTTCTACCTGTATTAGGCGCTAAAACCCCATTGAAACATCAAATCTGCACTGTTTGCTGTGGGCACTTGTCTCCATCTGGTGGCAGAAAAGTTCAAATCCCTTTTTAAATTCATGTCACGTGTCAGTGTATCACTAAAGAGGCAGTGACGTGGCTCACTGTGATTTGTTTCCACTGCCCTGTTCAGGATTTATCTGCTGTTTGGATTGATTGTTCACTTATAATCTGCTCTGTAGCCATTAGATCTGCTGTTGTGTCTCTGTCTGTGTCCTTCATTAACTTATCAGACCTTCACCAAGTCCATTACCTTCAGTGTGTGACCCTGTGCAGTGTGCATGTATCAAGCTTCATTGTTTGAGTCATGAATTATAATTCATTTTTTATTAACATTTTTACAAATAAAATAAAATAATATATATAGATATATGATGTAAATTACTGAATCAGGCCTGGGTGACCTTGGTCTAATTTTTTGCAGTCCCCCTAATACAATTAAGAAAGAAATTTCACAAAACAACAGCAAAAATACACACAATAAATATAAAATGGGCAACGTAACAGAAAAGGACACAAAAGCAACGATACAAAGGAAAATGACAAAATTAAACCAAAGGAAAGCACAAAAATGCAAGAGGACAACAATAATGCCCAATAAAACAACATATACATGCTCAAAACATTAAAAAAAAATACACAAAACAATAAAAATTTACAGAATGACTATCAAACTTGCAGAATTATATGCGAAAATGACACAAAAGGACAACGATACATAAAACAACAAAAATAAACAAGAAAACAAACAAATATACACATAAGGATAACAAAATATGCAAGACAACAATAATACCCAAGAGAAAAACAAATACATGGACAAAACAGCAAAAATACACAAAACAACAGTAAAATTACACAGAATGACTATCAAACATGCAAAATTACACAAAAGGACAACGATACATAAATGAACAACAAAATTACTAGAAAATACCAAAAAGGACAACATGAATATACTAAAGGACAACAATAATACCCAAGAGAATAACAAACACATGCACAAAATAACAAAAATACACTAAAAGACCCCCCCAAAAAAGCAAAAAACACAAATGACAACAGAAATAATTCACAATTATCACAACTTTGAAAGGGAAAGTAATATTAGATCGTATAATATATTATTTAATGACAAATAATGATGGGTAAACCCAAATCCTGACAGAGATTTAATGGTCCATCCATCTATTTTCTGACCCACTTGCTCCTTTTTTTCAGGGTTGCAGGTGTCTGCTGGTGCCTATCTCCAGCTCTCATGGGGCACTAGGCAGGGTTACACCCTAGACAGGGCGCTGGTCCATTATGGGGCAACACACAGAGACAACCACTCACACTCACATTTACTCCTACGGCCAAGCATGGGGAGAACATGCAAACTCCACACAGAAAGGACCAGAGATTTTATATCCTGAAACATGACAACACTGATGCCCAATGTACCATACGTGAATGCTGGTAATGCTATGCATGACGTCAAACACACACACACACACATACTGTATTACAAATTCACATCATATTCAGAAGAACTCCCTGTAATTGAATGTCCGGCTGCTGTAACCTCAAGGACCTACAGAGCCTGTGCTGGAGGCGTTGGCATGGAAACCACACTGGGTAAATCATCCCAAAGGTAAACAACCATCTCTGCTCAATATCCCTCATCATTTAAACTCCATTAGCTTGAATCAGATACAACACCTGCTGGCTCACAACCTCTTCATCCTCCTGATGTAAAGAAATAAACTTCCAATTTTTAGCTCAGCTTTTTAAAGTGCGTGGTCCATATGTATATCTCCCTATCAATATTCAATTAAATAGATTTTTTTGTGTACATGAAATAAAATAAAAAAATCACTACTTTAATTTTCCTCCGCTCAAAATAATGTTATCTCTATTAAAGCAAGGAATTTCTGTCAGTCTGTGTGTGTGTGTGTGTCTGTGTGTGTGTGTGTGTGTGTGTGTGTGTGTGTGTGTGTGCGTGTGTGTGTGTGTGTCTCAAATATCTGCGGATCAGGATCAGACTGACCTGAGAGTTTCAACATGGCTGCTGCTTGGGTCAAGGGTGTGCAAAGTCGAATTTGTTTGGTCGTCAAAGGACTCAGTGATGATGTAATCAGTTAGAGCAGGGATTCTCAACTGGTGGGTCGGGACCCAAAAGTGGGTCGCGGACCTGTACTGGGTGGGTCGCGAACAGCTGGTAAAAAATTAATAAATACTTAATGTCTCTCATGTTGGGTTGGACTTGTCTTTTATTTTGAAAGAAACTTTTCTTTTGACAGGCCTGTTGTGAAATGCTTGTTGCACGGGCAAATATATAGATTTATGTTTTAAAAAAAAGATTATATGGATTAATAGGATTAATTTTGGTTGGTTGAATTTGTAAAAAAAAAAAAAAAAGGTGGGTCGCGATTTAATGACAGTGGCAAAATTGGGTCGCAGGGTGAGACCAGTTGAGAACCACTGGGTTAGAACATTAGAACATTGGTCCTACCGCTACAGGGATGACGTCTGACCTTCAAACACAGCCTCATTTGACGATCCATGAAAAAGCTACTTACCCTCCCACTTTTCTATAGCAATACACACTTCCTACAGGCACTACACTAGTTGTAATACATTTGGAAACAGATATATTGGCTAAAATGTTAAAGGACACTTGTAGCAAATAGAGCAACAAGTTAACAGACTTTTTCAAATTTAGTTTGAAGATATTTTCAAGTATCATACTGTGCAATAATAATTTCAGTTACTTGGCCAACTGTGTAAAGGATCAAATAATCCATCATTAATAATATCATTGTGTGGTCACAGTTGAAGCGTTGTTACATAGCAGAAGGCTCAGTTTGTCTATTTATAATCATAGCTATAAAAAAAGAAACATAATGGCTAGAATAAACCCCATGGACACACAACCTGGTCAATCTGCTCGGGTCTTAACCAGAACAAAGAGGTCAGAGCACATTATGTCCGTTTTAAAGTCTTCCCACTGGCTCCCAGTCAGCCTCAAGTTAAAAACACTCTTTTTCTTTAGATATAACTGAGAGTGGGATTTTTAATCTTATGATTTAATGGTTTTCCTGCTGATTTTTAAACTGTTAAATGTTTTCTGTTGCACTTTTTAATCATGTAAAGCACATTAAATTGCCTTGTGTATGAAATGTGCTATGCAAATACATTTGCCTTGGCTTGTTTGTCTGATGTAGAGGAAAATCCCACTGTGTAGTGGACAGTGAACGCACCACCAGGGCCAGTGGCACTTAAAAAAAAAAAAAAAAAGGGAATAAGTGTTTTTTGTTATGACTATCTGAACAGAAGTCTGGGTTTAAAATGTTCTTTTTCAAAGTTTTCCAACTCCAACCAAACGGTCTTCATGGAAAAGCTCAATATGAGGACTTTTTTTCACAGCTGAGAGAATAACACCAGACATGGGCAACTGGGGCCACACATACTGTAATTAAGATGAGGGCCACATGTGGCCCCAAAAGTAAATGCACAAATTGACATAAAAAACACACAACATGACAAAAAAGTACACAAAAGGACATAAACACACAATAATATACTCTAAAGAAACAAAATTACAATAGTAATACACAAAAGTAGAGTAAAATCTACAAACCCTTTGTTCTTTCCTGATTTAATGCACAGATTGCTCATTATTACTAATGCTGACATGAATGTTGATCATGTGACTATTGAAAAAGACAATCACATTTTTGTGGCCCCACCAGCTGTGATAAAAGTTGCCTGTCTCTGATGTAGACCACTCACTTCCATGATCTCGCTGTGAAGTTTTTCTCCTTCACTGACGTGTCAGATATTAAGGATGTAGTTACGTGTAAGAGTTGTTAGACTGCAAATACTGCCCCAGCCTGTTGCTCAGTGCCACGTTTTCATGCTGACAACCTGATATGTGTCATTAGTGTTTGACAAAGACAGGGAGGATGTGGTTTTGTTTAACATGTATTTTTATTTTTAAGTTATCCTGACTGAAAGCAGAGGATGCACAAATCTATGAACGGCTTTCGTCATTTTCCCAAACAAAGTTTAAGGCCCAAATTTTCGTTGGATCACCTCATATTTGAAAGCAGCATCAAAATTTGAGATGCTTGAGTGAATTTGGCGCTCAAATTTGTTTCGCAAGATCAATAAAGTAATTTGAATAGCAAAAAAGTTAAAATTAACATTGTCGTATTTATTTATTTAAATTAATTATTCCCATATTTATTATATATGAGCTTTTCAAATATAAAAATAATAATAAATAAAATGTTAAAATAAGAGTTTTTTTTTTTTTTAAGGGGTAAAGCTGAACGTATATAGGCTCATCATCAGCATCATGACAACTTGTTACCAGTCTACACCAGACATGCGCAACCAGCGGCCCGGGGGCCACATGCGGCTCTTGATCTTATTGTGTGCCAACTGTTGTGTCGATACACAACACACAGTAAAGAAAAACACATGAAATGACAGAATAATACACAGAATGACCACAAAAACCAACTAAATGAGTCTAAGAACACACAAATGTGCAACAAAATCACACAAAATGGCTTCAATAACACAAAAAAATACACAAAAGGATTCCAAAAAGAATACATTACAGAAAAATATACAAATTAACATTCCACTGAAGAAGAACAGAAGACAAATCCCAACCTTTTATTCGAAAAGTGGACAAAACCCTAACCATAACCTTAATGATAAAAATGTTATTTATTTATTTTATTAGGGGTTGGAATTTTGTCTACTGAGACTGAACATCGTCCCCCTTTTTTTACCCTGTGCTGTTTCAAGGACTGCCGATGGATGAGCTGTACAGCTTGCTGTTGCTGTCACTGCTATAAATAAAAGTATGAACTATCTTATCTTGTGGTTGCACAACAGTGAAGACGAATCACAGACACGCTGTTAGCATAGCGACTGGAACACCTGGATTCAAGGATGATTACGGGAATACTTCAATTTGGTGAATTCAACCGAATATCAACGTCCAAATTACTCTCTTTAATCTGTGTATTGTTATTTCCTTTGAGCAAATAAAGGCAGAGACAAAATATACTGTTGCGGTTGGTGAATAGAAACATGTAACCTGTATAAAAATGACCTAGAGATGCACTGAATGTGATGTCTGACATGGAGGCCCAGGAGCCTCCTGGCTGAAGGTGAAGCAGATAACACTTAGTGGAGCGACGTGTTCCCCGTCGACAATCTTCCTTCAGAGAAATGATCGAAAAACAGAAATAACAAGTAGAAACGTCCTTCACAGACAAGGCAATGAATTCACTGCATTAACCAAAGAGCTTTTACCACATAGTCCTTTGTTCCCCTACAACACCATAGCATTAGGCTGCAATTATAACCTGCAATTAGTCAGTGAAAGGAGAGTCAGTTGCACCGTTTTACGAAACTACAAGTCAGACTAGTCCTAATCAGGAAAGCAATTCCCTGCAGGTTTTCAAAATTCCTTGTCATGCACACACACACACACACACACACACACACACACACACACTTATCTGTAATAACCACTAAGGGCTGTGGTTACGAAACTGAGCTCATGCATTTGTTCCTTTTGACGACGTGTTTTTCAAAGTGTGTTTAGTTGTCTAACAGGTGAGTCCGCTCACTGTGTTGCAGACACTGCCTTAAGACCAGGTTGTGTATAATGCAATTCAACATAGATAAAAAAACAAGTTTGCAGCTGATGTGATACACATAGAGCAGACGTGGGCAACTGGTGGTCCGGGGGCCACATGGAGCCCTCGGTCTAATTGTATGCTGCCCCCAAACTTAAACGTACAAAATGACAGAAAAATTCACAAAACAAAAGCAAGAATACATTAAAAAAAAAAAAAATACAGAGAATTACAACATTGCAGGAAAATACAGTAAAAGACAAGACCACAGAAAATAGTCTAAAAACACACAAAACTGCTACAAAAATTAACAAATTGACAACAGTAACACACAAAATTACTCCAAATAACACAAAACGACAGCAAAACTACACAAAAAGACAAGAAAAACACATAAAATGACTGCAAAAAATTCAGATCCTTTAATGTGGCTTTTCGGGGTCACTTCGAAGGAACGCAAACTAATTTCTTTTTCTAACTTCCTTTTCAACCCTTTTAGCTCGACGTTTAATTCTTTTGAAATGGAAGGATGAATCTCCTCCAGCAGTGGCAAACTGCATTAAGGATGTGATATCTACTCTTAATTTGGAAAAAAAAATAAGATGTATGATGGGGGTCAGGACGGGAAGTTCTATTGGGTGTGGATGCCTTTTTTTTATTTTTTAATCATTCATCAACACTGGTTCAAGACTGATTTTAAACCGACACTGGCTGAAGTATTCATTTATTTGTGGTAAATGTATGTCCATTTTTTTTTTTTTTTTTTTTACTTTTCTCTATGTGACAATGGGTTTTCAGATGTTCCAATGTGGGGTGGGTCTATGTTTCATTGTTTTTTCTAAAAATTCAATAAATAAAACACAAAATTACTCTGCAAACCCACAGTACTAACAGTAACAAAAATTACTCCAAAAAAATGCAAAATGACAACATACATACACAATATGGCTCCAAAAAGCATACATTTTACAGGAAAAACGCTCAAAAGTCAACATAAGTTCACAAAATACAATCATAACAAGCAAGAAAACAATAAACATCCACAAAATGACAGAAAAACACACAAAATTACAATTAAAAAAATGCTCAGATTGGTTATTATTCTATACTCATGAATTCAGACACATGTACACATTATGTACATTCAGACATGAATGTACATAATGTGGCCCTTCGTTCAAACAAACACATTGTTGTGGCCTCCACTGTGATAGAAGTTACCCACCTCTGTCATAGATTATATAGCACGTGCTGGTTTACAACTCCTGTTCCTGGTTGGCGCGTTCTACACTACAGTGAAATACAGTCAAAACAATAACATTTACCATACTCACCCACAGTACCAAGATTATAAAACATTCTCGCGCACATGCACACAGCTACTGTATTTACAGATGGGTGGAATTTTGGTTTTCTTTTAGCCAAGACTAAAGCCTAAAGGTGAAAGTTTTAAAATCTGACATGATCTTGAGTTCCAGTGGTTGTAGATGCCACATTAACACTTTGTAGATGAAGGTTGACTGACCAAAGTAAGTCCTGCAGTGTGGGATCTGACAGTTATGAGTGATGGAACCTCTGTTGACTCTGTTATTGCTGTGTTTTTCTCTCTAGATATAAGAACTGAGTAGGTTTTGTACTAGGTCATTGATGCATGTGAATGTTGGTTTGAGAAAGCATAAGTTGCTAAAGCTTTTAAAGCATGTCCAAATTCTCCAGTTTCCTCCCAGAGGCCAAAATTGTTTGTGATTGTTGTTATCTATGTGTGTGTGTGTGTGTGTGTGATTCCCTGTCTCTATTGGCCTGTACTACGAAGCTGGATTTCCTCTTATAGCGCTAACTTTCGGGATTTATTCAGTGTGTGTTGTACTACAACACTGGCTAACTTCTTAATGGGCTAAATCACCATGGTAACTTAGGCTGACCACATAACCTGGTCGCGACCAGGTTATGAAGTGAATAAGATATGAGCGAGTACAAAAATCTCACCTCCTGACCAATCAGTGTTCTTGAAAAGTGATCTGCCCATTCTTAGAAGAGCCTGGTTGGTGCAGATCTGACAGCTGTGTTAAGGAAAGAAAGAGTATTAATGGATAAATGCATTTCTTTTATTTACAGATAACATCCTTTAAGAAAGGTTGAAAGGGCACTCTCCGTATCACGAACGGATTAAGTCATTCATTCTTTCATTCATTCATACATATGTTAAAGTGACGCTAACAGCATCAGCAGAAACATACTACAGTGAAACAATGTGCTCACATCCCAGTGTGTGTGTGTGATAAATAGAAACACATCTATGCTTCTGCTGTAATAAAGTGAAACTGGTCAGAGTGCTGTTCGTTTATCATCTCATGGATTAATAATGTATAATCTCACGCTTTTACACATTAACAGCATCGGCAGCTTCCTGCCTGTGTTCTTTCCTTCCTGCTTTTTCTGCAGCAACAGTGTTGTTTTTGGTCTGAATTATGGATTTTAATTCTGCATATTTTTAAAGAAATATTCCTCAATTGTGACATAAGTCTGCATGGTTTTTCAAGTTTGTGATTCACTGCATTCTCCACCCCTGTCACAGGGTCGCGCACGTAGCCAGGCTGAAATCACCTGGGTTAAGTGAACGTATTTATATCCTGCTTCGTGGGACAGGGGTTCTCTGATGGAGAATGTTTGGCTAGGTGAAGCCAGCTAACGGAGAGATATCCCAGATATACTTATCCAGCTTCGTAGTACAGGCCCTCTGAGTCTGTGATTGCCTCTCCTGTGTGATGTTATGTCTGTAGCTGTGTGTGTGTGTCTGTAACTGGCTCTCTGCGAGTGATTTTCTGTAACACTGTAGTTGTGTGTCAGTTGTCATGGTGATTACTTTGAGTTCCTGCCTCTGAGGATGAGTACATGGAGGAGGAGGGAGCGTAAAGGTGAAAAAGGGTGATCTGCTGACGTTACTGATGTGACTCTGGTCTGACGTGGTGAATGGAAGCAGGATAGTGAGGCTTGTTTCCTGGTAAGGAGGCTTTCAGATTAAATATGACAAACCAATTAACTGGTGGACTCATGGTTGCATGTTGAGTGCTGCTATAATGGATTTAATTTGGCGTTTGATTGTCTGTAAACAAAAATAAACCATCCAGACATTATTACAACAGCTACTTGTTTGGTGGTCATTACGCCAAATGATCATATCCTTTATTCAATCCAGTCAAAACTCACATTGAGATGAAAATCTTCTTCTTATCTAATCGTCTTCTTTAAGAATTGTCTTCCTCCTTTCTTTACTCTCATTATCTCGTAATGTGACGCAGTGATTCACAGTTACAGCTCTGTCTCCTCCCTGTGTCTGATCAGAAATGGCTAATTAGCACAAACCTGTTCTAATTGTTTTACCAATTACACCTACTGTATTTACAAGCAAAACTGAGCCAGCGTGTAATGATTGCCACATTACACGTCGTGAATTATGATCATTGATTTGTTTTAAAGGTGTGGACAAAGTTGTGCAGAGAAGGACACAAGACTGACAATTCAGACACGGAATCATCAAACAGGGAAGTCATCAAATCTGACTAATGTGACCATCTAATTGAACTAACCTTCATGCTTTTGGAGTGTGGGTGGAAAGTGACTAAGAAATCCCACACATGACAGAGACAACATGCAAACTGCACAACTAGGACGCAACCAGGGAGTCGAGCAATTAGGCAAATTGTTGTGAGACCAAAGTAATAACTGAAATATGAATGGATAGATGGTTTGTGTTGGTGGGTCAGTATGGTAAATATGATAATTTAGATAGATAGATAGATAGATAGATAGATAGATAGATAGATAGATAGATAGATAGATAGATAGATAATACAAAACGTATGTTGTCTCCAGAGAGAAGAGCTGGCGATGATGATATAAAACTATCTTTTATAATTGTTTTCATTTTATGACAACAGTATTTAATAGTAATAATAATGATTGTAATAATAATTATTATAAACACCAAGAAAAATATTAACGTTAAACGGGTGACAGTGACCTTTTATGTTAAATTTGTACTACATACACGAAATATATTATTATTATTATTATTATTATTATTATTATTATTATTATTATTATTATTATTATTATTATTATTATTCCAGGTATGATAACAAATTAATTCCGTAAGGAACAACGTTGAATTAAATAATAATCACCATTTGACTCACAGCGTGAAAAAGCTCGGTTGTTATTTTTGTTTTTCAAGAAAGAAAAAACAAAAGTCAAAAACGTTCGGTGCGTCACTCGTGACGTGGCCCTCGCGCCGCTCGTTTTACTTCCAGGTGCCTCGCGCTGCGGTCCAGTCACAATTCAACACGAGCAGCTTTTGGGCCCATAAATGCGCATGCGCCCTGCCGCTGACCCCTCGGTTTCTGCGTACGCTGCCACGTTAGTAGCGGTGAACACAAACCTCCAGCGGCTCAGCCCGGATAAAAAAAACGCCTCACCAGCTACCCGTGTCTCCGTCTCTACCCGGTTCACACTCCGCCATGACTGCGCTGAAGTTCGCCATCCTGTTCGTGCTGGTCGCCGCCGGCTGGGCGGACGTTTCCGAGGAGGAAGACGTCCTGGTGCTGAAGAAAAGTAACTTCGACGAGGCTCTGCAGGCTCACCCCGACATACTGGTGGAATTCTGTGAGTATCCCGAGCGTTGTGAGTCCCCCGGACCTCCCGGGATCCTTGTCTGTCACCCCGGGCTCTGTGTCTCTAACCCCGGGCTTTCTGTTTGTCATCCCGGCCTGAACTTTGACTCTCTGTATCTGCTAACTGCCCGGTGTCAGGCTTGGTTTAGTGGACCTACATTACTCTTTAACTGTGTTTCTCATTATGCATTGTTTTAGTCATGTCCCTGTATTACATGTATCACAAAAACACTACATTATTATTATTATTATTATTATTATTATTATTATTATTATTATTATTACTACTAGTGCAGTGCCCGTAGGATGTATGTCTTGCTATTGAAAAGTGGGAGGTTAAGTAGCGCTTTCATGGCTGGTTTACATTGGAGCTTTAATTCAGAATAAAAGTTAAATCCTTGTAAACACTCGATTCCTAATGCATATTTAATCCTGAATTACACACACACATTTTTTTTTTTATTATTATTATCCACTGAGGATACCTGCTGGTGTTTTTTTTAATGATATTAGACCCACTTTAGTCATTTTAAAAGCCCCTTGTGCAGTCACTCTTGTAGTTTCTCTATGCAGCTTTAAACTTAACCTGATTTACTATGACTACCTGTCAACATTGAGCTGTTCTGCAAAGCTGCATTAAAGGCAATTTTATGACATAATCCATGAACGGTATTATTGCAGTCCAGACAAATCTGACGTTGTACACCTTTGAACCAAGCAGCAGCCATGTTGAAAGTCTCAGGTCAATCTGAGCCTGATTTGCAGAGATATTTGAGGAACACACACACACAGAGGTTCCTTGCCTTATATGTATATATATATTTGTAAAGTTTCCCATAAAGAGGATGTAAATACACTGTAGAGCTGTGTCATTTACAGCTCAAATGATGACAAAATGTGTTTAAATATGTCCATAACCAATATTAATTGCTGTTTAGTCTTAATTTCAAAAATAAATCTGTGCTTTATGTCAATTTATGGGCAATATATATTTATATCACATCTTAATTTGCGTGTGATATAAGATCAACCTACTGTTTGTTTGGAGGTAAAAAAAAATAAAATGCCTAATATGACTCAATGTTTAACTGAGTTTTTAAATCTCAAATTAGAGACACTTTCAGTTTAAAGATCATGAGTCTTTGCCACATGCATTAATCCAAATTTTAAATGTATGTGGTCCCATTTTATTTTGAAATAATATGGGGAAAAAAAAGGTTTTGCTAAATGCTTTTTAACTAATTAAAAAAAAAAGAAGTATAAATGTTAGTTTTGGTCGTAGCTGAGCCAGGTACAAGTTGTTAGTTTGACAAGTGCAAAGTTTCAACAATGTTAACCTTAGACTTGTCTTTATAATTGTATGTTTCAGTGCTTTAAAAATGAACATTTTCTCTCATTTTAAAACTGTATCGCATCGTGTGCTCATTGACAAATAGTTACAGCTGTGAGTTTTATTACATAGCAGCATTAGACAATAATATTCAGGATGTAACTGTTGTTATTGTAAGACCATATATAAGCACATGTCTTGAATTTAAAACAAGTTTACATTATGCCATTAACACCTTGTATTGTTTTATTGCATCGTCTGTGCATCCATGATGTTGCACAAATTTAACTGTGACTGCAACACATTATTTCCCCTTGTGTAGAATAAAGAAACTCATCAATCCCTGTTTTCACCCTAATGTGATGATCCTGGTCAGGGTGCCGGTTAGGTCCAATGGGTGTTTGATGGAGTTATATTATTAATAATAATGTGCTTCCTTATTGTCTGATCCTTTAGTTTGTGTGTGGAAATCAGGAAGTTGAAGGATGGTAACTTGTATTTTGGGGGGGAAGGGGGGGGGGGGGCATATTTTTTTCTCCATGTTAAACTTGGGTGAGATGATTTAAATGAGATGCACAGTTTCTTTTGTCTGGTTTAATTCAGATTAGAAACTTGTTTGTCGTGTTTCCAATGTCTTCTAACCACCCTGTTAAACCCTGTGTTCCAAGCATTTGTAATTCATTCCTCTTCATTGGCCCTTTTATTGTTTAAAAAAACACTTAAATGTTGGTACATCAATATTATTTTAGTTATACAGGTGAACTTTCAGTTAACCGTTTAAGACTTAATATTTGCATGTTTTTATTGTTTCTTGGTCAAACTGGTCATTGTCAAATGCTGGTTAGTTGTTTTCTGCTTCCTCGGTCAGCTTTTGTCACAAAATTTGCCGTCCCTGCTGTGTGTGTGTGGAGTCGACTGAGGTTTATGGTGTTAACCCTGCAGAAAATCCTCATTCAAACCGGGGCGGGATCGCCCCCCCCTTGACGGGGGCTGGGCGTAGCTGTGTTGCTAGGTTGACGTGTACTAACAGAAGTTGAACTGTGCATGCCTTTTGTTCCCTTTTCCAGAGACAAGGAAGCTCTGTAGCTTATAGTAAAGATGACGTAACAATGGCTGCTTTTTTTATTTTGCCTCCTTACTAGGTGCAATAAGAGCTTTAACGTACACATGTGCACAGCTGCTGGGGATGAACATGTGAATTAAACATTGAAATGTGCAATGATTAGATATTATGTTTATCATTTATCTGTAAACAGAACAATGTTGTAATGAGTTTTTAATTAGAAAAACTGATTAAAAATTCCTTTCATATCACAAAATTTGAAGTTTTTCAGCCGTAATTAACTCGGTATAATAAAGCTGTAAGTCAGGGGTGCCGATTTAGGTCCTGGAAATACACTAATCAGCAGGTTTTCGAAGTGTCCTTGCTACCCTTAACCCTTCTTGTCTAAAAGTGTCATCATCATGCAGCTCTGCAGAACATCTAAAAAGTCTTCCTGGTGTGGAGGAGGGAAATGTCTAAAACCTGCTGATTAGTGTTAGAAGTGTCCTTGCTACCCTTAACCCTCCTTATCTAAAAGTGTCATCATCATGCAGCTCTGCAGAACATCTAAAAAGTCTTCCTGGTGTGGAGGAGGGAAACGTCTAAAACCTGCTGGAATAGTGGCCTTCAGGACGAGCATTGATGGCTGTGTTCTAAGGGAGGCGCAACAAGACATTTTTAATTTATATTAAAGCTAATTTCAATAAAACAGATTGAGGATACATTGACCTGCAGGATTTTGAAGTGAGAAAAGTATTTCCTGTAATTCGGAAATGTTTATTCTTATTTATAGGGTTGGGTATTAGTCCATAACCAGTGATGCTAATCAAAATAAACAAAGCTGTAATGAGAGGGAACGTGTATATGTCACTGGTCTCTTTTTTTTTTTTTTTTTTTTTTTTTTTTTTTTTTTTTTTTAAATGTATGATTTATTTGTTTAAAATATTTACGTTTTCCTTAAAATCTGACAAAATGTAGTTCAAACAAACCCCTGACAGCAAGCAAATATTTAACTGCTTTTAAGTATATATACATTTGCTGTTAATGTAAATGAAATGCTGCACAATATTAATGTCAAAACCAAAAAGATTCCCACTTGAATGCATTTAAAAAAAAAATATTGAAACTGGATTTAAAAACCGACTGATCAGAGGAAGTACTGAAATTGTTACATTATCTAAAGTGAGTAATTTTAAAACTGTAGACTTAAATGGAGAACAAAACAAACTATTCAATTTAAGGCTGCTATCAGTATAAAGGTCAAATTAAAAAAAAAAAAAAGCTCATTGAGAAGTTTTAACTCCAATCAAACTATGATCTTAAGGTTAAAAAGGAGTGGAAATGAAAGACACTAAACCACACTTAAAATAAAAAAAAATGGTGGTTTAAATTTAGTTTTAGGTCTTTATTGTTGACAGAGATTAAAACATGTCTGTATTTAATTATTGCTCTAAAAACCAAAGTGTTAACTGTAGATAAAGGAATCTGCTCTGCCTTGTATGCTATATGTTAAGCTAATGGCTTGTGTTCTCTCCAGATGCCCCATGGTGCGGACACTGCAAGGCCCTGGCTCCAGAGTTCGCCAAGGCGGCCGGCATGCTGAAGGCTGAGGGCTCGTCAATCCGTCTGGGCAAAGTGGACGCCACCGAGGAGATCGAACTGGCTCAGGAGTATGGCGTACGCGGTTACCCCACCATCAAGTTCTTCAAGGGGGGAGAAAAGGAGTCCCCTAAGGAGTACTCGGGTGAGTTTGATTGTGTTCTCGGCAGCATTTGTGCTTTTAAATCTAGAGGCAGGAACAATAAACAAACATGACCGAGCACAGACATTCGCTTTAGCATAAGCTACGCTAATCGGATGCTGTGCTGACAATTGTTCTGTGATGTTTCATTTGATCCAAATAAGCTCGTGAAGAGTCTGCAGAGGGGGTGCACTGATTTGGCTCTCAGGTCATTCTCACTTGTGTTTCTTGATCGTGGTAAAATAAAAAACAATGTTTAACTACATTTATTTATAGAGCAGCTCAGATTGAAGGTTTGATAAGATGTTTGCCTTCATAGTGCTGCTACTTCTCACTCCCTTTCAACCAGTGTGTTTATTTGTAATCTACAATATTTATGTTAATACACATTAAGTCATTCTACAAATGGAAACGTGCATGTGCACATACTACTAAAGCTTTTTTGTCTGTATTAAATTGCTAAAAATAAATACTTGCGTAAAGAGCTAATATCTACAAATTTACATCAACTTGTGCTTTACATTGTATTTCATGAAATTACATTGACCAACAATAGTAAATGTTTGAAGAAGGTTAGCATTTTTGTTTTATCAGTGTTCCCTTATACTGAATTTCAAATCATGCACAACGGAGAAGTTTCACAAGACTTGCTTGTTTAATAATTTCGTTTAAGATGTTAAAACAATTTTTTTTTTTTTTTTTTTTTTTCCTACACTAAAAAAAACAAGAAAAGATGATTGAGAAGTAAAACTTAAGATCTACCCCCTAGTATCGCTACGTATGAAAAGTCTAGCTTCCAAACACTGGCTGCACATTTAACCACCTCTTTTAATGCAGAAAGAAAACATTTGAGGGAAATTGATTTGTTTCAGGGAAATTATATTCTGCAGTTGGTTTGTTTAAAAAGTGGGTTTTCCTAAACCTCGGGCTCTTTCCTTGACATGTCACTTTTTTAGGAAGCTCTGATGAATGAAGTGTGTTTTTGCCTTTATAAGGCAAAAGGACTCATCTATAGTCTGACCCATTGATATTTTCCCACCCTCGCTGTAATACAATCTGCTCTGCAGCTTTAACAGTAGGTCAGCCAATAGGCTTTCTCCAGCATACACAAGAGGAGTAAGTGGGCGGGGCTTCTTTCACGCGTTCAGCACATGTCGACTGAGTGAAAGAATGTGCAATCCCTCACGTCTTCCCCACACTGCCAGCTCAGCTTTACTTTAGCAGGAAGAGGTCGTTTATGCAGTCATACACACACGTAGTCCTCAGATGTGCTGCTTTACTTGGATCTGCATGAATGGATTGCCTCTGTATTGCATCAGGTTTAGACTGATGGTCTTTTTTTAATCCCACTAAGGCCAATGGGACATTCTGCTGGGAATCCCTCATCCATCAATGTCAGTGCTCCTTGAAACAAAGCATTGTTTTTCTCATAGATTATTCTTGTTCTGACTGATCTTTATTAGTAATACGGTCCTAATGTTACAGCTGGTTTAAAGCCTTTTGCAGACTTCAGAACAAAGTTTAAGTATTTATAAATTGTTGCTTCCAGCTGTAAAAGTGCACACAAGCAGCTCTGTGTTGGTGTATGAATTTAACTGGTGATCATTATAACTGATGCATCACAGCAGAATTCAGCCTTTAATACTGTCCCTCAATCTGAGACTCTTGTTTGGTCGCAATATGGTAAAAATTAAAGGGCAAACGGAGGTCATTTTCTTTGGCTACGTCAAAATCTGAGGACACGTTTTGTTTTGTTGCAGCTGGCAGACAAGCCGACGACATGGTCAACTGGTTGAAGAAGCGCACGGGGCCCTCTGTCGCCACCCTGAACGAGGTCACCGAGGTCGAGTCCATGATCGCTGACAACGACGTTGTGGTCGTTGGATTCTTTAAGGTGAGAAGACAACCAGAGATAACAAGTTGTGTTTGGATCGGTGGATTCTGACTTCACTCTTTATGTAGAGATAAGTCATTTGTTCCTTTGTAGATGCAGACAGTCTAACATCACTGCTTTAACTCCCACTAGTATACTTTAAGTAAATTCAGTGGTTTTTTTGCAGGATGCCGCCTCTGATGGTGCTAAGATCTACCAAAGAGCAGCCGACGCTGTTGACGAAATTCCTTTTGCTATGACTTCCAGCGACGCAGTTTTCTCCAAGTTTGAGGTTTCTGAGGACAGCGTTGTTCTCTTCAAGAAGGTGAGTCCATTCTTCTTTTGACTCTGAGTAAAGGTGCAATGATTTGCTAAAGGTGGGGCTTTTAAAATGCCTCAGGTTCAGTTATTAATTCTCAAGTCAATGGGTTTATCTTTGGTTGGGATGTTTGCACGTAAGGGAACATAAATTATTGTAAACTGTCTGAACGTTCTATTAGACTTTATTATTGTGGGTGAAAGTGTTTAATCCTGTAATTAACCTATTGCTGTTAATTTTACAGACAATTGTCAGGTTTTATCGATTCACTTTTTTGACTGACAACTAGACTATGGCTTATTTTAAAAAAAAGAAGAAAAAAAAATGAACAAACTATAGCAATAAAGCAAATAAAACATAACCATAGTTTTGTCACAAGGGATGAAATCATCACAATTCATGTTCATTAATCACATGTGTTTTTACAAACATTAATATCATCCCATAACAGGTTAATCAATGGCAATTAAAACTTTAAAAAATGCACTTTTATACAGTATATTTTAGTCGACTAAAATCCCAATGTCATATTTAACTGACTATAACTGAAATAGATCTAATGACTCAATTTTGACTTAAACTGCATTGTATTTTAGTCAAGACTCTGACTAAAACTGAGACTATTGTTACTGGTTGTACCACAGTGTTTTCATTTATGTATAATCATTAAAGATTACTTTAAATACATTTTTAATTTTTGTGCACAAATGTAATGTATATATTTTTAAAAATGCAATGTACCATCGATGCCAATTCTGTGAAAATATTTTTGTTAATTATTGCAATAAATTATTAAAAATGTAACGCTTTGTCTTAAAAAAAAAAAAAAAAAGACGTAATCACATCAGTATGCAGCGAATCATCAGCTCTAAATATAGGGTTTGGCTGTGAAACGCACACTCTAGTGAAGACACGACCATATTTTTTGATCTACTCCTCCGTAATCCAACTCCGCTGACCTCGAAGCATTGATTCAGATACACTAATCCTGGACCGTGTTCAGTCACGAAACATTAAAGATGTGAACTATTCATCGGCCTTGACTTGCGCTGCCTTGGCGCAGCTCCTGGGCACGCCCCATACCTTCTTCAGTGACGTGTGTCGGTGGCCTCCACGCTGGGGTCAGAGGTTGTTTGGCCTTATTTGAACGCTCTGCACTTCAGACTTTTTATCACAGCCTTTTCCTAGGAGCGGTGGTAGAAAATTAACTCTTTATTAAACTGACTGTACTCTGTGTAATGCATTGACCGAACTCGTCAGCATCAAATCTGTAATAGTCGGAAGAAAGAAAGTTATCTTTGTCTTTGAGGTCATCTTATTATATTCATTATAAAGATCAAAATGTAAATCAAACGTTCAGATATTCAAAAGTGAATTTAAGTCTCAAAACGAATTTACACATTTTTGATTGTATTGAATTTTCACAATAGAAATCTGAATGAAAACTGCAGCTCGTACTGTAATCTTTACTAGGTGGATTTCACTAAATAACTCTAATGGTGAAATCTTGGGGCATACTTGCATTAGAAGTTTTAAGGTGCAGTCCGCGACTCTCAAATCCCTCCCTCCCCGCTGCTCTCTTGCCCTTCCTCCAAACTTTCCAAAGTCCCTCCCTCAAAGGAGCTAACAAGCTAACGTTAGTCCGACAGCAACATCACAGTAATATAACATGCGCTGTTAAAAGCATATTACTGCAGCGCTTCTCTCTCTCTCAATGTGCACACACCACAGCAGCAGCAACAACTCAGTGTCACTTCCAGCAGCCACACAGAGGCTGCTGCGCGCACATAAACACATGCAACAGAGTTCTAGTGTAACAATTACAAATCAAACATAATGTAAATCAAGCAGCAGTAATTACCTTTCAAGCAGAAAATTCACCAATTCCATCTTCTACTCCTCCAGACCATACACTGTATAAAAATAAATAAATTTAAAAAAAATAAAAAAATGGCGCTCTAGCTCCGGGAAAGGGGCGGGGCCTGTGAGCAACAGCTGTCAGACAGCCCATCAAAAACAATCCTGGCTCTGATTGGTTCTTTTTGCTCTGTCGCAGTGCATTCTGGCAATCTGCCAAAGGCAGCAGGGGGGACTCAATGAGTCTGTTTTTTTTTTTTTTTTCACACAAACTACTAGTTTGATGTAAAGCTGTCCTTACATGGTGACAGCTTTAGCAAATATGACAAAAAGTTACTTTTATAAGAGTTGCAGACTGCACCTTAAACTCCACAAAATGTTTTTGATAGACAATGTTTAATGGTTGGCTTGGAAAAATAGTTGTATGCATGGTAAATAACCAATTACGTATTCACTTTTTAGATCAGATGTAGAGATTGTATAGGGCTTCTTATTTTCTGTATGTATTGATTCCAATTCCATTTCAGGGTTTATTAATTTCTACGTCAATGTATCCATTTCAACATCTTTTCCTGTTTAACTGTCATTAATGGCTATTAAAGTTCCTGAAAATGTACCAAACATGCTTAATAAGATTCATATCATCAAGTACTGTTAATTTTACATTTATTCTTCAGATGGGTTTTCGGAATCTGGGAGCGTTACGCTAAAATCATACAAGATTACGTTGTGAAAGCTTTCAAATGTGTCAAACAACTTTTAAGGGCACATCAAAGCAATCAGCAGAAGCCTAAGGAAGACTGCAGTTCAGCAGTCGAAACATGTCAGGAGATCAAAGTAAACTTCCTGGGAATAAAGTTGTCTGAATAAATGAAACCTTAACGTATTGGCCACAGTTACATGATGTTTTTCAATTCGGAATTAGTTATACCACATTAATTTATTCTGAATTAAAGTGTTTTGCTTCATGTTTACATGGAAATAGTAATTCCCAAATTGAGGTTTACATGGAAAATTGGTTTATTTGGCGTTATTCAATTCCGCTTTAGGTTGGGAGGGCTCTGATTGGACAGTGGGCGAACGTGACGTATCACGTCTATTAGGAAAAACACACAACAAACCTTTTTACTGTCGGCTGTAACACAGATGACCACACGAGAACTGTTTTCACTTTTATTTTGACTGTAATTTTGACGCAGCAGCTGGACAATAATATACGGTTTTAGTTTGGACCTTGGAGCTAATCACCGGTACAAAGCCCAGTAAAACTCTACAAAACAATCACCAGAAATAAATAGTTGCTCCCTGGTAAAGATAGTAGCTTTAACAACTAGTACAATGATGAACTTGGTGATATTACAGCCTGTATACGCAGTACGGGGACGCATTTACTCTGCCTCCGGGTCCTAGTGTCAGGTGTCCGGTGAAGTCTGTTCCTTTTACCGAGGTCCATGTGTGTTTAATAAAGTAAGTTCGTGTGAGAGTCTGCATATTTATGCTTTCGTCTATCCACTCTTTCATTATATCCATGTCTTAAGGCTCTTATTGAATAGTCTCGGCTGGAGTTTAGGTGGCCATCCTGGATTATGTCATCATTGCAGTAAATTGCCCATGCGCAGAACGACCGGAATTTACTGAAAGGGGAATTAAGTGTTTACAAGATAGAGGAATTATTTAATGCGGAATAAACTTGCCACCTAATTCGGATTTAAGTTTAATTCTGAATTAAATTAGCATTAGAAATTAAGTGTTTACACGGTCAGTTTAAAGAGGAATTATCTTTTATTCTGCTTTAAAGAGGAATTGGAGCTCCCATGTAAACGTGGCCATTGTAAATAATCGTAAGCACTAATATGAAAGTGAGCAACAGTTGTAGACATACAAATCTGTGCCTTTGTTCCTCCAGATTGTATTTATATTTGATAAAGTTATAGTTTACTGTGGTTTACATTAGTAAACATCGTGGACCGACAAACTTCAGTGTAAACAAGTTGGTAAAAAAATGTTGACATGGTCGGAGTTGCCAGATTGTGCAGATAATCCAGTGCCAGCTGCTGTCCCTCCTCGTGTTATTGTCTGCTGGCTGATTCATGCTGGTAACTTTATCCTGAGATAAACAGGCTGCTGATGGTGGGAGATGCTGGGAATAAACAACTGGAGGGGGTTGCACTTGTTTATTACACTTTGGTTTCAGGATATGCTTGTCATCTGCCAGTATGTCTATTAACACCTAAATAAAAACCTGCTGGTAAATCCAGATTTTGAGTGTTTGTTGGTGACTGTTACCATGTTTTCTCCTGTAGTTCGACGAGGGAAAAAACACCTTTGATGGAGAGCTGACCAAGGAGAAACTCTTGGCCTTCATCACTGCCAACCAGTTGCCTCTGGTGATAGAGTTCACCGAGCAGGTAAACACTGCCTCCTCCGCCTGTTGCTTTCACTTTATTTTAACTTTGTGTTTCTGTTTCAAACACAGACCGCCCCGAAGATCTTTGGAGGTGAAATAAAGTCCCACATCCTCATGTTTCTGCCCAAAGGTGCCGCTGACTTCAAGGATAAAATGACTGAGTTCAAGAAGGCCGCTGAAGGTTTTAAGGGCCGGGTACGTATACAGGTTTACATTTTAATTCTTCAATCAAGTTTGAAAATCTGAACAAAGTGGCTTTATCTTTACACTACTCCCAGAGCCATTGAAGCCCATTTTAAATATGTAATTAAGAACATATTTAGTTCCATATTTGAGTGAAAAACCTCAAATTAGTGAGTAGTAAGAAACATTAAACAAAGCAAACATCCATGAATGTTTTTACTTTATTACAAGCTTGGAAATTAAAATAGTTTTATTTTCATTAATAAAAGTGTGCAGATCTCTTTTTTGCACAAATATGTTTTAAGCTCAGGCACTTTGGCAGGTTTGCTCATGTGTGTGGTAATTCTACTTTTGACTTTGTTACAAGCAAAATGATCAAAATGTGATTGAAATCTGCTCTTCCTCTCCGCCGCAGATCCTCTACATCTTCATCGACAGCGACCTGGACGACAACCAGCGCATCCTGGAGTTCTTCGGCCTGAAGAAGGATGAGTGTCCGGCCATCCGCCTCATCACCCTGGAGGAGGATATGACCAAGTACAGGCCAGACAGCAACGCCATCACAGCCGAGGGCATCACCGCATTCTGCAATCAGTTCCTTGACGGCAAACTGAAGGTGAGGGGGCGGAGCTAAAAGCTGGAGCTTGTTCATTTTGAACTGAATTTTTAGCGTAGTGAAAAGAATTTAAATACTTTTTTTCTGCTTTTTCAGCCTCACCTCATGAGCCAGGACATCCCTGAGGACTGGGACAAGAACCCTGTCAAGGTTCTGGTGGGGAAGAACTTTGAGGAGGTGGCTTTTGACCCTAAAAAGAACGTCTTTGTGGAGTTTTGTAAGTCTTTCTTTTTCTGGTCTAATATGTGCAGTGGTTAGATTTCTGCATGTTCTTCAATGATGAAAGAAGGCGCACTATTTAAGATTAGGATTAATGTCCCAGAAGATGGAATCTCAGAAGAATCAATCAAACTTTGTTTATAGAGCGCTTTTCATATATACAATATAATTCAAAGTGCTTTATATCATTAAAGGCTTCCATACAATAAAAAAAAAAATACCCCATCCAAACAATCTACAAGAAACCCCAAGATCACACAACCCACAGACACAGAATTGAGATAAGGACAATGGCACATGATACCTGACTAGTACAGATGATCTAATGCTGCGTTCACACCGAATGCATCTTTTGCGGCACTGGATGCATCTGCTGCACGAAATGTAACGCAGGGTCCACAGGATCAAAAAATGTCCCCATTTGCTTCATACACACGTCTGAAGCAAAGGCTGCCCACCAGCGACACATCCAACTCAGTGAGTTTCACTGCCAGCTGAAGCAAGGAGCTGCGTTCCTTTTTCTCATCTCACAAACATAAACCCCCAGTGAAAAAAGCCGGTGTGATTAGCGGCTAATGCTATCCTAGCTCAGTGCCGACATTCAAAGATGAAAACTACAGAGAACTTTTATCTGCTACTACCATCTCCTCGCTGATTCTCATTCACGCCAAATCTTTCCTAGTCCGGTCCTGGTTATAAAGGCCGTGTCATACAGCTCCAGGTGGTCACACACAGCGTCTACTCCATGGGTGAAGAGACCTGTGTCCGTGTTGACGGCCTGACGTCAACAACAAAGACTCTAATTGGCTTTCGTCATGCGAAACAGTCGCGGGTGTTCAACTCTTGCGGATATGCGTAAAATCAGGAGCACGCTCGCGCGGCCAACGCACTTGACGTGCAGATCGGGCCGCACAGGAAGGATTTTGCATCTGGGCCGCATCTATCCATTGACTTTGTATGTAATCTGGATGTACGGACATTTCATGACACATCCGGTGTGAACGCAGCGTTAAAGGGAGTACGGCATCACAAGGGGGGCATCTGCACCAGGAGTTGGTCCTGGTGATTAGGTGTCGTTTCTTTTAAAACTCTCAAATAATGAATTTACAATATGCTGGTCAGGCTCTTCCGACCAGTTCAGTGAGTCATACCAGAAAAATCCTCACTTTAATGAAAAAAAAAAAACAAATTTGTCATAGCACCAAGTACAATCGATTGCAAATAATATTAACTCCACAATCTGAATTTCAAAATTTTTTCTCCGTCCCAAGATTTAACGAAGTGCATTGTTTTCTAAAAATGTTGCATTTAAATACAGAAGGTGCATAATGGCTCTCTTAGGTTTGTAACTTCAAAACATCTTTACACTCTGACACTCTGTGGAGATTTGGAAAAGCTTCAAGCTTTTGCGCTTGAAACCTGAATCTTAGCCTTCATTGTTTCGCTGATGTTAAATCGTGTCCAATCATCTGAGAGCTGCGGCTCGAAGATCCTTCACACCCCTTCACAAGCATTCTGCTAAGCAACTCCTTATTCTCGGAAAGATCTGGTTAAATTTAGCTGTAGGGATGTTTTATAGGCGTCCTCTGCCAAAATTGAAGTATTTTTGGAGCAATTTTCCACCTCTGGTTGTTAAATATGGCTCAGTGGGAAAGGCCTGTGTTCCCTGACGGGTGAAAGGGTATGCTGGAGGCTGTGAATCCAAAGGCTGCACGTGACTTGCACAAAAGTGTTCATTGGGATTCATTAATAAAACGAGGATCAAAATTTCACCTTTTATTTTATCATTTATTAGGCCTGCATGAAGTCGTTCAGGTCAGATTAAGCTACTCTGATCAGACCTTTTTGTCCAAATTTTAATTATTTAACATGCTTTACACCTAATTAAAAGGTACAACAACGTTTAAACATTAAGAATAAATCAATACAATTGTTTTTTAAATTGTCATACGCAGTAGAGAAAACACGTTTTTAAACTTTGATTTAAAAATGTTCACATTGGATACTGACTTCAGCTCTGCTGCAGTTTGTTCCACTTATTTGAAGCATAACAACCAAATGCAGCATCACCATGTTTACTGTGAGCTCTGGGCTCCACTATCTGACCTGTGTCCATAGATCTGAGAGACCTGCTGACTAACATCTCACTGATGTATTCTGGACCAAACCCATTCACAGATTTATACACCAGCAGTAGAACTTTAAAGTCTATTCTGAGGCTGACTGGGAGCCAGTATAAAGACATTAAAAGAAAGTGTTAGGTCCAGTTTAAGCAAAGCAGAAAACTCACACACAGACTGTGTGTTTTGCATGTGCATTAAGTGGCTCATTGTCCTGCAGATGCGCCGTGGTGTGGTCACTGCAAGCAGCTGACGCCCATCTGGGAGCAGCTGGCAGAGAAATACAAGGACAGTGACGACACCATCGTGGCCAAGATGGACTCCACAGCCAACGAGATCGACTCAGTCAAAGTGCACAGCTTCCCCACGCTGAAATTCTTCCCCGCAGGAGATGAGCGCAAGGTGACTACACATCACTTTCCTCTTCTAAAAACTATCCTATCTGCAGATTTTAACCTTCAAGATTCTCATGGTAGTTTAGGTCTTTGTGCGCACAGATCTTTTTTTTTTTTTTTTTTCTTTAGTGCTCGAATGTCTTGGGATCCAGAGATTCCCCTGAGGCTCTGAATTCATAGTCTGGATTTAGCAGTTAGAAACTCGAGCCGACAGCCTGAAGAGTTTCACTCTGCAGCAGTTTGGATGTTACACATTCCTGCTGGATTAACTCATGCACGTGAAAACGTTGAACAACTGAGTTTTGTGGGCCACTAAAGTCCAGAAATTAGTCTGTAACCCCACTTAGAACCATGTTTGGTTTTGTTTTGTATCTTTTAGGCATTGTCTTTTTTGTTGGGTTTTTTCCCACACCTAATATTCATATCTCGACCACAGGTGATCGACTATAATGGAGAGAGAACAATCGAGGGCTTCACCAGGTTCCTGGAGAGCAGTGGGAAGGAAGGTGGAGCTCTCGAAGGAGAGGATGATGACGATATAGAGGTGAGACTTTTTTTTTAGTTTTTTTGGGACAAAGTGTCTTTATTTCTGAGGGAAAGATGGGAAAGTTCATTCACAGTAAAGAAAAAGAGTTTTCTCAAATTCATTATGCTTGACTTAAAATTCAACCGGACCATCCTATTAAATGTGTTTCCAACCACAAAACGTCCTCTATGTGATTTGGGAAACTTGAGTTCCTAAAACATTTTGAGATTAAATAAATAATGGACTAACTTCCATTACTTTACATATATTTTTAATAGGACAGAATAATGTAGAAATTGCTTGTTTTCTGGTCTAAAATGTACGGCCCATTTGAGCTCAAACTGGTCTGTATTTGGCCCTTGAACTAAAATATGTTTGACACCCCTGCTTGCTGTCTTGACTTTGAAATACGTTGACGCTAACCTTCTTTCTCTGCCCTGCAGGACCTGGAGGATCCAGAAGGGTCCGACGTGGAGGACAGGCACACCGAGCTGTAAAGCACTGGCTGAGAAAGGAGAGAGAGAGGAGACGAGTCCCGCCCCCAAACCTTTCCCACGCGCTCACATCACCGTCACCTCCTTGTGGACCTGCCCTGAACATTAACAATCCTGTTTCTACTGCCGCTCGGTCAGTCAGTGGACCGGTGGCGTCCCACCTGATTGAGACTCTAGAGCGGCCCCGCCTCCACCGGGGGACGTCGGTGCTCGTGCGTTTTTTTTAACCCTGCGGTATTAAAGTCCCGTCTCTACTAGAGAATTTCCATTGTGAGTGTTTGTCAGTAAAGGAGGGAGGCTGACCACAGTCCTGTCACTGGGGGTGGTTTGGATTTCTCAGGAGATAAAAGGGCCCACCATTAAAATACACATAACAACCCAATTTATCCAGTAACAGTACCTACCCCCCCTCCCCCATCTGTAGCCGAGACCAATCTGTATCTTTTGTTTGGGGATTTAATCTTATACGTCTGCTTCTGTCTCTTCACTCAGCGACTCTTTTCTAAAAACAAACAATGTGTAACTTTTTTGAGGTGAATATTTTTTTATTTAATTGAATTGAAAAAGAAAGTTAGTTTTTGTTTTTTTTTAATTTAGATTTAGGGTTTTGTCATTTTTAACGATGTACCACCGTGCCTCGCTGTTTCTGTTCGGCCCGGTTGGGTGTTCTGGCCCCTGCACTCGGGACGGTTTGGGGGGTTTCCTCTCTATTTTCTGATGGTTCGCACTGCATTCACGCCTGTTCAGAGATTCACTGTGGTTACTTCAGCAGCCAGAGATTGGAGAACGTGTGAAACAGGGAGGGAACAGTTGGCATAGCCCCGTCCCTCAAACATCCTTTTTAGCTCTATACCAGCACCCAGTGTGTGTGTGTGCGTGAGTGTGTGTTATGTTTTTGATCATTCACCAGATGAAGAGTGAATGCAGCTTGTTTGTTGAGGAGGGAGGCTGGATTAGACCGAGGTGACGGGTTTTTGTTTTTGTTGTCAGTTCGGCATCGGTGAGGGAAGCCTAACGAAGCATTCCATCAGTTCCAAATAAATGTGGGGAGAAAAGTGAAAATGTTGGCCAATAAACAACATAAAAATACACAAGTTTGTCTTTGCTTTTTCATTAAATGCTCAAAAGTTTTCAATCTTCACTATCAACGCTTGTCTTTTTCATCTGGAAAAGTTTTACACATTGCGTTGTGGGATGTGGAGTCTTGTAAACAGATTCAAGTGTTTTTACTTAAATCTCACTGAGAATTTAAACTGATGAAGACTATTGTTGGATAAAGACACTGACTTTTCTTGTGTTTCTTCTCCAGACAAGGACATGGATTGGCTAGATGCCATTTTTATTCTACTTTGCACCTAGTAGTCCATGTGATATTCCAAAAGTAAAAACATTCTATGCATCTGTCTACAGGAATCCACATCCCACAATGCAGTGTGCGAAATGTTTCAATTTCAAACGGTGTTCACAGTGGCGGGCAAAATTAACTTTAATGCGGTAATTTGAACCTTTTTTTTCATGCAAATAACTTTGAAGTGTCTCTCATCCTGCTAGATTTGTTTTTGGTTATTCACATTTGATTGAAAGAATGCAGTTTAGCTAAGATAAAAAATATATTTTAAGAAATGTGCTTTTAATGCTGGTGTCAGCATTTTGGAAATTTCAGCCAATCAATGTTAACATGTTGTTTAACCCAGACTTTTATTGTGTAACTTCAGTTGCACCGAATCTTCACGGTCGCTAGTATAATTGATGATTTTTGATGAATTGCATAAAAAGAAACCTTTAAAAATAATTTGAGTCCAGTCAAAGTTTAGAAATGCAGATTTTTCTCATTTTCAGACTTGCCATGCATGATAATTGACCATTTATTCGTGTAAAAAGCCCTGCCCATTTACCCTTTGCTTAGCCGGTGCTGCTACGTGCTAAGCTAATTAAATTATGGGACAGGTTGAACTTCCTGCACTCAACTGAAAAAAAACATAAAAGAGCTCATCTCATCTTTACATTTTAACATCGGCATGTAAAATGTGGCAATCTATAAAATAACACTGTAAAACTGTTCTTTAACAGGTCGTGAAACACATTTTTACATGCTAACCGACACCCCTCCATCCTCCTGAGCGTCTATCTTCTCTAAGCAGTTGCTGATGAGCTGCTCTACTTTTCTCCTGTTCACTGGAGACCTTCCAACCAATCTCACAAGCTGTCATCGACGTCTTTAAGTGGACTGAGGTTAACTTCTGCTCTCTCCTGTCAGACGTGCACTATCAGGTTCAACGTGTCAAAAACACAGACATAAAAAACATGTTGATTCTCCAACAACGTATACATTTCACAATGTTCTTAGGACCTAAAATAGTCCCTTTTTTCTACTTCACAGATGGTAAATTAATCAATTGAAGTGACTACTTTATATGACGAGTAAACTCACTATAACACACACAGCAATATAAACAGTGAACAAAATTGGGTAGTTACATACCATCTCAGACATCATCTCTGTTCTCAAGAAACACTTTTTTCTGAAAGCATGTCGACGACTCTGTGCGTGTTGTGTGAGGTGTCTCGACACGGCTCGTCGAGACCCGCCTTACGTTGCTTCTGATTGGTTTATTATTGTGTGATGCCTGCCATGGTTTATTTAGATAAAGACACGAGACATGAATTGGTCTGGGATTGGTTGTCTCGTTCAGTCAATCAGAATTACTCAAACTACGGCAAGCCGCAAGGATCAAAGTTTATTATCATGAATATTGAATGGGGAAATATAAGCGTGACTAATGTCAAGTGGGGTGTGAGAATGCTTCAAATTGCGTGACTGTCACGCTCAAAGAGTGAGGCTTGGCAGCTCTGTAAATTATAGATAACCCAAGCTACATTTTAAAGGAGAATTATTAATGAATTTATTGGTAGTTCTGGTGCAAATTATTCATGGAAAGCTTTAGATTTAATGATGAATGTTGCATTAATGGAATTACTAACTGGAAACACAAGTGAAGGCTTCTTCTGGTGTGTGTAGTACGTTTATTATTCTAGATTTTGTTTTGTCTCAATGGAAAACAATGGCCAAAAGGTGACTGTTGCCCTTCAATGATGAAATCTCATGCATGTGCTTGTGAGAAGTCGGAACAGTCTATTGACCATCTACATTCAGAGCTGGGTCTGTGCTAAAGGTGGCCAATCAGATTTAGGGTCTCCCTCCATAGCACCTGGCAGCACGGGCTGAACGCCAAAGGGTAAAAGTGTGGGGCTATCTTATAAGGATGACATATTGGTATAAATTGTCTTAAGAATGTTAGGTCATTGGCCGTTATCACTTGATAAGTCATCTGTCCAATAAATATCGTGCCTCCCTATTATTAATAACTTTTGGATTGGGGTAAAAGCAACAACTCCAAGCTGAGATCAGCTTCTGGCACATCTTGGGTCCAAATAGTGTCAGTCATCCCCTCCTCCGAGAGTCCTAAAATAACCCTAGGGATGGTATAAAAGAGACGGGCAGGAGGTCGGGGAGTCAAACGACTACTGGAGATCTACTCTGAGACCAGACTGGTTTTTTCCTCAACCAACGCTTGGATTTTCCAACAGCAGATCCAAGGATGAAGTACTATCCCTGCCCTGGCTCCCAGAACATGGGACTCAAACCTTTCCCTGAGGAGTGCAGCGTCCCCGTCACCCTCAAAGCCTCAAGCTCTCTGAAGAAGTTCCGCAGCGTCCACTTCCCCAACGACATTGTCTTCCAGGACTACGTCCGGCACGGAGAGCTGGAGAGGATCGGACGCTTCATCAGGGCCAGCCGGGTCAAACTGGACACCATTTATTCCTCTGGTGAGCAACGCAGCAGAGTTTCTCTTTCTCTTACCAGCCTGCATGTGACGCTAAAACAGGGTCTCAAACCTTCACTTTACTTAGGTTAGAAGTACTTTTGATCTGAGGGGTTTTCAATATTTATCTGCTCTTTTTTGGTATTTAATTATTCAAACTAGTTTGAAAAATCACACTGAGATAAGATATGATGATACTTGAAATTTGGTCATGGAGTCAAACTATGGGCCACCTTTCTGCACCAGGTATGGCTGCCATCCACGAGGCAGTCCTGTCTGGAAACCTGGAGTGTGTGAAGCTGCTGATCCAACATGGGGCAGACATCCATCAGAGGGATGAGGAGGGATGGACTCCTCTGCACATGGCTTGCAGCGACGGATTCCCTCACATTGCACGGTAAGACACGATCAACTTCAGTCACCACACAACGAGTCTTTCCTAAGAGGAAACATTAGAAACATACATCAAGAAGAGATGTGAGCGACAAACATTGTTTTTTTTTTTTTTTAAATATTCCAACCAATCAGGGAGCTAGATTGGTTTATGATCCCTCCTACTTTATTTGCATTAAGAGTTTTGGCTATACTAGTACTACACATGTCTGTCAAAAGAAAAGTTTCTGTCAAAATAAAAGACAAGTCCAACATCAGTGACATTAATATTAATTTATTTATTTTTGACCAGCTGTCCGCAACCCACCCACAGGTCTGTTTCCTACTTTTGGGTCCCGACCCACCAGTTGAGAATTGCTTCACTATTGCAAGAGTAGACTTCACTAGCAAAGCAAAATTGTCAACAAGTAGACAATTGTGTGTTACTAGTAGTAGTAGTATTAGTAAAGCTTTAAGTTTTCACTAGTAGTAACACATTTTAAGTCCACTGGTACCACTAGTAACATAAAATTGCCAACTAGTAGACGATTTTCATGCAGTAGTGCGCTAAGAACCTTTACTGGTAGAATCCAATTTGTGTTTACTAGTATTACTAGTATACTCAAAATCTCCCTCGTAGTACTAATAAATAGTTTGTCTATGAGTAAAGCCAAAAGAGTAGTACTATTAGACCTAATGTGAGCAAAGTAGGAGGGATTAGAACCAAACCCAGCTCCCTGATTGGGTATTGGATATTTTTGAAAGCCAATAGGTCAGCATTATTTTGCATTTTCTGGCCCCTCCCCCATTATAATATAGAAAGTGTCTATTTGTACGTTTGCTGTATGGACAACCCCCAGTGCTATTGGTACGGTTACCGAATAAAGTACACGTATGTAGTGTTTTAGGGTTAGGTTTAGGGTTAAGGTTTGGTTATAAAACCATGTCCCAACAATCTTTAGGGTTAGGGTTAGGTATCTAAACTGGCCAAATGGGGCGCTGCGTACAGATAGAATGTTGGTATATTGATACGGCAACCGTACGGATAGCCACTGCCTAGAATATATCACTACTAGTAGTACATGTATTATTATACTTCTTACCTACTAGTAAGTAGTTTAATACTAGTGACCCTTTTTTTAACACTAGTAAAATGTACTTGCATAGTAAACCCAAATGTACTACATATACTCCTAATCTGAGCACTACTAGAGCTTAATTAATAATATTAATAATAATAATAATTTTGTTAATACATTAGGAACACAGAGAGAAGAGAGGAAACCGTTCTCCATTGAAAATCTCCCTCAGGCTGTGAGAACATGAAGTTCCTCTATCTGTAGTTCTATGTCTGTGAGCTCAGAGCAGCAGTAAGAGGAGCTGCCTGATCTGCTGTCACACTGACATCTGCTGACCCCTGAGCAGCTTCACAAGTTACATCACTAAAAAAAAATTAAATCCTTTCTCTAACTAGATAATTATTGAAATTAAACTCCTTAGGAACAAAATTTACTTTCAGATTAGAAACAATGACATTTCAAAACATAATTGCAATGTCTAAATTTTAAAGTCAAATGACAGATAATTTAAAAAAAGATTAATTAAATTATGTAATCAAGCTGGTAGTGACAAACAGCCCATGGAGAACTCTGTTTGTAAAAAGATCTCTGATTGGCTGAAAAGTCGCATCATGCTCCTGGATTTCTGAAGGTCTTATACATGGCCAAGAGAAGACGTAAAATTACACTGTCCACTCAGAACACTTTGAATTTTGCTATGAAAAAAGCTTACATACTGCAGCTTTAACCAGTCCATCCAAGCTCGGTCTAGGTCACCATTTAGCATGGAGACCAGTAAATCTGAAATGTTATACGTGAGCTCAGGGTCTGATCTAGGCCTCGTTGTGTTTCTCCAGCTTCCTTCTGTCGCTCGGCGCCGATGCGGAGCTTGAAAACGACTGTGGAGAGAAACCGGCTGACCTGATTGAGCCGGACAACAAGGAGCTGCTGCAGCTCTTCGGCCTGGCCGACAACGACTGAGGAGCTTTTATTAGTCTCCTCTAGATGGTCTAAATGTTGGTGATGAGACAACTTCTTGCAGCTCTGCAGCAGAGGCCTGGATGTGGATCAGCGGTCCATCCAGGACCTGGACTTTGTGAGCTGGCTGAGCTCAGTTTGTGGCGCTCTGCAGGAGAAGCTCTGCAGGAGAAGCGCTGCAGGCGTCTCCATTCGAGGAAAAAGTGCAACATCTCACCAAAGATGGAACAAAAAAAAATCTGTGAAACCAGAGGTTCCTTTAACGCTCTTCTCTGAAGTGTTGACGTTTCTCTGAGCAGGAAGGATCACAAAGGGACAATAAACTCCTATTGGACATCATGTTGCTGATGTGTCAACAGAGTGCTGGAAGTGGTCATAATATTATGGCTGGTGTTTTGTTTGTTTTTTATCTGTACATCTTAAGCTATTCATATCAAATGTCAATTAACAGTTATGTAATGCAAGCACAGGCTTTATCACCCTGTAGCTGACCACCTTTGATGAGGGTGTCTAGTGTTAAAAAGGCCAAAACATCCACTGATTTAAAGGAACACTACTGATGATGCGTCCAAATTCACATCCTTCCTATATCTGAGACACAGCTCCTACGCCAATCTCAAATGGTAAACTTCATGTGACTACCATCTTTTAAAAAAAAAGATAGTTAAACATCACGGCCCGTGTTTAATGATTCTAACTAAATTTGAATAATTAAAATAAAATATCAGCTAATTTGATTAATAAAGTCATTATAATTATGCCTGGGCAATATATCAAGATTCAAGATGAATTGCGATTTTTAGTTTTGGCAATATAGAAAATTGCTTATATCGATATATTTTATTTCATAGCTTCTTTTGTATTAAAATACTACTCGTTTTAGGAGTCGCTGCTTTCTCTACTTCTCAGAACACCATTAATAACACTGTCAGATGGATTTCTGAGTGCGTTCTAACCCAGAGCTTCCCCTTAACAAGCCACACTACAGAACTCACTCACACGTGCTGTCCCTTACAGGGAAAAAGCAAAAAGTGGCTCATATTGAGCAGCTGTTTGTTAATAGATGTGCATGTGTGGCTTTTTGCGTCGGAAAATTTAACTAAAGACTGTCTTTCTGGTAAGACTTTATTGAGTAAAAAATATCAATCATATCGTATATCACCATTTTGAGAAAAAAAATATTGACATAAGAGTTTTGGTCTGTATCGCCCAGCCTTAATTATAATATATTTTGGAGGAGATTTTGGCTAAAAGAAAACCACAAACAGAAATGAAAATATGGAACTCGTGGTTTTAGTTTTAATAGTTAATGTATTTGACTAAATAGTGTATAAATGGTGTAGTGTTAATTATGACAGCAAATTTAGATTTTTTTCGTCATAGTGTTTTGACTAAAACACAACTTAGTCAAAATCAAGTCATCGGGACTATTTCAGTTTTAGTCAACTAAATGACATTAAGGATTTTAGTCAACAAAAATAGAAAATATTGAAGTTTGGATACAGTTTTTGGTCAAGTGTTGTTTTTTTTAATAGTCGTCTAGTTAGTGTCACTTAAAAATAGTCTAGAAAATAAAGCGAATGTTGTAAGCGTCTTTCTTAGTAAACAGCAGACGCGTTGTGTTCTGCACCATTGTGGGAGAAATGACTTTTCAGTAAACAGTAAATTAAGTTACAAACCTGTTTTTAACCTGTGATGACATTGTCTGTTTTTTTATACTTATTTTTAAATAAATTAAACAAAGTTGTTCTAAGTTTGTCTTCAGAAAGCCTTTATTGTACATATAGAAGTTATCTGACTTGGTTTTTCTCAGAGAAATAGAAGGAAAACAGTGTGCATGATATGTAGACATTTAGTTTAGTCTGCTGCCCTCTGGTGGTAATTAGAAAGAAAATACAAAAATATGATTTAATTACAAACTGTTAATGCACGCACACACTCAATAACAATGCCAGACTGAAATATTTTTTTCTTTTATTCACATAGTTACAATAAGATGAAAAAACAAAACGTATTTACAACTGATTGAGGGGTGGGTGCGTTTCATTCTTTGAACTTCCACTCCTGCCGACACATGGGGCACTGCTGCTGGACCTGCTGTGAGTTCAGCCACTTCAGGATGCAGTGCATGTGGAAACAGTGCGAACACTGACCCCAGACCAGCGGGCAGTCGTCTCCAGGGACTTTACCTGGACACAACGACAACGTGTTACACATCAGTACACAAGGGACACAAACCTGAGGTAGGGACACATGTTTGCTGAAATATTCCTTTATGTAGCTGTGATAAGTCAATACATAGTTCCAGATATCTGTAATTTTAGCTTCAAATTTGTCTATTTTTAATAGTCGACTAATTTTGGTTTTGGGGGGGGATTTTCTGAGCAATTTTCTGTATTTTTGCTGTTACTTTTTGTGTGTTTTTTTCTGTAAATCTGTGCGTTCACTTTGGGGGGCTACCTGTTTCTTATTTTCCCCACTAATGTAATATATGTCAGTGTCAATTACAGAACACATTTTATTTCAGAATTACAATCACGAGTTCTGATTGGATTTAATCCCATGTGATTAAATTATAGTTTATTATTTACTATTATTATTATTTTGTATTCATTAGTCCATGAAAATGGAGATGTATTTTGATATAGTTTTAGGTCACATGTATTTTTACTAATTAATCAGTCTTGTTATTGTAACTTAAAAAGTGCAGTCAAAGAAAACTATGGACGAAATGTTTACATCAGCAAATTCAGAAAAATAAACACAATGTAGAAATAAACACTAATTTTAATAACATTGTTTAAATAAAACGAAAAACGTTTAGCATAAAAATTTAGACATACCCTTCAAAATAAAAGCAGAGCATATTTTTCTCTTTGCATTGATATGAGACCACGTGATCACATTAGTTCTGATTAGATTTTCTTTCAATGTATTTTTACGAATTAGTCACGTTTCGTTATTGTAACTTAGAAAAATGTGGTCGACAAATAACTATGACGAAAATGTTTCCCAACAAAGCATAAAAATTACAAGGCAGTGGCTATGCACACGTAAGTCCGTATCAATAGACCAAATTCTATCCGTACATAATGCCCCTTATTGACCAGTTTAGGTCACGTGATTAAGAAGTTACGTGCTTGTACTACTGTTTGCTAGATTCCTAAACTACGTTACGGACTAACTAACCCTAAACCAAACCTTTTGAAGTGGATTTGAATTTCGTAGGTGTATCGGCTTTTTCAGCCATTTTGTACGTACGGCGAACCACTTCAAATTACAAATCCCCTTCAAAATAAAAGTAGAGCATATTTTTCCTCCTTTTTGCCCTTAAAAACGCCTACTTTGGTCCCATTTGCGAACCCTGTATTTAAAATCAGTGTGGGAAATTAATATTAATAACATCACCAGGGGATATTTGAGTAAAGTGCTTGTACAGTGAGGTTTTTATTGTTATTCAGGTGTTGCTATTGTGAAACACTTACAGTCCGGACAGCAGGCGTTAAACGCCATCCTGCAGATCCCACAGCTATCATCGTTTGCTACCCACAGCCAGGAGGCCACACCATTCCACTGACGGATCTTTACCTTCATAGCTGTCTGACATTAGGGGAAAAACAACAACAAACAGCTGCGGTTAGCACGATATGCTAATGTTAGCGCCACGAACTCCAAACTGCTTCAAGCGTTAACTTACTTATTCTGTAGACTCTTATTTTATTGTCGGACAACAAATATAAGCTATAAAAATGAAATTGAAGTAGTTTGAAGCCCTGTTGTTAATCAAACAGACTCGTAATTTTGTATAAATATCCTCTTCTTTTTCTTTTACTTTACTGAATATCCGGCCGGAGAGGTTATTGAAATGAAAAACACCGCCACCTATCGACAACAGAGAGATATGCAGAGAATCATTTACTAAAGTTTTTATTTTTATTTTATTTAGTCACAAAATGGTAATGTTTCCGCCACTAAAAAATAAATAAAAAAAATTCACGAAGGCAAGTCATAATTAGTAAATTAGTAAGTAAATCATAATTATGAGATAGAAAGTCATAATTCTGAGATAGAAAGTCATATTCATGAGTTAGTAAAATCATAATTATAAGATGGAAAGTCATAATTATGAGATGCAAACTGAGCATTTGCAACTTCCAGGCTAGTGTCGGTAGACACTATGGAAGCCTGTTTCCGCCACTAGAAAAATAAATTAAAAATCGCAATGGAAACTCATCATGAATTAGTAAATTCATGATTATGAAAAAGTCATAATAATGAGATAGAAAGTCAAAATTATGAGAACATTTACAGAATCATATTGCAATAAAGACATATTTGTGTATATACACCATGTACCGTGTGTTGAATTGTAAGAACAGAATAAAAATATATATATTTTGAATGAATTATTATTCAAAGTGTATTTAAGAAGTGTAACAGCCTTGCTGTGGTAATTTTTTTTTTTTTTTAGTGGCAAAAACTGACCTTTTAATTCCCTTTTGAATAAGAATGAATTAAAAACACATATTTTGGCTGTTTATTAATTTCTTAGAATACGTCTTTATTGCAAAATCTGACACATATTTGTACATTTATTTGCAAATTTACATTAAAAAATCATTTTAATGAGCTTCCATGGTAATGAGACCCTTTCTTTTTTTTTCTCACTAATTTCATTACTTATTGATTTATCTAATTATATATCTCAAACAAACACATACACAAACAACTGCCAACAATATAACAATATGAAAGAAAACGACAGTGCCAGTTTGAGAAGGGGAGATCTTTTGGCACAACAGAATCCCTAGATGTTTAAACATAAAAAATCAAGGAAAAACAATGACATTTAACTATAATATATGATATAGGGGGCGCGCACGGTGGATTAGTGGTTAGCACGTCTGCCTCACAGCAAGAAGGTCCTGAGTTCAAGCCCTGGGGTGGACACTTGGGTCCTTTCTGTGTGGAGTTTGCATGTTCTCCCCGTGCTGCGTGGGTTTCCTCCGGGTACTCCGGCTTCCTCCTACAATCCAAAAACATGACTGTAAGATTGATTGGAGTCTCTCTAAACTGCCCATAAGAGTGAATGAGTGAGTGAGTCTGTGTTGCCCTGTGATGGACTGGCGCCCTGTCCAGAGTGTACCTATGAGAGCCGGAGATTGGCACCGGCAGACCCCCGCGACCCTGTTAAACGGGAATAAGCGGGTATGAAGATGGATGGATATAGGGCATTGCCTTTAAGATACACGAACTCGACAAAATCCTCGACAAAGCACAAAAACATAGCAATCCAGGAGTGATAGGTAATTCTAAAAAATGGTTTAACGAATATCTATAAATAAACAAACACCACAATGTTAAAGTCCTGAAAATATTATCAATAATAATAAAACTTGTAAATACAAATTTTTGTTAATATTTTAAGCTTTTTTGAGAGTTTTTAGATTCAAAAATAATTTGTTCGAGATGACAAAATTCTGAAGTTATTGTCTTTTAATAAATTGGTGGTAAAACGTATACTTGTTTATTTATGCTTGAGATTGTCTTTATCTGTTATTGCTTCATCTGTTTTTCTAGTTTGACTAAGATGCTTATTGTCAAAAGAAGACAACTGTAAAGATCAACAAAGTTTTGGAATAGACTGTTATATATTGGACACCACACCCCCACGCACCACCTCCTGAGTCGGGGGTCTCAGTGACAGTCCTACAGTAGCTCTCCTCGGTGATGATGTCATCAGTTAGAACATCATCATGTCACCATGCCTTGTTGACTCAGGAGGTGGGGCGTAGGGATGGGACGTCCAAAGAAATCCAACGTTGCACACCATTGAACCAAGCTGCAGCCATATTGAAAGTTTCAGCTCTGTTCATCCCTGAACTCCAGAGATATTTGAGCCACACACAGATTCCACAGTGATGATGTCATCCGTTAGAACAATAGAATATTGGAACATTGACTCCTACTTCTACAGTGATGATGTCTTCAGTCCTACCTCCACAGTGATGATGTCATGAGTTGGAACATTAGAACATTGGTCCTACTTCTACAGTGATGATGTCATCAGTCCTACCTCCACAGTGATGATGTCATCACTCCATACTGTGATGTCATCAGTTAGAACATTAGAACATTGGAACATTGGTCCTACCACCACAGTGATGATGTCATCAGTCCTACCTCCACAGTGATGATGTCATGAGTTGGAACATTAGAACATTGGTCCTACTTCTACAGTGATGATGTCATCAGTCCTACCGCCACAGTGATGATGTCATCACTCCATACTGTGATGTCATCAGTTAGAACATTAGAACATTGGAACATTGGTCCTACCACCACAGTGATGATGTCATCAGTCCTACCTCTACAGTGATGACGTCCCACCTTCAAACAACCTCATTTGGCCATCTATGAGAAAGCTACTAAACCTCCCATTTGTCTTTAGCAACTACCTTCTATCTATCTATAATAGCTGGGAAAGTTCTGTGTGTGCGCGTGTTTGTGGAGCGAATATCTCTGAGCAGCAGCGCACTTTCACTGATATACGAGCAAAGCTCTCAAGTCTCATGCATTGGACGTGAGACACGCATTTCAACCTGATGTGAGGAGTGGGTGCACGTGCGCGGCTGATGCACGTGTGTGTGTGACTGCGGCCACGGACAAGTAGTGAGACACACACACACACACACATAAATGTACAGACACAATAAGTTGAATAAAAGGAGCAGAAAGAACTAAAAACTTTAATCTGCTCCCAATCTAAACTGAAGAAATAAAACAAGAACTTTAATGTGCAATCTAGCAGACGCTCAACAACTAGAATGGAACACAAGTCTATCCAGTTGAAGTGGGATTCAGAGGTTTTGTGGCTTCCACCACTATTGGGCTGCTGACAGACAAAAAGACATTTGTTTAACTTTTTCCTTTTTTTCATTACATAAGTCCATTCAGTACCATGTACTTTTTTGAACTTTTAGTCAAGTAACAGAGATACTTTCACTTTTGCCAGAGTAATTTTTTATTCAAGAATCTATACATTTACTTGAATAAAAACATGCAATTGCGAGAGACGATTACATTCAAAACCTACTTAGTTATTAAGGCGCACACTGTATTGCTATATATATAATTGCTATAATTTAAAGTAGACAAGGTCCCCTCTGTAGTGATTGCTGAGATCACTAAATGCGGCCAGTACAAGACAAAACCTCGTCTGTCGTGGTAGCATTTCAGAGCATGGTGGAGGCCGCAAGACGTTCAATATTAATATTAACCTAACCACTAGCAATGAGTGTATCATAGTGTATCGTGTTTTTTTTGCAGTTTGTGCCTTCTCCTCACCCTCCGAGGGCTCTCTTTTCTGTTTCAGGTGTCTTGATGTTGGAGCTGGCGGTTCCTGATCGATGGTTCCCAGCTCAACTAGTCTGGGACACTTGGATGGACTGTCCTTCTGTTCGATTCAGTTTGTCCTTCTGTCCACTAGCCCCAACCAGTTGAAGCGGATGGCTGCCACCTCTGAACCTGGTTCCGCTGGAGATTTCTTCCTATAAAATAGAGGGATTTTTTTCACTTGTCGCTAAATGCTTGTTCATGTGGATCTTGTTGGGTTCTTTTTCTTACTATGGACTTTATGTTTTGTTAAGTGCACTGAGATGACTTTGTTGTAATTTGCGCAATATAAATAAAGTTGCGTTGAGTTGAGTAGTGAAAATACTTTTGCAACCTCTGATATAAATATTACTGTTTCTTTTTTGTTGTGATATATGATTCTGTGAATTGTCATTGTATTTTATTCTATGTTTTTAATTTAAAAAATAAAATAAAATAAAATAAGTTATCTGGTCAACATTCCAGCACAATAGTTGGCGGTAAATGCACCCGTAACGCTAGTTGCCGCCCAAACAAAACGAAGAAGAAGAAAAAAGTGACGTAGTTCCAGCACATGCGCAGACTGGGTCGTGTATTGATAAGGCCTCGCCGGTGAAGTGAGCCGGTGTTACCCGCTAACAGATATCTTTGTCATTAGCTAAACCTCGCCATGGCCGACAAGATGAACATGTCCTTGGACGACATTATCAAGATGAACAAGAAAGGAAATGGAGGTTCATCTGGCCGAAGGAGCGGCGGGAGGTCAGGCGGAGACGGAGGGTCGTCGAGGCCGGGCAGAAGCAACTTTACCCGGGAGAGGAACAACAGAGCCGCTCCGTACACGCGGGTAGGAAGCACAGAAAGCAGGAAGACGAGGCTGGAGAATGGTTTTAAATGTCCAGCAATTGTTCACAGACTTAATCAACTGTCGATTAACCAACAATCGAGGGCGATTTGGAGGGAAAAATACTCTACACTTTTTCATTTCATGTTTATTTCATTTTTCAACAAGAATGAAACACTAAACAGACGATAAACGTACTGACGCAATACGTTGAATAAAGGGATCTGAAAGAACCAAAAAAAAAAAAACCCTTCAATCTAAACTAAATGAATAAAACAAAAACTTTAATGTGTATTCTAATCAAGATCTTTGACAATCCTGTAATTTTTATTTATTTTTATTTAGTTTACAAATGGTCCCACAAAAGTGCCCTCAATAACACAAAAATTATCCCCTAAAATTTAGAATTTTGAAGGGATCGAGCACATATTATTAATGCAAAAAATGTATATGTCAAAAGTGGGATTCAAACCCATGTTAGCAGAAAGTCCTTGAGTGCGGTATGTAGAAAAGGTAAGGAAACGTACCCATAGTCCTGGGGCTATGGCTACGTTTAACATATCTTGAGACACTTTCTATAAAAATGCTGAAATTGCTCCTTTTCCCGCCATTGTTACAGTTTACAGTAACTGAAAGGGACACAAAGGCACCACCTGACCCAAAAACAGCCAAACTTAGAAACATAGAGCTTACAAAAGCTAGAATTAAAAATGAGAGTGACAACCCAATCTAAGATCATTCTAGTATGGGTTAGATAACTACTCATTTGAAAAATGACCCTATCTTCTCCTCCTCAGCCTAGAGAGTTACCGGACAAATGGCTTCACGACATGTTTGACGCAGACGAGCCGCGAAGACGGAGCGCAGGAGCCGAGAGAGTGGTTGGAGGCGGAGGTGGAGGCGGAAAGCTGCTGGTTTCCAATCTGGACTTCGGTGTTTCCGATTCAGACATCAAGGTAAGATCGATTTCCGATACAGACAAATACTGCACACATTGTGTTGGAAAATCCTTCATATTTGGAGCCTCTCTCGTTAACAACTGATAAAAGAAAAACAATATTTTTCCCCGAAAGTTTCACATTTAAAGGGGACATATTATGAAAAATTCACTTTTGTAGTTTTTTTTGCATCACATATGAGGTAACTTGTGTCCACACGGCACACAAAATGTGATATAGATCCATGAGTTCCTTTGTTTGTGGTCTCTGTAAGTCTTACAACAGAGAAAATTTTCTACATTTGTGACTAGGGATTGACCGATTTGGATTTTTTTAGTGCCGATATTTTTTTTTCATCAGCTTTAGCAGATGACCGATTTGGACTGCCGATTTTTTTGAGCTGATATTTGGAGCCGATACTACTTTTACTCCCTCAATTTACATTATAAAAATTACACAGTGGTGATAGCAAATGGTACAAGTCTCAATTTAAAAAAAAAGGAACATTTATTGAAATTAACAAAGGTGAGGTAGAATGACACCAAGTAAAAAATATTTAACAAATAATAAAAACAAGAACAAGTAAAAAATAGAGTGAGACATCTCATGAAATACTATGAAAGAGAACTGTTCGCCCTTGTCCTTAAAATAGCTTTGACAAAAGTTGGCCTAACTGAAGTTATTCAATTGAACTTTATTTGCCTCGTGCAATTTACAACAGTCATCTCAATGAGCTTATCAAAAAATAAAAATTAATAAGAAACAGAAAACCCAACAAAATCCACATGAACAAGCATTTAGCGACAATGGGAAGAAACAACTCCCTTTTAACGCCCCAGGATTCTGAGGCATGCAGGAAAGATCGTGGCCGACTCCTCCCACCCCGTTCACAAGCTGTTTCAATCACTCCCTTTTGGAAGGAGGTTTCGGTCCATCAGAACCAGAACCTCCAGGCACAAAAACAGCTTCTTTCCCTCTGCCACCATCCACACGAACACAGCCCCAGTCACCCACTGAACCCCCACTCGATCACCACCTCCATGAAGACATTACCTGCTGCACTGTATGTATATATATAATCTCCTTTATTATTGCTGCTGGCTTGTTTTTTTTTTTTTTTTTGTTTCGCGCACCGACTACCAAGTCTCAACACTTTGGTGAGAGTTTGAATGACCGCTGCTTCTGCTGATGAGATGAACACGAACCCTGAAGCGCTGAGACAAACTCAATAACAATTGGCTGAAAACTATAACGACATTGTGTGGATAGCAAAAGAAAATCGCTTTGGTGATCACTGATTTCCCTTGTAAAATCAAGGCATGAAAGAGCGAGGCATGAAAGTCGGCGTCTATAGACACTATGCATAAGTAGGCCGCTAAACAGCCCAATTTTTAGAACTGCTCAGAAAGTCACTTTTCAGAGGAAAACAGGCAAGTTTGGTAAAAAATAAACCTCAAATACTATGTTTTGGGGGTTCTTAAAACAAATGGAGATGAGTGAAAAATAGCATAATTTGTCCCCTTTAAACTAAACCATTAAACCAATCATAGTTTGTCATCATTTTAACTGTTTTGTCAAAAATTGATTTGACACAGTCAATCCAATAAGCACATTAGACAGGACTGGGTAATATATCGAGATTCAAGATATATTGAGTTTTTTATTTTAGCAATATTGAAAATTACAATATTGCCTATACCAATATGGTTATTTTTGTATAGCTTATTTTGTATCAAAATACTCGTTTGATACGCACACCTTTGTATGACGAGTGCTAAATTGTACATTGTCACCTATCTTTCAATACTTTAGTACATTTCACGCTTATACTAGTTTTATATACATGTGCAGTCTTTGTATGGCTGGTAAACTTTGATTTTAAATTCCATTTTAATTCACCACCTGCTTTATTTATGTCCCATTAACAGGAGCTTTTCGCAGAGTTCGGGCCTCTGAAGAAGGCGTCTGTTCACTACGATCGGTCCGGACGCAGCATCGGAACCGCAGACGTCCACTTTGAAAAGTCGGCCGACGCCATGAAAGCCATTAAGCACTATGACGGCGTCCCACTTGATGGTGAGGAGTCAACCCCAGCACAGCTTTAGAGCAGTAGTTCTCTACTGGTGTCGCTTCAGGACTCACCAACCATTTTCTTTTTTTTAACAAGACACAAAGTTCTTCTAATGCTATTTTCCAAGTGGGATATAGGCTGTATATTGTATCAGGATGTATCGTATTGTGACACACAAAACGTATCGTGAGATTTATGGCAATAGACACCCCTAATTGGGAGTTTAATGTGTTTCCACCTCTTTTATCATAGCGCTAAACTCTTTTCTATTTTTATTTTAGATGTTCCAGTGTAATTTTTTGTAAAAGATCATTTCTAAAAAGAAAACATTATTTGTAAATTTGGGTCATAGCTTGTTATTAAGGGGTGATGTTTTGTCTGAAGGCCAAACCAGTTTGAAATAACTAACCAGGCCTTAGATTCACAAACGGTGATGTTGGATATCTCTAATAGTTTAGTTTTTTTCGCAGGTCGACCAATGAAAATCCAACATACGACTTCGGAGCCCAGCACACAGAGTCGTCTGTCCACTCAGAGGTAAGCACTTCAATGTCTCCTGCTAAATATGCCCACGTTCACCTTTTCTTTAAACTGGGCACAAAGTCCAACACCAAAACTCTTTTTTCTTTAGTGGTTCAAACCGAGGATTTGACCGTAGCAGACTGGGTGAACCTCGCTCTGAGCCTCGCTTTGAGCGGCGACGAGGCGGTGGTAGCAGAGGCGGCGGCGGTGGTGGAGGAGGCTTCAGAGGAAGAGGAAGAGGAGGCGGCAGCAGACCACAGCTCTCTGCAGAGGAGCTGGATGCACAGCTGGATGCGTACAATGCAAAGGTAACAAGAATCACACTGAAACTAGTGCTGCCATCAGGAAGGGTTGTCACGGAGGAATGGGACTATTGTTGCAAAAATGCATCAAAAGGAGGAAAAATAGAAATTAGGGCTGCTCGATTATAGAAAAAATAATAACGATTTTTTTTTTTTTTGTCATAATTGAAATCACGATTATTAAAATGATTATTTGTCAACCAAAAAGTTATTTTTTTTTTGTACAAAAAACTAAATATATTCTTTAAACATAATTAAAAATTCTTCACACACTAAAATCAAGTATCTTCATTGTTGTGCAAAACAAAACACTTTGCTCTAGGTCTTCATCTAGACAATAAAAAAAATCTTTATTTTTGTAATCGTTGGGTGTAATAATCAAATTTGGATTAATTGAGCAGCCCTAGTAGAAATAAGCAAAAATTGGCTCAAATTGTTCAGAAAATATTCTTAGTTTCTTGAAGGCATCTGGCCTTCAGTGTCTTTCACCCAGCTTTAATAATGTTTTTCTAAAGATGAATATTTGCAATCCGCTCTTTGAGTCCATTAAAGTTCCTCAGCGACCTCGGTTCTCCCTGATTGCACTGTGTGAATCCTTCTTTTGCTCATTCAGGATGTCACAAATGTTGATTTGATTCCCATTTTTGTTTCCAGTTTCAGATGGACACCAGCTAAAGTTCTGCTGACGCTGAACTTTTCCTCCTCCCTCAACAGCTTGGACCATAATTCGAGGACCAGTTTCCTTCATTACATTTTAATGATCTTAGTTCTTTTTTGTAGAGGCTTGTTCTCTGGGTTTTGTTTGTTATTTTGATGGTTTATGTTGGAGTTATGGCCAAGTGTGCTAAAACCCATCATTGACATGTGTTTTATTAAAGCCGTTGACCTGATTCATGAAGTGTTAAAATGTTGACTTGTAAAACTCACTGAACGTTCCTCATTTTCACACATTCAAAGGGTTTTGTACATATTGACATTACATATAATCCTGATTTTAACATTTCCCCTCTTATCTTATTTTATATTTGATGTTTTAAATGTGATGATAATGGATTACACCGATTAGCTATAACACAAGGCCAATTCGTCTATTTTTTAAAAGTAAGTTACTGCCAACTGTGCTGTTATTTGATGTATGGATGTAATACATCTGATGTACTGGTAGTTTTGGAGACTCTCCAACTTTCACCATTCACAAGATAGCTGTTTGTAGTTGTATGATGGGCATTATTGCCAGAAATATGCATGGGTGAAAGCTTATTTTTCAAAATAAAAGCCCCTGGTGGTAACTAAACTCTGTTCTGTTGAATTTTATTGCTTCATAAAGCAAGTCTCATATTCATACGTATATATGTAGCGTAAATTACAAAGAATCAATCATACATAATGCAGAGACATTAGTGTATACAAATTTGCACACTCTTTCGAACTTCATTTCAAGCTAAATTCAATTTACGGCCAAGTTTTATATGTAGTGAAACTATTAATGACACTTAAATGTTGGATTAATTATTTAAGTAAAACCAAAGAATAATCTTGACAATTTTTCTAGAAGTTAATTTTTATATAGATGCCAGTGGTCTCTGTTCAGTGATATCAAGGGATGTCAAAATCGCAACACATTTATCAATTATACTTTTTTTTTTTTAAATGATTGCTTTATTTTAATGACCATTGCTTCACTCAAGATGTATTTGTACCCTGAAAGCCAGTGTTATACTACTGGAATATTTTTTTTAATTTATACACAGTATACACAATACAGGTTAAACAGAATGATAGATCAAAATGGGCAGCCCAGGCTTATTAGGAGGTTTTTCAATAGCTATAAATTTAAATAAAGCCAAAAATATTCTTAGAAATCATCAACAGTATTGTTGCTTTCTCTGAATAAATCACAGACTCGAGATGTTGGCTTTCAGCTGCGATTGATGTGATCTTGTCACCAACCCTGCATTGTACATATAAAAGGAGAAATCAATACCTTTGGTAATTATAAGAAATCTTATCAAAGGCTCATCCTACAGCAGAAGCATATGTTGGTAAATGTAGAGTTGAAATCTTGCCAAAACCACACAAAACATCTTACAAATTCTGTGATTTGCAAATACAAAATATTATTCACAACTAATGCAGTTTGTTTTGCAAATAAGAACAGTACCCATAGAACACATATTTTACACATACAATAAATATTTTTTAAGGATGTTTTGTTTGCATGTGTAAAACATTGTCTCTGAGACATAATACAGTATATTTGTTTTCATATATAAGCTTCTAATATGCAAAACAGAATGCGTTAGTTTGTGAATGATATTTTGTATTCGTGAATGGTTGGCCGTGAGTAAAACATGTGTTGTGTGTTTGTAAGGTTTTGGTAGGATTTTAACTACATAGGTAAATTACATCACTTTGACCATTATGATCATACTTAAAGCATCAATTTAAACCAGAGTAAACCCTTTAATATTTGAGTTCATACAGTTTATACAATACTATAGAAGGCCAGTTCCACCACTAAAAAAATAAAGTCATAATCATGAGATAGAAAATAATAATTATGAGGAAGAAAGGCATAATTATGACCGAACTGAGCATTTGCGGCAAGTCTACCGACACTGACACTATTCCTCATTACACTTTTAATAATAATTAATTAAAAACCCATATTTTGGCTGTTCATTCAGTTCTTTGAATTCAACACATGGTACATAGTGTAGAAAATAATGGAAGTACACTGCAAAATTATTCTGTCACATTTTTGTGTTTCATTTGTTCCAAGCCACACAAAAAATGCTCTGAGGACATGTGTGTGATCCTGTAAAAATGTGTTACACAAAATAAATGTCCATGAAAAACTTGTTTATATAAAAGATGCATTTCGATAACGATGTTAAATGGTATTTCAAAATATCAATTTAAAAAAAAAAAAAAAAAAAAAACAAAAAAAAAAAAACTGCAGTCTCATTTTGAACTGAGCTATGCGCAGGCGCAGTTACTTCCTGTCTACAGACTCCGCCCCATCCACATGCTTGCTTATATAAGCCCCGGCTCTCCCGCTATCCCCATTCTTGCCCTGCTTCTGAGACCTGATCGTCAGTCGAAGGACAAGTTTACAAAATGGTGAGTAGCTACTTAACTAGTGACGCAGTCGCTCGAAAGCCACATTTTTTTCCACTCAACCGTCAAACTTTCCATTTTTCTAATGAGTTAGGTAGTTTAGGTAACAAGGCCTGTTAGGCTTCGATGCCTAAACCGTTCATTTGAAGCCTAAACATTATAAAACTTAAACTGTGTCGAATAGTTTTAATTTGAACAATGAACTAAATAACTTAACCTAAATTACCGTTATGTTCTGTATCTGGGGCGGTCTTGGTTAGATAATGAGTTTATCAAATAAGAATTTAGTTTAGCAGACTGGAAGTACAACACGAGCACCTAAACCCTCTAATTATAATCCCGCTTCTTTAACCATTACGCCACCACCGGGCCTTTAACGGCTTTGACTACATCCCTTGTCTGGAAGTAGAACAAATCTTGTGTCTTTACAGTGGTTAGTGTTAATGGCGTGGTGTTATACGATAGCGTTCAGGTAAAAGTAATTGTGGTTAAAATGGAGATTTTGAAAAAGACGAGGGGTGAGTTACAGGAAGAATGACTCGGCAGCCATTTTGTAGCCGTTGGGAGATTAGTTTCTAGATTCAGCGAAAAAAAAATAAGCGGGAAGAAAAGGGAGGGAGAGAGAAAGAAGGCGGGGTTTAAGACTTGCGTTGTAGCTTGTCTAAAAACTATAAAATGGGCTGTAATTGGAGACAGAATGGGAACTTTTGAACTGTTCTTGTTAAATCAAAATTTAACTGAAGTACTATATATAGAAACTCTTAAATGCCGCATAATTTTCATTCATCAAAATTTCTAAATTAAGTTTTATTTAAAGTAAATTTATATTTGAGAAAGTTGAAATATAAAATACTTTTGTGTAAATGATTAAGTAAAAAAATGAATGAAACATTTTAATCAATAACTAAACATTTCAAATGACCCCCACATGGGATTATGACCGAAAGGTTGAAAAACAGATTACCAGCTTTGACTTTTACATAAAAACAAAGGAATATTTATGAATAAAGTGACAGATTTTTGTTCTTTTTTTTCTTCTCTTCTTTAGCGTGAGTGTATTTCAATGCATGTCGGCCAGGCCGGAGTCCAGATGGGCAATGCCTGCTGGGAACTCTATTGCTTGGAACATGGAATCCAGCCTGATGGACAAATGCCCTCTGACAAAACTCGCGGGGGTGGAGATGACTCCTTCAACACCTTTTTCAGCGAGACCGGAGCTGGAAAGCATGTGCCCAGAGCCATTTTTGTTGACCTGGAGCCTACTGTCATCGGTCAGTTATTTTTAATTATTCAATTTTCAAGTTAGAACAATAAAAAAAACTTTTAAACAATGCACATACTGTAGTTCTGATGGCATTAAGGTGTTCAATATATACACCAAAACAGCGATTCTCAACTGGTGGGGCAAAAATAAATACTTAATGTCTCATGTCGGACCTTTTTTTTTTTTTTTTTTTTTTTGACATGCATGCTATTAAATGCATGTTGCACAGGAAAATATATAGATTTCTAAAATTGTTTTCAATGGTTATTTTTTGAAAAAACTAGATTTGGTTGGTTGAATTCTTTAAAAGGTAGGTTGCGATTTAATGACCATGGCAAAATGTGGGTCCGAGGTTGAGGACCCCAGCTCTGAAATGCTGTGGGTTTTTTATTTTTAAATATTGCACTTTATATAATTAAACTATTCAGGATATTGCAATTTCTAGTCAGTAATTGTTGATGTTCGTCTTTTCCAGATGAGGTCCGTACAGGAACGTACCGCCAGCTGTTTCATCCCGAGCAGCTGATTACTGGAAAGGAAGATGCTGCTAACAACTACGCCCGTGGGCACTACACCATTGGCAAGGAGATCATCGATATGGTCCTGGACAGGACTCGTAAACTGGTGAGAACTGGTTTTAATTTGGCCAGGTGTGTATGGTTTACAATTATGGCTTTAAAACTACTTTTAATTTATGCAGGCGGATCAGTGCACTGGCCTGCAGGGATTCCTTATCTTTCACTCCTTTGGTGGAGGCACTGGCTCTGGGTTCACCTCCTTGTTGATGGAGAGGCTCTCTGTCGACTATGGTAAAAAATCCAAGCTTGAGTTTGCGGTCTACCCAGCGCCCCAGGTTTCCACTGCTGTAGTTGAGCCTTACAACTCCATCCTGACCACCCACACCACCCTGGAGCACTCCGACTGCGCCTTCATGGTGGACAACGAGGCCATCTACGACATCTGCCGCAGGAACCTGGACATCGAGAGACCGTCCTACACCAACCTGAATAGGCTCATCGGTCAGATCGTGTCCTCCATCACAGCCTCACTTCGCTTCGATGGCGCCTTAAATGTTGATCTGACCGAGTTTCAGACCAACTTGGTGCCTTACCCTCGTATCCACTTCCCTCTGGCCACCTACGCCCCGGTAATCTCTGCTGAGAAAGCCTACCATGAGCAGCTGTCTGTGGCCGACATCACTAACGCCTGCTTCGAGCCAGCCAATCAGATGGTGAAGTGTGACCCTCGCCACGGTAAATACATGGCCTGCTGTCTGCTGTACCGAGGCGACGTGGTACCAAAAGACGTCAACAGTGCCATCGCAGCCATCAAGACCAAACGCTCCATTCAGTTTGTGGACTGGTGCCCCACTGGCTTCAAGGTGGGCATCAACTACCAGCCCCCCACTGTGGTTCCTGGAGGAGACCTGGCCAAAGTGCAGAGGGCCGTGTGCATGCTGAGCAACACCACCGCCATCGCTGAGGCCTGGGCCAGACTGGACCACAAGTTTGACCTGATGTACGCAAAGAGGGCCTTTGTCCACTGGTATGTTGGAGAGGGTATGGAGGAGGGAGAGTTCTCCGAGGCCAGAGAGGACATGGCCGCCCTGGAGAAAGATTACGAAGAAGTTGGCACTGACAGTGTGGGAGAAGAGGATGAGGAAGGCGAAGAATACTGAAGGGCTTCATGTAACTGCAAATAAAAAAAAAAAAATAAAAATTCTGAGTAACGTTTGATCTCAATGTAATAAAACAAAGTTCTGGAGAAAGATTACAAAGAAGTTGGCACCAACAGTGTGGGAGATGAGGAAGAAGAATATTGAAGGTTCAGTAACTGCAAATTCAAAAAGTTCCATCTTTGCAGCGTTCGGAGCAACAGTTCGATGTAAAGTTCATCTGAGCAAGAGTTCACCTACTTGATGTATTAATACAAATAAAGTTCTGCAATTTAATTTGAGCTTGTTATCATTTACAGTGTCTTCTAATGGCTACTCAAGAAATTGTTTCTTGTAAATATTTAAAGTTGATAGATTTAGTGAATTATGGATGAAAGACAATTAATTAAATAAAAATTGCCTTGGTTACCTAATCAAAATAAACTATGCTTACAATGGCAGACCTCAATTTGGAGCCTAATAGTTGGTAGTGTATTTAAATGCAGCACTTAATGTAAGTTACAGTTTCTCACACTCAATAGTTTCCAGCTTCTTGTTGTGATGACAAAACACTTATTTAAAGGTGAGCAAACCCAGGCTTTATTCTGAGAATTATAACGACATGCAACTGCTCCCCTTAAATTGCAGTGGATGTTGGTAAAACAATATCGCACAGGTCTGTACAACTGAATGTTTAGGTTATTCAAACCAGGCTGCTGTTAAACAACCTGATGGATGTTTCTACTAAAAGGCTTCTCAGTCCTGCTCCTCATGCAGCATGTAAGATTGTCCAAAATTGCTCAGATGTTTCCTTAATTCATCCTCTTGAGTTTAAATAAACACTTTAGTGTGCAGATATATAATACATTAAAGTGTTATCTTCATTAACCTCTGAAATTCAAAACTACTGTTAAAAGGTTTAAAGTTAAAAAAAAATAAATTACAAGAAAAACATTTTATATGTACCGGTAATTTTCATGGTTGGTAAATGTGAGACTGAATGTAAAAAAAAAAATACATTGGGTAGTTTAATATTTATATTCTATGAAAGCCCATTCCTGCCACTAAAAAAAAAAAATTCTAGGAAAAGTAAAATAAACTTGACTAGTTGCCACTTAGTATCTTATGAGATACTATTTCATAAAAAAAGAGTCATGTGGCACTTAAGTCATAATTATGAGATACTGTATCATAGTTATAACTTAGGATCTCATAATTATGACTTAGATAACACTAAAAGCTGGCTCCTAAACCAAACGAAGAACACAAGATTTACATTTCATTTTTTAAGGTCAATACGTCACACAGACCGCCGTGCGCGGCCCCGTTCCTGGTGACGTACATCGTGCCTGCGCACGGGCGGCGCCGGTCGGTCCTTGTTCGCCATACTTTCGCCGGAGAGCGAGACGCACCCACAGCCAACACCTGGACTCTCCATCGCTTACAAACACAGGTAAACGTCCGTTGTGTCAGCTGCCAGCAGGGACACTGAATCCGGGTTCGGGCTCTCCTTTCTCCGGGTCGGTTTTACTCCTGTCGGCATCTCTGGTAACTAACGGTAACTTGGGTCGCTAGTGTTAGCCTCGGGCTAACGGGTTTCTCTGCTGGATTGTTCTCAGTGAAACAGTCTTCTGTCTGCCGCTATGTCCCTCCTGTCTTACCGGTGTCACAACCTCAGTGTCAGTCCGTGTAATTGTCTGTTTTGGTTGTTTTATTGTAGTTATTAACGCGGTTCTGCTGAAATCACTGCGCTGTCAGATGCTTCATTAGCAGGTGTTGCGGATCTACAGGCTTCCCAGATTAAATGATGACTTCCGTAGTCTCGAAGTTTCCATCAATCTTGGGCTGCAGCTAAAGAAAATATCAGTGACAAGATTCGTTGCCTTTTTAGATTTTAATTGAAGTGATTTTTGTTTTTAAATTTGCATAATGATATTGAATAATTTTAAACTGTAATAAGTAGAGATGGGCATCGCTCGGTACCTCGTGATACTTTTCCGTCCACGATAACGATATTACGGCGATACGGCTATAATCGATATATTGCGGGAAAATATTACCACAATACATTAAGATATGTGTCACTGAAAAAATTCAGAATTGATCTACTGCACCAAATTCATTTTTACAAGAATTACAAAACATTGTCAATCAATTTCACATGAATGACAGCCAAGTAAAACAAAGTGTATACTGCACAGTGGATCTTTTTAACACACACTGACCACAACTAGTCACATGTCCTTGTGTTATGTTTGTCTTTAAGGGAAAACTGATACAAAATAATGCTAAACCAAAATATTGTTAATGATGTTTTTGCAAATGAACTTTAAATCATTAAAAACAAAGTTAATGCAGAACATTTTCATTTCAGTGCTAGTATTTTCAACTTCTATGTAAACATGGACACATATCAGTGCTGCTTTACAAGCAGAATTAATTTGTTTCAAGAAAACTGGAAAATTTCACTCCATATGAAAAATAAACATTTCAGTCAGTGCATTTCTCTGGCATTGATGGTCTCGTCCACAACAATGCGCAACTTTTCCCACGGATCTGCTGTAGCTCTGATGAGATGTTAACACACACTGAGCAGGTGAAGATGCTCAGAACACCGCTGCTCTTGACGAGAAATGGACGGAGTTTCACAGGCACAACAAAGTTAAGCAGGCACGAATCGGCTCTGTATTTAGGAGTCAGTGATGATTTGCGTAGTTTTTTGGCAGTTTAGACGGGATTTTAGGTGGTTTAGGCAGGGTTTAATGCATCTAAGATGGGGGAGGGAGGGCGGTGCACCCCAGAAACATTTCCCCATTTAAAAAAACATTCCTTGTCTCATGGTGACGCATTTCATGCCGATACTGTTCATTTGATTTTGTCCGCTATTACGTTAACGTGAATTTTATAGGGCTCTATACTTAACTTGTGTAATAAGGGGGGAAAAATAAATAAATATCCATACTTTGTGCCAGTGAATCGATAACGTAGCGCTAGACGAAACCTCAAGATATATTGTTGTATCAATATTTTGGCACACCCTTGTTAATAAGCCTTTTCACACTCCTGCTCTGGTTCAGTTCACGTGCATTATGTCAAAGGTTGCTATAGCTGATGGTGTAAACAGCAAGTGTGACAATGATTTAGATCATTTTTTCCCCGTTGGAGCATTGATTCTTTGAAAAAAAAAAATTGCGTAAACGTGGTATCGGTTTCCAAGGTAGAAATGCCGAGTTCATGCGAAAGCTAATGCTGCACACAAGCTAAAAATGCAGGTTTTTCCTGCTTTTCAACAGTGATCAATCAGCTAAACAGTGCTGTTTCACTTATCGGCCTGTCCATCTTGTGCACTTCTTTCAAATTTGTAAAATAATAGCTTAATAAAAATAATCATGGACCTGGTTTGTGAATGGTGTACCATGTAAATGTACCTTTCCAAAGTGAGAATTCACACTGTCCTTTTGACACTCGAAAATCTCGCTTTACCATCAATAATAATAATAACAATACATTTTATTTATAAGCACTTTTCAAGAACTCAATGACCCCCAACAGTTGGGAAACCAAAAAAAAAACAACAATAAAGGTAAATAGAGAAAATACAGGAGTAGGAAACAGAGGAGTTCTGTTGCTTTGATACTGCTTCTCTCATCGGTTTTACAAAAGTGCTCAGATATGTGCATCATTCCCAGGTAGAGTCCAAATTCTGCCCACTGGAGACCCAGGTAGTCAGTGTTTTCATGCACCAGGGGTCACCTGTGTGGAAGCGAGGGGACTGCCCTCGCTTCCACACTGCTGCTGAGCTGCTTCCACTGGTTTTTAAAAGTGATTGGCTGAAAAAGTGGCTTAAGCAGAAAACCCTGGTCACCTCCTTGAGTCCGAATTTGTGTAATATTAATAATATAAACACTATTAAAACACTAAAGATCTCTGGAATAAAATTACAAACACTGTTAGGTTGGAAATATCAACAGAGTGAACAAGCTTGTTTACGTTTTTATCCTTCTCGACCTATGACCCCCCCCCCCGGTCGTGCATGCACACTTCCAGAGTGTGAAAGGGGTTATTCTTAATCACTTTATTTCATGTGCAGCTACTTTCTGATTATGGATTAACTAATTATTAAAGTTGGCTACAATTTCTAATTGAATTACTATTAAAAGAAACTGTTTGGGAATAAACCCAGAGTTTATTACAGTTGCACTTGCAGCTAATTTTCTCCACATACACTTTTTAAGTTTTTGGTTGAAATTGTCTTTATGTCCTGACAGAAATTAAGATCTTGTGAAAAAGGAACGAAGAAAATCCGCCATCTGTAGCAGCTTTAAGCCTGTAAAATCTTCGACCAATGAAAAAGTTATTTATTAACCAATCATGTCTCCTTGCACGTTCTCGACCCTTGCATGCACAAGCCCACACTCAAAGCGCGTCACCGGTGACAGAGTTTTTAGTCACGTTTTTTAACATATATAATGATAAAGTTCAGTGTTTACTCATCGCTGAATGAGACGATGTAATTTCTACACAATACAAGCGATGAGCTGAGGTCCGCCTCTGGAGCAGCGGTGCTCGTGCCTGTGAGTAAGGGGCGTGGCTTTAGAGGTAGCACAGAGGAGAGGAGGGGCGGTAAAGGCAGCGCACTCGGAGGATGCTACTTTCAAAATCATGCTAGCTTTTGAAAATTACCGACCCTGCCTTCTAGGGCTGAATGATTTTGGAAAATAATCTAATTGCGTTTTTTTTTTTTTCCCTCAATATTGCGATTTACAATAAGATTATTTTTTCAAGGGCCTCTTGTCATATTTTTTCAAAGAACACAAGCAATAAATCAATTTGTTTCATAATAAACAATTTCAGATTATTTAAACTTTAAATAAATATAAAATATAATTTTTAAAGCACAGATTACAACAATAAAGGAAACAAATTTGTGGCTTTACCTCTTCAACATATCTAACTTCACTTTTTCATGAAACATATGAACATGTGGACTGCACTTCTTAAACACTCAACTTAACAGGACAGTCTATAAATAAATAAAATAAACAGATATAAAATAAAACTTACTAATATCCAGTCAGTAACATCACACATATTAAAGTGCAGGAAAAGTAAGGAGAACTAATATCTGCTTTAACAAATTGGACATTTTTTAGGTAAATCAAACTCCCAACAAACTTAAAATAAATTATTACTGAAAAAATAAAGATATAAATGAAAAACAAATTGCAGCCTTTGCGATTAGAAAATCACGTTTTTTGATATCGCGATAATATCGCAAATGCAATTAATAGTTCAGCCTTACTGCCTTCTCACCTCTGCATGATTAAAAGTAGAGCTTGGTTAAAACAATCAATTAATTTATTTACATACATTTTACATTACATGGTCCGATATCAGTTCATAAAATCCTAACATTCATCATTTAATACATCTTTTCTACTTAGTGTGATGCAGTGCTATGGATTCAATTCTTAGTTTAAACATTACTATTTTTAATACCACCCTAAATTAGTTCGTTTTTACTATGTACAGCTTTAGTTCTCTGAGAATCCTTTTCATATTTAAGTAAAGTTGGTACTCTCTCAGACTGAAATAACCATAACCTATCCATGACTGTGAAATCTGGATCAATACTCAGCTCCATCTAACAGTGTGCTATTTTAACTTTAGATAGAAAACTGGTGTTTCTTAGGAATACATTTAGATATGTTTATGACACAAAATTATACATTTTAACTGTAAAATAAGATAAATGATTACAGGTTTAGCTCAATAAGCAGTGTAAATAATCCAGAGTAGCCTCCTAAAGGTAAAGTCCTAAATGCTGTGTAAACTCATTGTCTATAGAGGACAGTAAAGAAGATCATATTTTGGTATTATATTGACAAAAATGTTCCTACAGCTGAAAATACTGTTGGATCTATAAGCACAGGACACCAAGTCACATTGTCACCAGTTGATCTGTGTACTAATGTGTGCATAGCCCCTCTGTGGTACTGTAGCAGCTGCTGTTATTCTTTCTTTTTTTCTTCTTTTTTGACTTGTAGTGGCTGTTTTATGAGCGTGTCGGCCACGGTTAACTCGTTCCAACGCTGAAACACATTCGTAAAAACCTTTGGAATGTGATTTTAAAGAGGGTTTGATTTCTCTGTGTGTTTGTGAGTAGTTGTTCATTCGAGCTCCAACTGTGATGTGATGGTTCAGGATGAAACCTGAGACTTTCTATTATAAGATGAGTGCACATTGACTTTTCCTGTGTTAACCTAACAATTCTCAAGGGAGCATATCACAGATGACACGGTTCAATTTGATACTTTTAATTTACTGTATCTCAGGGTTGGATTGAAGTTCAGAGACTAAAAATCTGCAACCTCAACAAAGGCCATTTTTCCTTTCTTTAAATTTGAAAATAATTTCGAATAATTTGTGTTAACTCACTCTTAACATTATTGGCTTTTGTATTCTGTGACTACGGTCCCATTGCACATGGTTTTATTTCCCTCTCCTTTATTTTCTTAACACACTGAAATAATAGTTCATATGGGTGTTTTTTAAATTGCATCTGTTTAAATTTCCGCCCATCGAGATATTCTGTCTGGTGATAGTGAAGGCACTGATTCTGTTTTATTGTAAAATAATTGCAGTAATGTTTGGAAAAACTCCTTTTGTGACAAATTGAGTAGAATGATAGTTTCTTTAAAATCGCTGAAATCAAGTGAATAATGGGTGGGAATTATTTTCTTCTATTTCTCCTAGCTCCCTATAACAGCTGCAGATGTTTTCTATTTTGGCGATTTAGAAAATTACAACATCACCTATTTTAATATATATATTTTAGATTATTTTGTATTAAAATACAGTGTGAAAAGTAGGTAAATGGATTTCTAAGTGCATCCTAGCCCAGACTTTCTCCTGAACAAGCCACACTACAGAACTCACTCACATGTGCTGTCCCTTAGAGGAGAAAAAGACAAAAGGCATTGTTCATCAGCAAATTTAACCCAGAATTTTCTTTCTGGTCAGACTTTGTTTTAATTAAAAATATCAAGATTTATATCGTATATTGCCGTTTTGAGAAAAAATAGCCAACAGGTCAGAAAATGGATAGATGTAATCATCTTTCTCCTATTTTGTATTGAATTTGTCAATTTAGGGACTTTTGCTTGCACAAGAGAGTAATTATTTGAGTTACAGGAGTTTGGCAGTAAATCTCACATTTTATAGTGTTTGTGCATTGGTTGCCTATTTTTGTAATTATACACTTTGCTATATATGCAGTATATTACACTAAGGATAAAATACAATGAGAATGATTGGATAAGCCAGTTGTATGTGTAATACCGATATTGTAATCTAACTCTGGAATTGAGCTTATATAAAATCCCTCCTTGTGCAGAAAAGTACGTCTATTCAAAAGAACAATTAAAAATCCCACTTCTATGCATCTGTGTACAGGACTCCACATCCCACAATGCAATGAAACTTTTCTCACAAAGTCAATAAACCAGTTTGTTTATATCTGCCTGAGACCTACACAATGTTTTTATCTGATTAAAAAAAAAAACCTTTCCAGCAGCTTAAAAAAGCAAACACATTCCTCAGTATCACATCCTTCAGTAACTTGTGATCACAATTTAAAGCCTACATTAAATTATTAGAATTGTTTTTCCTTAATAAACATGTAGAAGCACTGTATTTAGAGTACTTTCTTTTCAATATATTTTGAAACGCAGCGTGCCAACACAGATCACATTATGTACATTACTTAAAGTATGAAATTAAAACAACCAATGAGAAACAAGTAGAAAGTGGGAAAACGTTTGGCTGTAGATGTGTTCATTTTGTTATTTTAAAGTTCAACAAACCCTTTGGATAAAAACCCTGAAGCAATAAACTCACTAAAACATGTTTTAACAAGTGATTTTTAAACAAGGCTGTGAGCTCAGCTGGCAGATGTCCCCAGGGAGGGTGTTTCACTGTGAGGGGCCCCAGAACTAAAGAAGAAAGGGCTCCAGTCGTCACCATTAATCCTCCACCTTAACAAGAGGCTTGGCTGAGGACTGTAAGAACCAATGAGAACCTCAGAGGTTTGAGTTATATGTTAAGAGTATTCTTCTGTTACAGGGTGAGCTGAAATTGAAAAAAAATAAATAAATAGGAATTAGTTCACATTATTGTGAGTGGTTAGTAGATATTTTTAAGTCTGAGTCTGAGTAAAGATAAGCTTGTCAAATGTTTGAATATGGTGTCAACATAGCTGAGATCAGACTTTTGGATGTGAACACAAGTATGATGAAGATAAAAAAAAAAAAAAATGAGGATTGTTGTTTGGTAATGCTGTCCCACACCAAAATAGACATGAGAAGTGACCTTTGTTCTATCTAGCCTTGTATGCACGACCTCCATCTCTGAGAATTCAACGTTTGTTTTTTCCTGTAACTTTGATTCGAGTGTTTGGCTGCAGAAGGCGGCGTCTTCCCCTTCAGCAGGACGAGGCAGGTCAGTCGCTCTGAATTCCTGTGCAGTCCCTGTATAACTTTGTGTTGATGGTTGTGGAACTGGTGACGGTCACTGAGGATGATTAGTTTAGCTTTGTGAGCCACTGAAACTAAGTGAAATCACATCTTTTGAGGAAGCTTTGCTCGCTTACGACATCTTTTCACGGTTTAGTGCGGGCACTGTTTGTTTAAGTTTCCTTTCACATGACAGGAAGAGGAACCAATTGTTTTTTACCACCACAATGTTAGAAAGCTTCGGCCGTTACGTAACGCTACTCTTGTGCCATTTCAAACGGCCTTGATCTGAATGTTGCCTCCTATAACGTGAACTTTAAAGTTAGTGAAATTTTCACTAGGTTTGCAGTCTTAAACCTTTAAAGCTGCTGCTTAACCACATGAGTCACATTTAAAAAAAAAAAAAAACCTGAATGTCATCCAAAAGTTGTTCTCATAAGTCCTCTAATAAGGATTTACTAAAAAACACATGTCGAACGTAGAAATTGCCACTTGAAAGTTTGTTTTTGTGTCAAATGGTCATGTTACTTAAAACTTGGGAAAAGTTTTGCATGTTGCATTGTGGGATTTGGAGTTGTGGAGAAGATTTGGAGTCACGTAGAAGAATGCTAAGTTTTTTAAAGAAGTGTTTTTACTTTATTTCAGTGTTTATTTGCCAAACAAAGAAGACAGTGATTTGCTTGATGTATTTTTGTTCTGCTTTGTTGTTTCCCTGTGATATGACGTCACTCAGATTTTGGCCATATTCAGACACACTATCAACATCCGCCATTGTTTTATCAACCGCTTTCAATCTGTGAAAACAGCAGAGAGTTTTTAGCCACACTGGCATCAGTAGTGGAGGAGAACCACTTTTGAATGAAAAACAGCTAAAGTTTAATTTTAAAAATGTGCTTAAGTATGGATGATATGAAACGCGTTATCAGGCATGCAGGTATAATTCAATAAAAGAAGGTTCCTTAATGTTTGTTTGATTCCTGTTTCCTGAATTGAATGCAGCAGGCGTGTCAAAACTCTAGACCTGTAGGTAAAAGCATACAGTCTGACCCTCTGGCATGACTTTTAAACAATGTTTGATCCTTTGCGGATGTGGTGACTGAACAGTTTGCATCTCACTAAGTTCTTCATATCTGTGAGAACTAATTTACTCATTAAAGATTTAAATTACAGCTTAAACTTGTCTTAATATGGTTAAAAATAGTGACTAATGACAATGAAGGTGTGCAGTCACGAGTACAAAATGAAAAAACCCTTGTTTTTGATTGGATGATCCATTTTCCTTTCTGTCTAGTTGTGTGTAAAGTTGTGCAGTGGTGAGGATGTTAAAGTGATACTTCTGGAGGAGCTTTCTGGCTTTGTTCAGACATGCTTAGAGCCATAGCTTCACTGTAGGTTCACTGCTTTACTCCCTTCACACATTCCACTCACTGCTGCTAGTCGAGGCAGGTCAGAGGAGGCACCCGCCAGAGGTATGCATCAAAACTGTGTACCACAGGGAGAATCACACATCTGCATAACTACAAAGAAGAAGAAAAAACATTAACAACGTTGTTCTTTTTTTCATACATTATTTTTTTGTAATTAATTAATCTCAATTAACATATTAAAGTCCCAGCCCTAGTTACAATCCTCATTGTTTTGGACCCTGAAAGTGCATCAGTGCATTCCATCAGAAGTTAGTTTTTCTTAAAGTGTAAGTACACCCTAAAACCACTTTTTTCTGCTGAATACATAAATGATTAGGTCTTCAGCTCTCAATCTTCACATTTTAGTCCAAGTATTTAAATTTTGCATTGTAGTTGTAAAATGTCAGAGTGAATGCCCTCTATGGGTTGATCGCCGGCTTTTACAATTGAATTTTGCTATTAGCTGAGATCATAGCAGTGACATCACTGAACGTCACTCTTGGCCGCGCCCCTCCTATAAAAGATGGGAGGAGGGACTAGGTTTTCTCCTCTCACAGCCTTCAGTGTGCATTGATTGACAGCTCTATGCAGCACTGTTTGGTGGGGCTGCTGTGACTGGACGTGTCTTAAATACTCTTGGAGCCCCACCCATAATCAAGGCATTTTTTGAATTTCAGGTTGCAGGTCAGCAAAAACCTGGGGGTGTACTTACATTTTAAGTCCATCTTGTTTTAAGAATTTTCTGATTATTTTGCCTCACACAGATTTTGTGGCCTTTGGTATCATTTGCTCCAAATCTTTGTCCTGGTGGTTAAACTACTCGGTGATCTGTAACATGCATTGGTCTCACTTTGTGGTCGGTGAAACCTTCCTTATGTGAGTTAAATCAGTGTTTCTCAAATGGGGGTACGCGATGGCACTACAGGGGTACTTGAGAGAGAGTGTAAAATTAACAAATAAAGTGTCAGTCTTGGTCCCACCCTAGGTGTGAGATGATTGGAAATGATAACTTATTTTTCAACCTTGGGGTTGGGACCCATGTGGGGTCACCTGAAATTTCTAAAAAAATAAAATAGATTTTAGAATGTTTTTGATTGCTATTCTTGAGCAGCTGACAAGAAGGCTCTAGAGATGGTCAGGAAGTCAGCACAGAGCATCATAGGAGTGCAGCTGTCCTCTTTGTCAGACATCTACAACACCAGATGTCTGCGTTGGGCCACAAGCACCACCTTTTTTATTTATACTTGTACTCTTGCACCACCAGAGTTGTCCTTTAATTTTGTTATACATTGTGTGTGATGACAATAAAAGCCTTCAATTCTCCTATTTTTTAAAATAAAATGACACACAATCTTAAACAACTACATTTCTATACTTTCACTTTGTCTCTAGTTCAACTGAAATGCAGTGAACAATTTTTTATATGGAACTCTATTTCTAGAAGAAAATTGTCTTTGGGGTCACCATGAATTCCAAAAAAGGTTGGGAACCACTGCACTAAATACTGTTTCTTTCCTTTTATTTACAAAATTAGATTCTCTAAAATGTTAAAAACATTCTAAAGTTGTTTTTAAAATGTTGTAGTCAGACAAAAGGGGTACTTGGATTTACTTGAGGCGAAATGTTTGAGAACCACTGAGATAAATCATGTGCTGAACCCTGGGTCAGATTCTGTCACATGATGCATGACGTCTGGGTAATGTCGGTGCAGTGATGACGATGTTTCTGAGAAACATGGTGATGATATCACTCTGTAGGATCATCATCATCAGCAGCAGCAGCACAAGCGCACAGAGCAGGTGTAGACACAGGACAGTGTTCACTCCTCTCAGCTACTGTGTCTCTTTATTTACTTTTTTAGTCACGCATTCCTTCTCAATGCTCGGTGATTAAAACTCTAGATTTTTTTCTGTTCTTCGCTTTGATCCATCACTTATGTCCGTGTTTCCTTCCCTCTACGTTCAGACATGGCTGACGACGACGTGACTCCAGAGCAGCTAGCAGCGATTGCTGCCGAGAATGAAGAGCGCGAAAGTGTCAACTACAAACCTCCAGCCCAAAAGTCCATGAAAGAGATCCAAGAATTGGATAAAGACGACGAGAGCCTGCGCAAATACAAGGAGGCTCTGCTCGGCCCTGGTTCCGTTGAGACCGGTAAGTGTTGCATGTCTGTGAGAGTTGGAAGAATGTCCCTTATTAATTGATGGTTGTCCTTGTTCGTAGAGCAGAGGCTGAAAGAATGCAACCTGATTAATAGCTCGGTATTGATTACACGCAAAGGAGGCGGTCGCTTTCAGCTCTGGAAATGAACAACAACAACAGGCCTGATGGACTGTATCAGGAGCCTGATACATTAATATAACTAGCACAGTGGTTCACAAACAGGGGTTGTGTACCCCTATGGGTACAGGTGCACATTGCAGGCATACTCTGAAAGATTTAACAGTTAATTTAGAAATAATTGGGAAATGTTGCTAGTTCCTTTTTAAGCTATGTTTTGGATAAATTCATCACAAATTAACAGTAAAATTGCCTAATAAAATATTCTATTTTCTTGTAATTTATTTAACAGGGTTATTTTATGCTGTATCACACTTCTGACAGTAGGAGATCATACTCACTTACTATTAAAGTAATCATATAAAAGTTTGATGATATATCTGTATTTTTTAAAATAAATTCCACTCTTTGTTTTTAATTTGTAGATTAAGCCGTAGGGAACCAGTGTTTGAGACACATTTAGGGGTTTAGGAGAGTCTGCTGTTCCATAAATGAAAAAGCAAATGAAATAATGGAGAGGGTACTAAAGATATAAAGTGGGGGTGCACATTATTTGACAAAAATGCAAAGGGGGTACACGGGACAAAAAAGATTGGGAACCACTGAACAGGCATTCAGTTATTTTATAAACTGTTGCTTTAGGTCTGGACCCGGACCTCAGACAAACCTGCTATAGTTCTGTCAGTTTTAGTTTATTCCGATCCCTAACCCAGAAAATACCCTAAAATGTTTCTTTTTTTTCGTATATGTATTTTTTAAGGTGGAATTTGCCGTGTTGAAAATGTTAAATACGCCAGAAGTAGGATTCGAACCCACATCAGCGGAAGGAAATATTCCTTGAGTCACGCGCCTTGGAGCACTCGGCCATCCTAACATGGTGGTAACACAGGCACATTACGCTTATGTAGAAAAGGTCCGGCAGTGAGGAAACTGCGCGTGGGCTCAAGAAGTGCCAGAACTATAGTCAGGTTTGTCTGAGGTCCGGGTCCGGAACTATAGACACTTCGTATTTTATAGGATCATTAATGAAGGCAGTTTAACTTTAAGGCTTTCACCAAAAAAAAACAAAACAAAACTAACAATATGTGTACAGTTTACAGAGCAAAATGAAGCTTTAAATAAGAATTATACTAAAAAAAAATAATATGATAAATGTACCCAAGATTTTAAAATGTACCAAAGGCTGACGAAATAAATACATGATTAATTGTAAATATTGCAGACGATCAGATTTATTTAATTGCGGCAACCAAAATCGTGATCACTTTTAAAATTTGACTAATTGTGCAGCCCTAACACTCACGTGACTATTTGTCCCAAATGTCCTCGATCCCATTAAATTAGACTGGTATACCACATTTAGGTTTGGACACATCAATTGAGACCTTTAACATAGTATTTATTTTTTTATTCATTTATTTCGAACAAAATTAAAAAGAAAGTTACGTAAAAATAAGGAAACATTTTTTTTTTTTCACAAAGATCAGTTTGACAAGTAGTGGGAAAGAGAAGAAGTATAAACTTTTAGCATTGTTCTAAACATGTCAAGCAGCAGATATACAAATTATATCTGTGCCCACTCAGGCTGAGGTGTTTTTGAAGTGAACTGGAGCCTATTTAGGTTTACAGACTAAACAGAAGGAGACTCATATTAAACCATGGCTTTCACCGTATCTCGAGGGCCTCTGATTTTTTTGTCTCATTTTCCATTTCGTTGGTTTTCCCTTATTTGATATAACTACTGCTAAACTAAAAGTCCCACAATCATGCCCAAAATGCGTAATAGGGATGAATTAATTTAAATCTTCATCTGCTTCAGAAGTAGAAACGGGAGATGCTGCGTTATATTGTATATGATATGTCTGTTTGTTTATGCTGTGTAACACTTGCTACACTTTTAAATACCTGCTTAATAAAATTGTCCTATGACATGGAGGTGAGGTGAGCACTGGAGTGTGTTTCAACGTCTCAGAGCTCTCTGCGTTTCTCTCTCAGATTCCAACGCTCCAAATGTTGAGGTGACCCGAATGACTTTGGTGTGTGAATCTGCTCCCGCCCCGTTGGTCCTGGATCTAACAGGTGAGTCACTTTGTGGACAATGGTTTATTATGGCATTTTACAGATTTTTTTTTTGGTTCATTTTTAGAATACAATATTATTCATGCAGATCATGTTTGTTATTTTTGTATTTTTAATTCTTAAGCATAAAAATATGTTTATTTTTTTAAAGTCATTTAGAAAAAACGCATTAAATATAAATATTTATAGTATTTTAGGTCCGAATATTGCAGCATGTCCCAGTTTGCACTGAGTGTCAGGTCAGTTTTACGCCAGTTTTATGGAGATTATAATAATATAAAAGGATTTGTTAGATTCAAAGTTGTATGGTAAGTTCATCATTTTATTACAATTAATTTCCAATAAAATATTATAAACTCAATCCACACAAAATATAACAATTCAACATTTTTCCATTTATTCTTGTTAAAGATAAAGCGTTATTCGTCCCATAGTGGAGGGAATTTGGAAAGCACTGCACTGTTTCCCTGTCAAATCTTTCTCTTTCTTAGTTATTTTCTTTGTTCTTTTCTTCCCTACAATAAAAATTTGGTTCATATATGCCATTGACAATCTGGCTGGTGTTTCGGATCGGTTGGTCACCATTTTAACTGATGACCAACTGTGTCCGTCTGCAGTAATTCTATTTGAGTTGCCAGCTAAACAACCAGTGCGCTCGCACTGTATCTGTTCCCGCTCAACATTCTTAAAGCCAAAATACGGCACTTAGGGGCGCTTCCATCTTGCAAATTTGACGTAATTTGGAGCCAGAATCTGCGCAGTGGGGTCTGGCAAGAGGAGCCCTGGTAACACGCCCTGCCCACTTAGCATACTGCCCTCATGACTTACGCAAGCCCAGCTACTCCAAGAACATAAACAACAAATTCTACCAACGGCTTGTTAGACGTTAGTACAAAACCACAATATATTTCAACTCAAATATCTAATTAAATGGCGTCTCTGCTTTCCTTCACGACGCAACTGCTATTCACAGAGAGAGCTACGCAAGATCCGCGGCTGTCAGTCATCGTCACATAAGACGTAAAATCCCATTTTTCAACCTCAAATAACTTATTTAAAACAAACTTCACAGAAAAATGAGCACTTGAACACAATGTAGGGTGATAATAACTAATGATCACAGCAGAGTTTAAGTTTGGAAAAAAATTATGTGACGAATATTTTAACTTTACTGTTTGACCCACATCCCATCTGTTATCATTGAGGAGGCGGGGTTTATGACCTATACTGCAGCCAGTCAGCAGGGGGAGCTCTAAAAATAAAAGCTTGACATCCCCAGGAGCTTGTCCCGCCCATTCTTTTTACAGTTTATGTAAACATCAGCCAACTTTAATGCCAGCAACTAACGATTCGTTCTGAGCACTGTCACCAGTTAACTGGGTCACCAGTTGAACCATAGCCCAGAAAAGTAGCAAATCCTGTTGGCTCCTTTTCTCTTAAAGCAGACAACTTTACCATTGCTTATAAACAGTGCAATAAAAAGAACACACACAGAAACCTCTGGTGAGAGGAAAGCGTTACACCCAGCAAACCCACAGATATTTTGTTGCTAGTGTTGTTTTAGGAGAGGCTGCTGATGCAGTTCATGGGTGACCGTGGCTCAGGTGGTAGTGGGTCGTCTTCTGATCGAGAGGTTGGGGGTTCGATCCCAGTACCTGACTATGTGTCGAAGTGTCCTTGGGCAAGACACTGAACCCTAAGTTGCTCCCAGTGGTTGACTAGCGCCTTGCATGGCAGTCCTGTCCCACCGGTGTGTGAATGTGACAGTGATTGGGTGAATGAGCTGATATGTAAAGCTCTTTGAGACTGCTTCAGTGTGGTGATAAAGCGCTATATAAAATCAAGTCCAAGTCCATTCATCTCAGGCCTCACTGCACAGTCTACTTTTAAAAACAGTCAAAATGAATGTAAACTAGGCGTAAGGCCAAGCAAACCTTGTAAGCATGAGCATATGAAGATCAGAGAACTGTTTGGACTCTTCTCATCCCTAATCATTTCCATGTTCTTTTTCTTGGTGTCACATCCTGCTCCAACTCTCAGGAACTGGAGTCAAACCCTTTTTTTAGGATCTTTTTTTCCTTTTCACTTATAGATTTTGTTAACCTGCACTCGTACAGGTTTGCGACAATTTTCAGTGAATGTGTTCTCACCTCATCATGGGAAAAATATTCTTCTGTTTTTCCCCCGTGAAGACCTGGGGGGTATTTCATCAAACCCAGCTCAGGGTTAAGTCCAGGTTTAACCTAAGAGTCCGGCTTTGTTCAGCTGGGTTTTAACTGGAACGGCGGTTTCACCAACGAGAAAACACCTTGGTTACCATAGTACCAAATTACACAGCTCACCTGTACCTGAAGCGTCTACAGTGTTGGATGTGACATCCAACAGCACTGCTGCTGCTCCCGCTCTTCATTTAGTGCTGAGTTCAACAAACTATTCATCAAACGCTCAAGTCTCATAAATTACTCTTTTATTAAACACTGACAGGTGTTAAAAAACATATCAAATGCACATGATCAGTGTGTGATCACATGCTTCAGTTGTTTTCTGTGATAAATTGACTAAATAACAAATTCTTGAACCCTTTACTACTTTTAAAATGTTCAAACCACAGTCGGTCATTTGTTTTCACTGCTCAGTAACAGATGACGTCACGTCCTGTTGGCCTCAGCATTGGTTCCTATTGGCTTCTCATTCATTGTGAAAGATGCAGCACATGCGCCGTCACTTTCTAATCATTAAATCTGTGATCGATCTCGTGGGTCTTATGAGGACGTGCACTTAAACTAAACAGTGTCATCTGGCCCGGCTCAGCTGGGGAGATTGAATCTGAGAAAAGTTTGATGAAATGGTAAAAGCCAGCATGGTCACGGACGGTTTAGCTGAACCAGGTTCAGATGAAATACCCCCTGTTCTGGAAAATGTATCTTCTTCTGCCTCTGGCCCAGCTGGCCTGAATTTGACTCGGTTCAGGACGTTCTGTCTCTGTTTGCACCTCTGCAGCTTTAGGGGAGAAACAAACTGATTCTGACTCCACTTTTTTGGAAAGAAAATGGTTTTAAGAGAAATGTTTCGGTCGAAAATGGCCCAAAAGTGCATTTTTTGGTTTTCAGCAGAACAAAAAGGACTGAAACATGATTTTGTAAAGACGTGAGCACGTTGACACTGTAGTTATGTGTAGCTCTCCATCAACACATAACTTAACATGGCTGTGCATTTTATTTTATTTTATATTGTGCATTGTTGGAATGTCAGTGTTAAATAATTATGTACACATATTAATTGATTTATTCTTTAAAGTATTATTAATTTTTACTATTGCAATGTTTTAAGTTTACTGAGGTTAGTACACATTTATAGCCATAAATGCAACGGGACTAATAATTTGGGCCTTGGTTTTCTCTTTTTCGGTTTTCATTTCGGTGCATCCCTAGAAATATACATGTATGAAAATTTTATCGGTGAACATTTCAGGCTCTTTCCTCCTGTATTTAACATCTCATAACTCAGAAAAGATATTTTACCTTCATCTAAAATATTTACATTTAATTACTCACAATTTCTGGTTAATTCCAACAAATATTTTTCATGAAAAATTTATATATTTTAATAATCCCGAATTTAAGGTCGCGTGGAAAATTACTGGAAATGTTTTGCCATGTTGAAACCCCACGAGTCGCTACATTTTGCTAGGTTTAAGGTCTGCAAGGCGAGCACAATTCAACGACAAGGCATCCAACGTGCTTTACCTCAAAGGTAACAAGGACAGCTAAGAACAGGCTAAAGCAGAGAGCACATTGCAGTGTGAGGCATTAATCTGAAACCACGATTTAATCCAAAAGTGCTTGTCCAGATATGTGGATCATAGATACTGAACGCTGCCTCTCCATGTGTAGTTTGGACTCTGGGGTCACAAAGCAGACCTGCCCCAGATGAGCTCAGATAACTGGGTGGTTCATGAGGTTACAGAAACCATTCACTGCTTTGTTTGGAGGAATTTCCTGCAGCATTTCTGACCCGCCCTGAAAGGTTGATTTTTGTTTTTTTTTTTTGTTTTTTTCTGCTCCCACCCTCTGCTTCTTTGATTGAGCCATGTTAGTGTTCATATTTTGACAGTAGCTTTGTCCTCTCTTCTGTCTTTTCATGCTCGCTTCCTGATGAGTAGACCTGGACAAGCTGAAGGACCAGTCGTTCATCCTGAAGGAAGGAGTAGAGTACAAAATAAAGATCAGCTTTAAGGTGAGAACCTCAACTTCTCCTCACCACTTCCTGTTTAAACTTCCGTCTCTGCTTTGACGAAGCTGCTGAGAACGTTCAGCCAATCATAGGATGTGTTTGTGTCTTCAGGTGAACAAGGAGATCGTGTCGGGTCTGAAGTACGTGCAGCAGACGTACAGGAAAGGAGTGAAGAGTGAGTGAAACACACTTTGATGACATTACCTTAATGTTTACACTGCAACTTATAAACTCTATTATTTATTATCTATTGTCTTTTCTTCCTGTCTTCATATTTATAATAATCTGTCTTTGAAAAATGGGCCAACCTCCATAAATAAAGGTTTAAAGATGACGTAATAAATTAGGAGAATGAAAAGGCAACCACGGATAATAAGTCCCCCCTGAAGACAGTCCCAGACCTACTTTTAGGTCCTGACCCAAGAGTTTAGAACCCAAGGTCAAGATCAGTGACACCTGCTGGCCAATACAGTAAAGAAAAATAAATAAATAAAAGAAGAAAACTTAACAAAGAACTCATCAAAAATGTTAAAAATGCAAATTAAATGCGGTCTTAAATTTAAATATTACACAGATGTTGGCAGTGAGTATTTATGGAGTTTGTTCATCTAATGCAATGATATTGAGCAATAAAGAAAATGTTTTAGTTTTAAACTTGGTTGAGTTTATTTAAAGGACTTGGATGCGTTTGTGAGGTGGGAGCTCTGATATGTCCCGTTAAGACCAAGAATTACAACAAAGTATACATATTTACTCAATATGTAGGTAATGAATTAATTAATTTTTTAATTGGGAAAGACTCACTTTACGGATCCATTGTGATGAAATAGATCTGATTTGTTATTTCTTTGTATATCAGTCTATTTTGAAAGGACAGTGTCCATCACAACATGAGCCAGAATTGGCAAAAAAAAAAAGAGCTGATTTTATTCTGAAGTCCCTTTAAGTCGCAACAATATTTACGAAACAGTTTGCATTCAAAGTATTACTTAAGACTGAGGTTCTCAACTTGTAGGTCAGGACCCAGGAATATTTTGTTGTGCTTTTATTTTGAAGTGCATTTATTGCAAAGTGCTGCCGTCGTTGTACAGTTAAATATAGGTGTTTAAATCTTTCACAGCAAAGTGCACTGCTTTGTTTTTGACAATCTTAATAAATACCCTTTCCATCCTAGTTTAATAAAAACAGTTTAAAAGTTCCTTGTAGATATTTTGTATAATTCAGATTAAAATTGATAAATATTAATAGTAATTGAACATAACAATCATACAATAAGGCACTAATCGTCAGAGGTGTAAAGAGTACTGATATATTCTACTCAAGTACAAGTCATACATAAAATACTCAGGTACAAGTAAAAAGTATCTCAATTAAATAGTACGCAAAGTAAAAGTTATTAGTTACATTCACCCCCATGTTTATTTTTGGTAATACATTTTGCCACGTTTCCTTTGCATACAGTAGGCTTGGGCGGTAATATAGTAATACCGTTTAACGCAGTGTCATGAAATAGCAACGATATCAGTTTCAATACTGTTTAAAAAAAAATGCAATGCACTGATATAGGAGATAAAGATTTAATATCAAATGTCATTTCTTCAATGTCTAAACATGATTCTTTGTCCAGCAACAGCTGTGTATGTGAGTGCTTCAGCTGTCAGTGCAGTGCGCTGTCCGCAGAGAGGGAACGAATTCAGACAGGCTTGAAGAACAAGCGTCCGCTATTGAATCAATCCTTTTTCTGCACAAGAACATGGATTATCCTTATATTTGATACGTGGATTATGTATTTAGATCCACTGTCTCTGGCGCTGCGGGCGCACTGTGCACATGTGTGTTTGACATGCTGGTGTCCCCCTGCGCTAAACCGACGTTGACAGTTGTCTGTTAATAAAAGCAGGCTTACCACTAAAACAAACGTAAATATGTCATTTGTATGAGGAAAAAATAGGTTTTAATTGTCGGTTTCAGGTCGGGCTCTGATATAAATACCTAATGTCTGTCGGACCTGTAGGTTTCGGTTTTGCTTTGTTGGGTTTTGGTCAAAGCTTGAATAAGGTTCATATCATAAATGGTCTGTGTTTAACCACAAAAAGCCAAAAATAAATAATTTGTCTTTCTTTTTCTTTCTCCTCATCCTCCTCTGCACCTACTCATTCATTCTCTGGCTCCAGCTGCACAAAGACTTTGAAACAAAGGCGACAATTCACATGCGGGTCAGATTGGAGCCACAAACCATTTACACTGGGGTTTGATACAGGTCACATTTTAAATAGTAATGTGAACGAAAAAAAACAAAAAATTGCTGACACTCGGCTACGATAGACACACACACACGTTTGGTGTGAACGCACCCTGAGCCTTGCGTCATATTTTTTAATTAGTCACGGTATTACCATATACGGCAGTATAATAGGGAGGCAGTATAACGGTATCAAATTTTGGATACCTCCCAAGCCTAGCATACAGTAAACATCTCATGTATAAACGTAAAAAGGAAGAGATGAAATATTCCACAATTGGAACTTAATTTGTTTTCCACAAAGGCATCTGTATAAAATAAAAGGTTTGTCAAAATGTACAATTCTTTTAAAAATAAAATAACACCATAAAATTCAATTCAAAATAAAACAAATGATCAGGCTCTAAGTAAAGCTGCATTTATGGAACAGTGCCATGTGGGTAACAACACATCAGGTAGAAAACCCCAAAAGTGTTGATCAGAAATGTCACGACTAAGAACATATGGATTTTGTTCAGACCAGGAAATGGAAATTAAAAGACTCAAAAAAATAACAATTGACTCAGTAATAGTTGGATGTAGAAATGTAATAAATTACTTTGGTTATTTTAAAATGTACCTAAATACAAGTAAAGTTACTGATTTAGAAATATATTCAAAAAAGTACAAGTACCATAAAAGCAAGTCCATTACAGTAACGTGAGTAATTGTAATCCATTACTTTCACCTCTTTCATGTCAACACTAACTCAGTGATTAGTGAATTATTCCTAACCTAGTTGAATCCTCTGATTATCTTATTGGTTGAATGCTATCACTGATGTGTTTGGCCCACAGTTGATAAATCGGACTACATGGTGGGCAGTTATGGGCCGCGTAGCTGCGAGTACGACTTCCTGACTTCCCTAGAGGAGGCGCCCAAAGGCGTGCTGGCTCGAGGCACCTACACCATCAAGTCCAAGTTCACCGATGACGACAAGCACGACCACCTGAGCTGGGAGTGGAACCTCCACATCAAGAAGGAGTGGAAGGACTGAGGACGAGGCCTTTGTGTTTCCATCGGACGTGTTGAAGGGGGGAGGGTCCTCAGACAGTCCCGCCCCCTTTCCTCCCTGCGTCGCGTCTGCCACCATTTCTGCCTTTTGTTTTTACTCTGCCGTGCATTTCTCACCAACCGTCACCTGCCGTCAGTATCTGTAGCAGCAGCAGCAGCAGTAGCAACAACATGCAGTCTGTCCGTCCGCACGCACAAACACACATGTACGCTGCTGTCTAGTCGTCTGTGTCCAACGGAACATTCATCAGCTCTATTCAGGAGGTACAAACTACTGAAATGAGGTTTGTTTTGTTGTTTTTGTTTGTGTTTAGTCTCTTCAGGCTTTAGTGTAGTTTGCATGTTCTCCCACACATCTTAACAATTTGATCTTATTGTGGAAAATCCTGACCTGCTTGACTTATATTTGTCTTTTTCTTTTTCCTGAATCAAAAAAATCCATGTGACTATGTACAACACTACGTATAGAGATTTAAAAATAATTTTTTTTGTTTTCAAACAACTTAAAACAACAATGTGCTGATGATGTTTTATTATTTTAATCCTCCTAAATGAAGCTGATGGACGTCTCCCAGGCTCTGCTGTTCATTCCTCTTTCTGTCTCACTTAGGTCTCGCTGCTTTATGAGATTACACACACACACGCACACTCGTTCACCTCTTCCTCGTCCCCCCGCCACCCCCCCCTCCCTCGAGCGCTGTCTTCCTGTCAGTATGGAGTTGATAAGAGAAAAAGCAGCTGTACAATCAACTTTCGTTCACCGGTTTTTTTCTATATACGACTGTGCCGATGGTTGTTGTTGTTTATCCCATGCGATCGTATCCACGTTACTGTAAATCAGCTGTTTGTAAATGACTCCACCTCCTCCACGCTGCCACCCCTTCGCTCGCCGGCGCCACCTCATTTTTCTCCTAAAAACATGCTCTCACACACACACACACACACACACACACACACACACACACACACACACACACACACTCCCGGTCCCAGTAAGGACTGAAGCCAGACTAAAAAAACAAAAAGAGGAAAGTGTTCCAAAAATCAAAGCTGCCTTACATTATTTGAACCATTTGTGCACACAAAAGGGCTTCCTCATGATTCCCCGCCTGCAGCCCTGTTGCCCTGGAAACCGTTTACAGGTAGCTCTGCACACGCTCCCAGATGCTGAATGTTAAAAAAAAAATACAAAACGTGTTTTCGGCCTTAGCATCGCTTAGATCAGAGAAAAACAAAGTGTTTATTTTCCTTCTTTTGCCTTAACGCACACATCATTCCTCCAAGCGTCGCTCCGACTCGTTCTGTAACAGAGCATATGGATGTAAAACCTCTGCTTCCTTCTTCGTCATGGTCGTCTTCTGATGACGACAATGATTTATTCCTGCTCCATGCATTCCTTCACGCTGTACAGTTTGTATGAAAACGCTGGCATGCTGGTGAGGTTGTATAATCTGTCATCATTCGTGGTTGCTCTTCTTGGTCAATAAAGATTTTGCTCAAAATGAACTAAAATCTTTCTGTGAAATGTTTTCTATAGTAAGGCATGAATAGGAAAAAAATTCTATTTTTTTTTTTTTTTTTTTAGATAAGACCATCGTGAGGTCTTTAAAACTAGTGCAAATATGATGAGCACACTTAAACTGGAGTTAGTCTCTATTAAAGCTAAAAAAAAAAAAAAAAAAACATAGAACATTTGACAAACGCCCAAAATCAGAGATAAGGCATGAATTGCAAAAAAAATTTTTAAATTTTTTTCTCGAGATAAGACCATCCTAAGGCCCTTAAAACTTGTAATAATATGATGAGCACAGTTAAACTGGAGTTAGTCTCTAGTAAAGCAAAAAAAATGACAAAAATCTGAAAAACGCCCAAAATCAGAAATAAGGCTGTAGTAAGGCATAAATTGGAAAAAAAATTCTAAATATTTTTTTTTTTAGATAAGACCATCCTAAGACTATTAAAACTAGTAATAATATGATGAGCACACTTAAACTGGAGTTAGTCTCTATTAAAGCTAAAAAAAAAAAAAAAAAAAAAAGAAAATCTGACAAATGCGAAAATCAAAGATAAGGCTATAGTAAGGCATAAATTTGACAAAAAATTCAAAAAAATTTTTTTTTTAGATGAGACCATCCTAAGGCCCTTAAAACTAGTAATAATATGAAGAGCACACTTAAACTGGGGTAAATATCTATTAAAGCTAAAGAAATGACAAAAATCTGAAAAACGCCCAAAATCAGAGATAAGGCATAAATTAGAAAAAAATTCTAAATATTTTTTTTTTTTAGATAAGACCATCGTAAGGTCTTTAAAACTTGTGCAAATATGATGAGCACACCTAAACTGGAGTTAGTCTCTATTAAAGCTAAAAAAAAGAAAATCTGACAAATGCGAAAATCAAAGATAAGGCTATAGTAAGGCATAAATTTGAAAAAAAATTCAAAATTTTTTTTTTTTTAGATAGGACCATCCAAAGGCCCTTAAAACTAGTAATAATATGATGAGCACGCTTAAACTGGGGTTAATATCTATTAAAGCTAAAAAAAAGAAAATCTGACAAACGCGAAAATCAAAGATAAGGCTAAAGTAAGGCATAAATTTGAAAAAAAATTCAAAAGATTTTTTTTTTTTTTTTAGATAGGACCATCCAAAGGCCCTTAAAACTAGTAATAATATGATGAGCACACTTAAACTGGGGTTAATATCTATTAAAGCTAAAAAATGACAAAAATCTGAAAAACGCCCAGAATAGGAGATAAGGCTGTAGTAAGGCATAAATTGGAAAAAAATTCTAAATATTTTTTTTTTTTAGATAAGGCTATCGAAAGGTCTTTAAAACTAGTGCATATATGATGAGCACACTTAAACTGGAGTTCGTCTCTATTAAAAAAAAAAAAAAAAAAAAAAAAAAAAAGAAAATTTGACAAATGCCCAAAATCAGAGATAAGGCTATAGTAAGGCATAAATTGGAAAAAAATTCAAAATATTTTTTTTTAGATAAGACCATCCTAAGACCCTTAAAACTAGTAATAATATGATTGGCGCACTTAAACTGGAGTTAGTCTCTATTAAAGCTCAAAAAAAAAAAAAAAAAGAAAATCTGACAAACGCGAAAATCAAAGATAAGGCTATAGTAAGGCATAAATTTGAAAAAAAATTCAAAAAAAATTTTTTTTTAGATAGGACCATCCAAAGGCCCTTAAAACTAGTAATAATATGATGAGCACACTTAAACTGGGGTTAATATCTATTAAAGCTAAAAAAAAATGATAATAATGATAAGGAAGTAAGGCATGAATTGAAAAAAGAAATCTAATTATTTTTTTTTCGAGATAACACCATCCTAAGTTCCTTAAAACTTGTAATAGTATGATGAGCACAGTTAAACTGGAGTTAGTCTCTAGTAAAGCAAAACAAATGACAAAAATCTGAAAAACGCCCAAAATCAGAGATAAGGCTATAGTAAGGCATAAATTGGAAAAAAAAATCTAAATTTTTTTTCTCGAGATAAGACCATCCTAAGACCCTTTAAACTAGTAATAATATGATGAGCACAATTAAACTGGAGTTAGTCTCTATTAAAGCTAACATGAATTGCAAAAAAAAAAAAAAAAAAAAAAAAAATTTTATTTTGAGATAAGACCATCCTAAGGTCCTTAAAACTAGTGCAAATAGGATGAGCACACTTAAACTGGAGTTAGTCTCTATTAAAACTAAAGAAAAAAAAAAAAGAACATTTGACAAACGCCTAAAATCAGAGATAAGGCTATAGTAAGGCATTAATGGCAAAAAAAAAATCAAATTTTTTTTTTTCGAGATAACACCATCCTAAGGCTCTTAAAACTTGTAATAGTATGATGAGCACAGTTAAACTGGAGTTAGTTTCTATTAAAGCAAAAAAAAGACAAAAATCTGAAAAACGCCCAAAATCAGAGATAAGGCATAAATTGGAAAAAAATTCAAAATATTTTTTCTTTAAATAAGACCATCCTAAGACCCTTAAAACTAGTAATAATATGATGAGCACAGTTAAACTGGAGGTAGTCTCTATAAAAGCTAAAAAAAAAAAAAAAAAGAAAATCTGACAAACGCGAAAATCAAAGATAAGGCTAGAGTAAGGCATAAACTTGAAAAAAAACTCAAAAAATATTTTTTTTTTAGATAAGACCATCCTAAGGCCCTTAAAACTAGTAATAATAGGATGAGCACACTGAAACTGGGGTAAATATCTATTAAAGCTTAAAAAATGACAAAAATCTGAAAAACGCCCAAAATCAGAGATAAGGCATAAATTAGAAAAAAAATTCAAAATATTTTTTTTTAGATAAGACCATCCTAAGGCTCTTAAAACTAGTAATAATATGACTGGCACACTTAAACTGGAGTTAGTCTCTATTAAAGCTCAAAAAAAAAAAAAAAAGAAAATCTGACAAATGCGAAAATCAAAGATAAGATAAGGCATGAATTGCAAAAAAAAAAATCTAAATTTTTTTTCTCGAGATAAGACCATCCTAAGGCCCTTAAAACTAGTAATAGTATGATGAGCACACTTAAAATGGAGTTAGTCTCTATTAAAGCAAAAAAAATGACAAAAATCTGAAAAACGCCCAAAATCAGAGATAAGGCTACAGCAAGGCATAAATTGGAAAAAAATTCAAAAAAATTTTTTTCTCGAGATAAGACCATCCTAAGGCCCTTAAAACTAATAATAATATGATGAGCGCAATTAAACTGAAGTTAGTCTCTATTAAAGCTAAAAAAAAAGAAAAAAAAGAAAAAGAAAATCTGACAAACCAAAAATCAGAGATAAGGCTATAATAAGGCATGAATTGCAAAAAAAAAAAATCAAATTTTTTATTTCGAGATAAGACCATCCTAAGGCCCTTAAGTATGTGCATTATATTTGCTTATTGTGGTGGTGGACAAAGAGCAGAGGAAAGCCGCTGTGGTTGTCATAGCAACACCGAGCGACTTCAACATCAGGAAAAAGGAACACGAGAAACTAGAGAAATACCAGGGGCTCAGAGAAGAGTTGGAGAAAACCTGGAGGGTGAAGGCATCAGTGGTGCCCGTGGTCATTGGGGCACTCGGGGCAGAGACCCCCAAACTGGAGGAGTGGCTCCAGCAGATCCCAGGAAAAACATCAGACATCTCAGTCCAGAAAAGTGCAGTTCTAGGAACAGCAAAGATACTGCGCAGAACCCTCAAGCTCCCAGGCCTCTGGTAGAGGACCTGAGCTTGGAGAAAAAGAGAGAGAGAGAGACCGCCTACAGTGGGTGAGGAAGAGTTTTTTATATATATATATATATATAGAGAGAGCGCTTTTCTAGTGATGTGCCGTGACCACTAGGGTTGGGTAGGCACGTTGCAAACCGAGACCACCAATGACAATTCCATTTGTTTCTGCTGTCGTGTTAATCTAAAAAAATCAACATCATAAACACCATTAAAGAAACATGAACAAATATTTAATATAGCCTCCATACTCTCCCAACAACATATATCTCATGACACGGCAGCACATCTGTTGTTTGTGTTGGAAACACAGAAACATGGAGAAAATAACAACAACAACTCAGAACAGCCTCAGTGAGGAACATCCACAAAGTCAATCCTTCCTTTTGTTACATTCACTGTAGAAAATATCAACAATGTTCTGACCTTAGCTTTGCTTAAGACTCCAATAATATCATCTGCCTTACTTTTGATTTGGGGTGATTTTTGTTTTTTGTCATTTTTTGTGCCTTTCTGCTTTCTTAGCCCTGTTTAAGTACGTGCATTATATTTGCAGTAGTTTTTAGGGTCTAATAATGGTCCTAACTCAATTTTTTTTTTTTTGAAATTTTTGAAAAAAAAGCCTTGCTATAGCCTTACTTTTGATTTAGGGCAATTTTTGTTTTTTTATCATTTTTTGTGCCTTACTGCTGTCTTAGCCCTGTTTAAGTATGTGCATTATATTTGCAGTAGTTTTTAGGGTCTAATAATGGTCCTAACTCAATTTTTTTTTTTTTTAATTTTTGAAAAAAAAGCCTTGATTTAGGGCAATTTTTGTTTTTTATCATTTTTTGTGCCTTACTGCTGTCTTAGCCCTGTTTAAGTATGTGCATTATATTTGCAGTAGTTTTTAGGGTCTAATAATGGTCCTAGCTCAATTTTTTTTTTTTTTTTTTTTAATTTTTGGAAAAAAAAGCCTTGCTATAGCCTGACTTTTCATTTAGGGCAATTTTTGTTTTTTGTCATTTTTTGTGCCTTACTGCTTTCTTAGCCCTGTTTAAGTATGTGCATTATATTTGCAGTAGTTTTTAGGGTCTAATGATGGTCCTAACTCAATTTTTTTTTTTTAGAAATTTTTGAAAAAAAAGCTTTGCTATAGCCTGACTTTTGATTTGGGTGATTTTTGTTTTTTGTCATTTTTGTGCCTTACTGCTTTCTTAACCCTGTTTAAGTATGTGCATTATATTTGCAGTAGTTTTTGGGGTCTAATAATGGTCCTAACTCAATTTTTTTTTTTTTAAATTTTTTGAAAAAAAAGCCTTGCTATAGCCTTACTTTTGATTTGGGTGATTTTTGTTTTTTGACATTTTTGTGCCTTATTGCTTTCTTAGCCCTGTTTAAGTATGTGCATTATATTTGCAGTCGTTTTTAGGGTCTAATAATGGTCCCAACTCAATTTTTTTTTTTTTAGAAATTTTTGAAAAAAAAGCCTTGCTTTTGATTTGGGGTGATTTTTGTTTTTTGTCATTTTTTGTGCCTTACTGCTTTCTTAGCCCTGTTTAAGTATGTGCATTATATTTGCAGTAGTTTTTAGGGTCTAATGATGGTCCTAACTCAATTTTTTTTTTTTTTTAATTTTTGGAAAAAAAAGCCTTGCCTTACTTTTGATTTGGGGTAAATGGTAAATGGACTTGATTTTATATAGCGCTTTATCACCACACTGAAGCAGTCTCAAAGCACTTTACATATCAGCTCATTCACCCAATCACTCTCACATTCACACACCAGTGGGACAGGACTGCCATGCAAGGCGCTAGTCGACCACTGGGAGCAACTTAGGGTTCAGTGTCTTGCCCAAGGACACTTCGACACATAGTCAGGTACTGGGATTGAACCCCCAACCTCTCGATCAGAAGACGACCCTCTACCACCTGAGCCACGGTCGCCCACGGGGTGATTTTTGTTTTTTGTCATTTTTTGTGCCTAACTGCTTTCTTTGCCCTGTTTAAGTATGTGCATTATATTTGCAGTAGTTTTTAGGGTCTAATAATGGTCCTAACTCAATTTTTTTTTTTTAGAAATTTTTGAAAAAAAAGCCTTGCTATAGCCTTACTTTTGATTTGGGTGATTTTTGTTTTTTGTCATTTTTGTGCCTTACTGCTGTCTTTGCCCTGTTTCAGTGTGTGCATTATATTTGCAGTAGTTTTTAGGGTCTAATGATGGTCCTAACTCAATTTTTTTTTTTTTAATTTTTGGAAAAAAAAGCCTTGCTATAGCCTTACTTTTGATTTCGGGTGATTTTTGTTTTTTGTCATTTTTTGTGCCTTACTGCTTTCTTAGCCCTGTTTAAGTATGTGCATTATATTTGCAGTAGTTTTTAGGGTCTAATGATGGTCCTAACTCAATTTTTTTTTATTTTTAATTTTTGAAAAAAAAAAGCCTTGCTATAGCCTTACTTTGATTTGGGGTGATTTTTGTTTTTTGTCATTTTTTGTGCCTTACTGCTTTCTTAGCCCTGTTTAAGTATGTGCATTAAATTTGCAGTAGTTTTTAGGGTCTAATGATGGTCCTAACTCAATTTTTTTTTTTTTTTAAATTTTTGAAAAAAAAGCCCTGCTATAGCCTTACTTTTGATTTGGGGTGATTTTTGTTTTTTGTCATTTTTTGTGCCTTACTGCTTTCTTAGCCCTGTTTAAGTATGTGCATTATATTTGCAGTAGTTTTTAGGGTCTAATAATGGTCCTAACTCAAATTTTTTTTTTTAGAAATTTTTGAAAAAAAAGCCTTGCTATAGCCTTAATTTTTATTTGGGTTGATTTTTGTTTTTTGTCATTTTTTGTGCCTTACTGCTTTCTTAGCCCTGTTTAAGTATGTGCATTATATTTGCAGTAGTTTTTAGGGTCTAATAATGGTCCTAACTCAATTTTTGTTTTTCAGAAATTTTTGAAAAAAAAGCCTTACTATAGCCTTACTTTTCATTTTGGGCAATTTTTGTTTTTTGTCATTTTTTGTGCCTTACTGCTGTCTTTGCCCTGTTTAAGTATGTGCATTATATTTGCAGTAGTTTTTAGGGTCTAATAATGGTCCTAACTCAATTTTATTTTTTTAGAAATTTTTGGGAAAAAAAAGCCTTGCTATAGCCTTACTTTTCATTTAGGGCAATTTTTGTTTTTTGTCATTTTTTGTGCCTTACTGCTTTCTTAGCCCTGTTTAAGTATGTGCATTATATTTGCTTTAGTTTTTTGGGTCTATTGATGGTCCTAACTCAATTTTTTTTTTTTAGAAATTTTTTCAAAAAAAAGCCTTACTTTTAATTTGGGGTGATTTTTGTTTTTTGTCATTTTTTGTGCCTTACTGCTTTCTTTGCCCTGTTTAAGTATGTGCATTATATTTGCAGTAGTTTTTAGGGTCTAATAATGGTCCTAACTCAATTTTTTTTTTTTTTAATTTTTTGAAAAAAAAGCCTTGCTATAGCCTTACTTTTGATTTGGGGTGATTTTTGTTTTTTTGTCATTTTTTGTGCCTTACTGCTTTCTTAGCCCTGTTTAAGTATGTGCATTATATTTGCAGTAGTTTTTAGGGTCTAATGATGGCCCTAACTCAATTTTTTTTTATTTTTAATTTTTGAAAAAAAAAAAGCCTTGCTATAGCCTTACTTTTGATTTGGGGTGATTTTTGTTTTTTGTCATTTTTTGTGCCTTACTGCTTTCTTAGCCCTGTTTAAGTATGTGCATTATATTTGCAGTAGTTTTTAGGGTCTAATAATGGTCCTAACTCAATTTTTTTTTTTTAGAAATTTTTGAAAAAATAGCCTTGCTATAGCCTTTTTTTTTGATTTGGGGTGATTTTTGTTTTTTGTCATTTTTTGTGCCTTACTGCTTTCTTTGCCCTGTTTAAGTATGTGCATTATATTTGCAGTAGTTTTTAGGGTCTAAAAATGGTCCTAACTCAAATTTTTTTTTTTTTTAATTTTTGGAAAAAAGCCATAGTATAGCCTGACTTTTGATTTGGGGTGATTTTTGTTTTTTTGTCATTTTTTGTGCCTTACTGCTTTCTTAGCCCTGTTTAAGTATGTGCATTATATTTGCAGTAGTTTTTAGGGTCTAAAAATGGTCCTAACTCAATTTTTTTTTATTTTTAATTTTTGGAAAAAAAAGCCTTACTATAGCCTTACTTTTGATTTGGGGTGATTTTTGTTTTTTGTCATTTTTTGTGCCTTACTGCTTTCTTAGCCCTGTTTAAGTATGTGCATTATATTTGCAGTGGTTTTTAGGGTCTATTGATGGTCCTAACTCAATTTTTGTTTTTTAGAAATTTTTGAAAAAAAAGCCTTGCTATAGCCTTACTTTTCATTTAGGGCAATTTTTGTTTTTTGTCATTTTTTGTGCCTTACTGCTTTCTTAGCCCTGTTTAAGTATGTGCATTATAGTTGCTTTAGTTTTTTGGGTCTATTGATGGTCCTAACTCAATTTTTTTTTTTTTTTAATTTTTGAAAAAAAGCCTTGCTATAGCCTTACTTTTCATTTTGGGCAATTTTTGTTTTTTGTCATTTTTTGTGTCTTACTGCTGTCTTTGCCCTGTTTAAGTATGTGCATTATATTTGCAGTAGTTTTTAGGGTCTAATAATGGTCCTAACTCAATTTTTTTTTTTTAGAAATTTTTGGGAAAAAAAAGCCTTGCTATAGCCTTACTTTTCATTTAGGGCAATTTTTGTTTTTTGTCATTTTTTGTGCCTTACTGCTTTCTTAGCCCTGTTTAAGTATGTGCATTATATTTGCTTTAGTTTTTTGGGTCTATTGATGGTCCTAACTCAATTTTTTTTTTTTAGAAATTTTTTCAAAAAAAAGCCTTACTTTTGATTTGGGGTGATTTTTGTTTTTTGTCATTTTTTGTGCCTTACTGCTTTCTTTGCCCTGTTTAAGTATGTGCATTATATTTGCAGTAGTTTTTAGGCTCTAATAATGGTCCTAACTCAATTTTTTTTTATTTTTAATTTTTGGAAAAAAGCCTTGCTATAGCCTGACTTTTGATTTGAGGTGATTTTTGTTTTTTGTCATTTTTTGTGCCTTACTGCTTTCTTTGCCCTGTTTAAGTATGTGCATTATATTTGCAGTAGTTTTTAGGGTCTAATAATGGTCCTAACTCAATTTTTTTTTTTTAAGAAATTTTTGAAAAAAAAGCCTTGCTATAGCCTTACTTTTCATTTAGGGCAATTTTTGTTTTTTGTCATTTTTTGTGCCTTACTGCTTTCTTTGCCCTGTTTCAGTATGTGCATTATATTTGCAGTAGTTTTTAGGGTCTAATAATGGTCCTAACTCAATTTTTTTTTTTTAGAAATTTTTGAAAAAAAAGCCTTGCTATAGCCTTACTTTTGATTTGGGGTGATTTTTGTTTTTTTGTCATTTTTTGTGCTTTACTGCTTTCTTAGCCCTGTTTAAGTATGTGCATTATATTTGCAGTAGTTTTTAGGGTCTAATAATGGTCCTAACTCAATTTTTGTTTTTCAGAAATTTTTGAAAAAAAAGCCTTGCTATAGCCTTACTTTTCATTTTGGGCAATTTTTGTTTTTTGTCATTTTTTGTGCCTTACTGCTGTCTTTGCCCTGTTTAAGTATGTGCATTATATTTGCAGTAGTTTTTAGGGTCTAATAATGGTCCTAACTCAATTTTTTTTTTTTAGAAATTTTTGGGAAAAAAAAGCCTTGCTATAGCCTTACTTTTGATTTGGGTGATTTTTGTTTTTTGTCATTTTTTGTTCCTTACTGCTGTCTTTGCCCTGTTTAAGTATGTGCATTATATTTGCAGTAGTTTTTAGGGTCTAATGATGGCCCTAACTCAATTTTTTTTTATTTTTAATTTTTGAAAAAAAAAAAGCCTTGCTATAGCCTTACTTTTGATTTGGGGTGATTTTTGTTTTTTGTCATTTTTTGTGCCTTACTGCTTTCTTAGCCCTGTTTAAGTATGTGCATTATATTTGCAGTAGTTTTTAGGGTCTAATGATGGTCCTAACTCAATTTTTTTTTTTTTTAAATTTTTGAAAAAAAAGCCCTGCTATAGCCTTACTTTTGATTTGGGGTGATTTTTGTTTTTTGTCATTTTTTGTGCCTTACTGCTTTCTTTGCCCTGTTTAAGTATGTGCATTATATTTGCAGTAGTTTTTAGGCTCTAAAAATGGTCCTAACTCAATTTTTTTTTATTTTTAATTTTTGGAAAAAAAAGCCTTCCTATAGCCTTACTTTTCATTTAGGGCAATTTTTGTTTTTTTTGTCATTTTTTGTGCCTTACTGCTTTCTTAGCCCTGTTTAAGTATGTGCATTATATTTGCAGTAGTTTTTAGGGTCTAATGATGGTCCTAACTCAAATTTTTTTTTTTTGAAATTTTTGAAAAAAAAGCTATGCTATAGCCTTACTTTTCATTTAGGGCAATTTTTGTTTTTTGTCATTTTTTGTGCCTTACTGCTTTCTTAGCCCTGTTTAAGTATGTGCATTATATTTGCAGTAGTTTTTAGGCTCTAAAAATGGTCCTAACTCATTTTTTTTTTATTTTTAATTTTTGGAAAAAAAAGCCTTGCTATAGCCTTACTTTTGATTTGGGGTGATTTTTGTTTTTTGTCATTTTTTGTGCCTTACTGCTTTCTTAGCCCTGTTTAAGTATGTGCATTATATTTGCAGTAGTTTTTAGGGTCTAATGATGGTCCTAACTCAAATTTTTTTTTTTTGAAATTTTTGAAAAAAAAGCTATGCTATAGCCTTACTTTTCATTTAGGGCAATTTTTGTTTTTTGTCATTTTTTGTGCCTTACTGCTTTCTTAGCCCTGTTTAAGTATGTGCATTATATTTGCAGTAGTTTTTAGGCTCTAAAAATGGTCCTAACTCATTTTTTTTTATTTTTAATTTTTGGAAAAAAAAGCCTTGCTATAGCCTTACTTTTGATTTGGGGTGATTTTTGTTTTTTGTCATTTTTTGTGCCTTACTGCTTTCTTAGCCCTGTTTAAGTATGTGCATTATATTTGCAGTCGTTTTTATTGTCTAATAATGGTCCTAACTCAATTTTTTTTTTTTAGAAATTTTTGAAAAAAAAGCCTTGCGCCTTACTTTTGATTTGGGGTGATTTTTGTTTTTTGTCATTTTTGTGCCTTATTGCTTTCTTAGCCCTGTTTAAGTATGTGCATTATATTTGCAGTAGTTTTTAGGGTCTAATGATGGTCCTAACTCAATTTTTTTTTTTTAGAAATTTTTGAAAAAAAAGCCTTGCGCCTTACTTTTGATTTGGGGTGATTTTTGTTTTTTTGTCATTTTTTGTGCCTTACTGCTTTCTTTGCCCTGTTTAAGTATGTGCATTATATTTGCAGTAGTTTTTAGGCTCTAAAAATGGTCCTAACTCAATTTTTTTTTATTTTTAATTTTTGGAAAAAAAAGCCTTACTATAGCCTTACTTTTGATTTGGGGTGATTTTTGTTTTTTTGTCATTTTTTGTGCCTTACTGCTTTCTTTGCCCTGTTTAAGTATGTGCATTATATTTGCAGTAGTTTTTAGGCTCTAAAAATGGTCCTAACTCAATTTTTTTTTATTTTTAATTTTTGGAAAAAAAAGCCTTACTATAGCCTTACTTTTGATTTGGGGTGATTTTTGTTTTTTGTCATTTTTTGTGCCTTACTGCTTTCTTTGCCCTGTTTAAGTATGTGCATTATATTTGCAGTAGTTTTTAGGCTCTAAAAATGGTCCTAACTCAATTTTTTTTTATTTTTAATTTTTGGAAAAAAAAGCCTTGCTATAGCCTTACTTTTCATTTAGGGCAATTTTTGTTTTTTGTCATTTTTTGTGCCTTACTGCTTTCTTAGCCCTGTTTAAGTATGTGCATTATATTTGCAGTAGTTTTTAGGCTCTAATAATGGTCCTAACTCAATTTTTTTATATTTTTAATTTTTGGAAAAAAAAGCCTTGCTATAGCCTTACTTTTGATTTGGGGTGATTTTTGTTTTTTGTCATTTTTGTGCCTTATTGCTTTCTTAGCCCTGTTTAAGTATGTGCATTATATTTGCAGTAGTTTTTAGGGTCTAATAATGGTCCTAACTCAATTTTTTTTTTTTTAGAAATTTTTGAAAAAAAAAGCCTTGCTATTGCCTTACTTTTGATTTGGGGTGATTTTTGTTTTTTTGTCATTTTTTGTGCCTTACTGCTTTCTTTGCCCTGTTTAAGTATGTGCATTATATTTGCAGTAGTTTTTAGGCTCTAATAATGGTCCTAACTCAATTTTTTTATATTTTTAATTTTTGGAAAAAAAAGCCTTGCTATAGCCTTACTTTTGATTTGGGGTCATTTTTGTGCCTTATTGCTTTCTTAGCCCTGTTTAAGTATGTGCATTATATTTGCAGTAGTTTTTAGGGTCTAATGATGGTCCTAACTCAATTTTTTTTTTTTAGAAATTTTTGAAAAAAAAGCCTTGCTATTGCCTTACTTTTGATTTGGGGTGATTTTTGTTTTTTTGTCATTTTTTGTGCCTTACTGCTTTCTTAGCCCTGTTTAAGTATGTGCATTATATTTGCAGTAGTTTTTAGGCTCTAATAATGGTCCTAACTCAATTTTTTTATATTTTTAATTTTTGGAAAAAAAAGCCTTGCTATAGCCTTACTTTTGATTTGGGGTGATTTTTGTTTTTTGTCATTTTTGTGCCTTATTGCTTTCTTAGCCCTGTTTAAGTATGTGCATTATATTTGCAGTAGTTTTTAGGGTCTAATGATGGTCCTAACTCAATTTTTTTTTTTTAGAAATTTTTGAAAAAAAAGCCTTGCTATTGCCTTACTTTTGATTTGGGGTGATTTTTGTTTTTTGTCATTTTTTGTGCCTTTCTGCTTTCTTAGCCCTGTTTAAGTATGTGCATTATATTTGCAGTAGTTTTTAGGCTCTAATAATGGTCCTAACTCAATTTTTTTATATTTTTAATTTTTGGAAAAAAAAGCCTTGCTATAGCCTTACTTTTGATTTGGGGTGATTTTTGTTTTTTGTCATTTTTGTGCCTTATTGCTTTCTTAGCCCTGTTTAAGTATGTGCATTATATTTGCAGTAGTTTTTAGGGTCTAATGATGGTCCTAACTCAATTTTTTTTTTTTAGAAATTTTTGAAAAAAAAGCCTTGCTATTGCCTTACTTTTGATTTGGGGTGATTTTTGTTTTTTGTCATTTTTTGTGCCTTTCTGCTTTCTTAGCCCTGTTTAAGTATGTGCATTATAATGATGGTCCTAACTCAATTTTTTTTTTTTTAGAAATTTTTGAAAAAAAAGCTATGCTATAGCCTTACTTTTCATTTAGGGCAATTTTTGTTTTTTGTGCCTTACTGCTTTCTTAAGGCCCTTAAACTGATTTCAGGCATTCACCATAGTTGCACTAATTCTTGGGGACTTACTATAGCTCTACCTCAATGTTTAACTCATTTTTACACCTTACCTCTGAATTAGGCTTGGTCTCATTTTTACTGCCTCCGTTCCAAGTTATCACATTTGCAGTCATTTATATGGCCTTATAAAGCTTTAACCAAGTTATTATTTTTTTATCTTTATTCACCATTTGAGCTAATTATACAATGATTTTAATGAGTAAACGTGATTTAAGCTAATGAACTATATTTCCAGAAGTTAAAATGATAAGTTTCACATTAACTGTGAAGAATAGTTAGTATATTAAGCAAGAGTTATTGTCCTTAAGAAAATACTTTGCCCTTCAGAATAAAAGCACCGCTGAAATGAATGGGAAACAAAACAAGCAAAAAAAGAAGCAGCAAATGGTTTATTTTGTCACACCCAGTCTGTATTTTGACACTGCCAAAGCAAAAATAGAAACATTACTTACAAAACTTATCCAAAGGCACAAACATGCACAAGTGTCTTATTTTGGAAAGAATTCAGTTAAGCAGGTTTGGGACTGCGTGTTCAAATATCTGCCAGTCGAATACTTGTTACTTGAAACTCGCTTTCAGTGCGAAGAGTCGGACTAGCTTTCCAGTTTACCAAAATTAGAATATTAAAATAAAAATAAAAAATAAAAAAACAGGGAGAAAAAGCTAAGGGTTAATCAGTGGAAAGAGTTTGTCCGACATAAATAAATGTACATTCAGAGGCATGCAACAGTTTGGTCCGAACACAGCAGGAATCCTGAGAAACAACACTGAGCACTGGGAGCTTTTTTCCCTGAAGGACATGCAGAGGTGGGACTGCGTTTGGCACATGGAAGTCTTTCCTTAAAAAAGCACCTGGGAGACACACCACGCTGCTGTGCCACAGCTGAGTGTTCAAATATTCCAGTTTAGGAAATAAAAACGAGAAACAATAAAAAGGTCCTATATAAAATCAGGTGTAGACACATTGTTGTTGTTGTAATACTTTGTTGAAAAGCTTAAACGCTCCAAGTTCATCTGGAGAGTTTGCTGATGACACGGATCAGAGCGGCGTTCTCGTCTTTCAGCCTCTGGTTGTCTGCTCGGAGATCTCCGAGAACCTGGAAACAAAGAAATGATCAAATCATCTTTACTCTGAATAATAGGACCACGGATGGTCACATGAAAACATCAAATGTAATATTATTAGTTTTATACATAAAGGCTGACATTACACTGTCATTATTATAACATGACACCTGTCATTAGTTGTTTGTTACCTTAACCCTTAACCCAGAGGTGGGCAAACTTAACCAGTCAAACAGCCATTAGGACCAGTTTCTCACAGAAAAGAAAGCATTATGACCCACAAACCCTTTCAACAATTTAACTGCATATATATGCTGTATAAAAACAAACTATAGTGTGTTGCATTTTTTAAATCAGTTCACTGAGAGAAAACAAAGTTGCATTTGTGTATGTAACAAAAATATTTGATTATTTATAACTCTTGAAAAAAAGGCTCTGGGTTAAAGGTCATCTTTAAATAAAATACATAATGTCCATTTGAGTCTTTCTTGAATTCAGTTGTCATAGTACAAAATATTCTGTGGGTGTTTAAAAATGAGTCAAAATGCTCTAAAATGGCTGGCACTGAATGAGTTAAAGAGGATCTAAACCCCAAAAACCTCTTTTTTCTGCTGAATATAAATGTTGATTGATCCGAGTCCAACTCTCAACATTTTAGTCAAAGTATTTCAATTTGGTGTATTTTGTTGTAAAATGTGTGACTGCCCTTTATGGGTTGTAATCAGACTATTGTAATTGATTTTACTATTGGCTGAGAACAAGATCATGAGACATTTTGGGACCATCTTGCATCACAATCACTGTTAGCCCCGCCCCTTTTATAAAAACTAGCACCTGTGGGCTGTACAATCTGTGGAGAGTAGGTTGGATTGAGAAAAGAGTGAATAGAGAGGTATATTGAGGCGCTAGTTAGCATAGCATAAATTGTTCATTGGAGATTTTATAGTATAGACTGGGCGTGTCCTCACTGCTCCAGTAGCCCCGCCCACAATCAATGCATTCTTGGAAATTCCCTCCTAGTGGCAGGTCAGGAGAAAGCAGGGGTTTAGTTACTCTTTAAAGAGTTGTGCTACACTTTGATAGTTTAAAACAATCAGTAAAATAATGTGATAATAATAATAATCTGATTGCTGCTTTTATTAAAGACGCCAGTGACCGTTTCCACGGTGATGTGGAGTGTGTTTGTACCTTTAGCTCGTCCTCCAGCTCCACAGCTTTCCTCTGCAGTGAAAGTTTCTCCTGTGAAAGACGTCAGAGCGTTTGTTACCAAACAGAACAAGTTCAGACAGAACGAGGAATTCCTGCAGCTCACATTCTCAGCTTAAATATGGATACGTTTGATCTCAAGTGGGACACAGCGGGAAAACTAACAATTTCAACAGTAGTGCTACTTTGCATTTCCATGTATGAATGATATAAAAGTATGTAATACTGTATATAAGGCACTGACAATACCCAAGCAATAGGTAACAGGTAGTGACAATATTCATTTAATTTGGGGACATTTTGTCAAATAATTTGAGGATTGAGCAGGATTTTGAAAAAACTAGGTTCAGGGTTTCTATAGCTTTAGTCAAATTAAAATCAAGACTTTTTTTTAATTGCCATATGAAAGTGAAATTTAAGACCAACTTCACAGTAAACATAATTGGGGGAAATTACACAAAAACAATCGAAAATAATTGAAATCACTCCAAAAACTCAAGATAACTGCAAAAATAGCCAGAAAACATACACAGGCAATTTTCGTGAAATTTGTTTATTTATTTATTTAAATGAATGTAACCATTTATTTTTAAATGTGAGACCAATTACAATCATACTTAATATGGGTGTTAAATATTAAGACTTTTGAAACATTGATTTAAGACATTTTAATGACAATTAAAGGCATTTTTAGTTTCATGAATTTAATGCCTTTTAAGACTTTTAAAGATCCGCGGGAACCCTTTGGTGACAAATTCAATGTAATTCTACTCGAATAATTGTATAGTTCTACTTCCAAATTAAACAGTTGAAATGTTTTTTTTTTTTTTTTTAAAAAAGAGTATTTTTTGTTTGGATATGATATCGTAATTTAAAATTGCACCCAATTTCTGCTTAGTTTCAATAAACAGCCCTTTGTAAGCCTAGTGAAATATCTACTACTAAAATATTTGGTAATTTACAGGGTTTCCTCAGCCATTTTTCCTTCTGCGGGCCAATTTGAATGTTTTAAAGAGCCAAATTTGGCCCCCGGGCCTTGAGTTTGACACATGTGGCTTAAAGCCACGTCACACCATTTTAGATTGAGTCTAACTTTAATCACCGCTGTTATTTAGGCTTTGGTGTGAATTCTGTCGACTAAAAACAATGATTTCTACACGTGTGGGAGTAAATTCATTAAAAACATGCAGTGCTTGTGATCAACTAATGAGAAAAACAAAGACAAAAAATAAACGTACAAATCTCTCCAGCTCCAGCAGCGCTGGGCGCTCGCTGCTGCTCTCCTGATTCTGAAACAGAAAGAAGGAGAAAACATGATTTACACTAAAGTGGATCCAAGCAGCACCAGTGAGCAGATTCAAGAAGAAACATGACAGAAAAATTACTAAACAAAACCCTGAGAATAAAAAGACACGTCAAATTTTAGCTCTAAATATGATTAAAGAGGTGAAAAAAGAGGAATGGTGTGAGTTTAACACTGAAATAGTCATTTTATCACTGAGCAGCAGAAAATGTCATTTTACGGAAGAATCAGCAGGTTTTAGCAGAGCTGAAAGAAACAGATTACAAGTACTCACATTACTGTAATCAAGTTGCTTTTTTGGGTACTTGTACTTTTTTGAGTACATATTTCTAAATCAGTCATTTTACTTGTACAAGCACGTTTTAAAAAAGTAGTCATTGGTTGCATTTCTACATCGAACCGTTACTGAGTAAATTATGATTTTTTTGTTTTAAAATGATCAACGGACATTGTGAAACTACAAAAAATTAAATAATCAGACAACAATTAAATTTAAAAAAAATAATTATAGAAGACCAATCAGATCAAACGTAATGCACGGTGCCAAAACAGCAGTGAATAGAGGTTTTCTCAGTTTCAGAGCTCATAAATGTAGCTACACTTAGAGTCGAAGACATTTTTTTAAAGTTTGAATTGATTTGTGTTATTTTATTAAAGAATTGTACATTTTGACGCGCGCACGCACGCACAAAGGTAGTGAAAGGTGAGAGGAATCTCAAACCTGGCTGACCTGTCGCAGCCTCTCCAGCTCCAGCTTGTTGTGGTTCAGCAGCAGCTCCACCTCCTGCAGCTTCTCCTTCAGGCTCAGGTTCTCCTGCAGCACCTTCAGGTACAGCTAGGGGGCAGCACAGGGCACAGACCACAGGAAAACAACAACGTGAGCCCAATATTCTGACATTGGCTGCGTCAGAATATTCCCTCCTATCTCCTTTCCTATCCACTGTTCTTTAAAACCCCGTAAGTGTTTAGGTGGTGGCCATGATAAAAGAGAGTTCAAATTTTCTGAGGAAAGGAGGCGTGGCCATAGGATTATTACGTCACATAGTGGAAGTGTGTCTGATCATCAAAACAAATTCCTCTCCTATACACTTTTCCTCAACACCGTGACATCATCCACAGGGTTAAGGAAAAGTGGATAGGAAAGGAGATAGGAGGGACTATTCGGTCTTGTTAAAGTTGGCATGAAAGCGATTGGTTTTGGCCCGCTGCCCATATTTAGACATGTTTTTTTTTTTTTTTTAAATGATTTTGATTATTTAACATGTTCTTCTCTATATACTCTCTATTTCAACCAAAATTAATGTAATACACTACAGCAATTTATAAGAAGAAAAAATTAATCTAAAGCTGATGTCCTATTACATTATTTTTCTTGAGTTTTAAAGGGTTGTTCAAAGCAGTGGAAAATCTAGTGTTTTGATGGTATAGGTGGGGTATGTTGTGTCCAAATTTGTTGAATTTATATTGCACAAAACTACTTTAAAGGTCCAGTATTATGCTATTTTTCACACATCTCCATTTGTTCTAAGAAACACAACAACTCGCCTGTTTTCCAGAGAAAAATCCAATTCACTCGTTCAGAGCTGACATTTTACAAAATATGGAATACCAAGGGAGGGAGGAAACAGAACTTTTTCAACTTTGACCCTCTGAATTAGGCTAAAGGGGTGTATATCACTGTATCAAAACCACTATAAAGTACATTTTTCATAATAACGCTCATTTAAGAGTTTATTTTGCACAGTTATGTTATTGCTATATGTAATTTCATGCACTGCAACAGAAAAGTTTAGTTTTAGCCCTCGATCCTCCACCGCTATTAATGTTTGGCCCTTAAATGAAAAGAATTTGGGCACCCCTGATGTAAAGGTTCGCTGCATTTAAAAACATTTGTCACAACAACAAATGTATTCATTTTTTTTTTTTTTTTTTTTTAAATCGATGCAATCAGACAATTTATAATCATAACAATCTAACCACATGGGCTCGTCTGTGAACGGTAGCATTTACAGACCTTGGAGTCGCTGTTAGCTTACCAACAAATGGAAAGAGATTTGTCACCTTTATTAATAAGTGCTGACTAGGCCACTATGAGTGAGGCCCAAGGCCAAGGCAGGCTGACTTGATAATACTGTATCATGTTTTTCTGCAGTCAGTGCCTTCTCCTCGTCTCTCTCTATGCTCTGTTTCAGGTGTCGTGAAGCTGATGATGGCAGTTCCTGATCTGTGGTTCACGGCTCAACTCGTCTGGTCTGAGACACTCTGATGTTCTATTTCTCTATCCTGTTCTGTTGGTCTTTCTGTCCACTAACCACAACCAGTCGAAGCAGATGGCTGCCACCTCTGAACCTGGTTCTGCTGGTAAATCTACCTGTTAAAAGGGAGTTGTTTCTACCCTGCGTCGCTAAATGCTTGTTCATGTGGATCTTGTTGGGTTGTCTCTTTCTTATTATGAATTTTATAGCGCATTGAAATGACTTTGTTGTAAATTGCGCTATACAAATAAAGTTGAATGAAGAATAAGGTGACCATACCTCTGGGTAATTGGACATATGGTCGTACACAGAGTTTGTGGGGCAGGGGGAGCATTGCCCCCCCTAGTGTTTAAAAGTTTTCATTGTTTCCCAAATCCATTTGAAAAATGTCATTTTATGCAATTTATGTTATTCTTTTTCAAATTTAAAGATGACACACAATCCTAAACAACTATTCTATACTTTCACTTTCTCAAATATAAATATAGTTCAAATAAAATGCAGCATAAAAAAAATCTAAGATGATGCATCTTAACTAATCCTGACTACTCTGTACTTTAAGTTACACAGTATAAAAATTATTCTGATGAAAAAAAAAAAAAAAAGAAAAAAAAGGCGTTTAGGGTTTTCCAGAATTTTGTGATTTAAAAATGTGGTAGCGACCAAAAAAGATTTGGAACCACTGGCTAATGTTAATTTAACAGAAGCTTTTTAAAAGTAACCAACACGTCCTGTTTGCATCGTAACAGTTTTTGGTCTCGAGAGGACGGCTCTGGGCTCGTCGTGTGCAGGTGTGAACATCTGCGCTGCTGTTGGAACCTGCTGTGCTCCCACAGCCTGTTTGGCATCATTCCTGTTTCTCCTTCAGCCCCGAGGACTGTTCAACTACTTCACAGGTGAGAGCTCCAGCCTTACACACACACACACACACACACACACACACACACACACACACACACACACACACACACGCACGCACGCGCACGTACTGTTCTGTAGTCAGCGGGCGAGTCCTCCACCTGAACCCTGGAACAGGAGGGAGACACAGGAAACCTTCAAAAACTAGTTCCATCACATGTTACATAAATAATCACACATTTATCTTATCACAGCGGGGGCCACAAAGATGTGATTTTTATTTGTTCTGAGGGTCACATTATCAACATTCATGTCAGCATTAGATAAAAACCAATCTGTGCATTAATACAAGACAAAACAAAGGATTTCGTGTTTTTTTTTGTCATTTTGTGTGTTTTTGTTGTCTTTTTGTGCATCTTTCTTGTCCTTTCATATGTTTTTATATTTATTTTGTGTATTTTGCTGTCATTTGTATACTTTGTCATTTTGTGCATTTCTGTTGTCATTCTATGAATTTATTGCTGTCATTTTGTGTATCTTTCTTGTTTTTTTTATGTTTAATACTTTTAAATTTGTTTCCCTTTGTGTATTTCTCAACCATTTTGTGAATTCTTGAAGTAATTTTGCATAACTTGTCCTTTAATATTTTTTATGCTGTGTAAACTTTTGCCATTTCTGCGTTCTTTAAGTCCTTTTGTGTTTTTTTAGAAAACATTTCATGTATCTTTATTGTTCTTTTACATGTTTTTATATTTATTTTGTGTATATTTGTCATCATTTATGTATTTCTCTGTTATTTTATGCATTTGGTCTGGTTTTTTTTTTTTTTTTTAATCTTTTTTTTCCTTTTATACATTTTCATATTAATTTTTTGTACATTTGTGTACTTCCCTTTCATTTTGTGAAATTTTAGAGTACAAGTTGAGTAGTTTCAGAGTCATTTTGCATGTTTTTGGAATCATTTTGCGTGTCAGTTTATGGGCCACAGGTTCCCCAAGTCTGATGTAAATATTAAGAAGTGAACAGGAAGATTCAGATGAATTCAGACGGATTAAATCTCTTGCAGGTGCAAACATTTCTTTGTGATTGATAGAGAAAATGCAAATTCTGCACAGACACAGCCACACTTACTGGGAAGTGTTGTTAGAGTCTAAGTCGTCTGGAGGAACATCATCGTCGTCATTCTGGGAGACGAACACAGAAGGAACAAAAAAAACAAACTGTGAGAGGCAGGAAATGAAATAAATTCTGCTTTCTTTGAAAATAAAGCTTGGGCCAAAGGTTGAACTACAGAAAAAAAACTGAAATGTTCCTCTTCCTCTGTTCCACGTTACATCAGAACAAACAGGAAGTGGTCCGAATGCCCTCTCGGTCAACCCTGTTGCCATGGACATGGAAGGAAAACCTACTTCTTCTCCAGGCTGGACGATGCCGGTAGAGCGTCGCTCCGTTCTCCCTCTCCTCCGGTTTTTCACTCCCAGACGTTTCTCGGTCTCCGGCTCGTCCTGCTTTGATACGTCGGTGTCTGCGGGAAAAAAACAACAACAGACACATGACGCACAGCAGTGAGTGAAACAATAGAAGATACTACATGATAGACAAGGAAGAAAAATACATATAGAAATTAAGTTTGCTCAGTAGAAGTTTTTACTTGGATCACTTTTGTGAAACTCCGGGGGCCCTTTAGACCAGTGTTTCTCAAATTTGGGATACGTGATGACAGTACTACAGGGGGTACTTGAGACAGAGTGAACAATTTGGTCCAACCCCAGGCATGAGATGACCGGAAAGGATGAAAACTATAGAAATAAATCTATAGGAGCCACTAAATCACTGTTTTTCAACCTTGGGGTTGGGACCCCATGTGGGGTCGTCTGGAGTTTAAATGGGGTCTCCTGAAATTTCTGAAAAATTAAAATAGATTTTTTAATTGACTCTTTTTCATTATTAAAACACACAATCTTAAACAACTGTATTACTATACTTGAACTTTGTGAAATATAAATCTAGTTCAACTAAAATGCAGTGAAAAACAACAACATCTGAGCTCAAACATGATCAAAAACTAATTCTAGGAAAAAATGGGTCGCCATAAAAGATATGAAACCACTGCACTAAATACTGTTTAATTCCACTAATTTACAAAATGAGATTATTCAAAATGCACATTATCACTTAGGGTGGGAACCTCTGGGTACCTCACGATACGCGATACAATGCTCATGATAACGATTATCTCACGGTATGGCGATACTGCGATTATCGATATATTGGTCAGAAATCAATCTACGGTAATCTATGACATAACAAGGAAAAAATGATTAAGTGAAAAAATACAATTTTCATTTTATATCTCTGAAAGATAATAAATTGAAAAAGTGTCCTATGAACAGTGACATTATTATAGTGCAACATTTATGTAAATAAGTGTCAACATACCATTGTAAATGAATAAGTATCTCCAATAGTGCTTTCTGTAAACAATAAATCTTACCAGTGACACCATTATAGTGCAAACTGCCACTAAACAATATATTGGTTCCTTCAACAGTGACAAAATTTCTGTGAAGATGTACCTGTACATTTTAGTGAAAAGCAGAAAAGGTTTTGAAAAAATAAAATAAATAAATAAATCGATACTTAGTGGGAGCATATCAATAAACGATCATGCGGAAAAATATCGAGATATATCGCCGTATCGAGATATCGTCACGCTCCTATTATCACTCATTCATTCCATCATTATGCTCTATAGTTGTTTTTAAAAAGTTTTCTAAGCAAAAGTTAGCAAAAGGGGTATTTGGGCCCAAAAAGTTTGAGAACCACTGCTTGAGACCATCCAATTCGGCCCAGAGGAGAAAGTAACAAAAAAAGACAAAAAAAAACATGAATTATTGTGTAAATTCCCAAACAATTCAGTTGTAGAAATCTCAACCCTTCTAAATACACTAATTTAATGAAACTCCACCATGTTTGGAGGATTGCATTTTCCCCATGCTGTTACCACATGACCGCAGTCATTTTAAATCTCAAATTGTTCAAAGAACTACATTTTAATGAAAGTGTTTCACATATTTTTCCCCAAATTAAATGAAAATTGGTAACAAAGTCAATTAAATTAAAAAGAGAAAATCCTGCAGGGACTGATTTGTCACTTATTGCTTGGATAATGTCAGTGCTTTACATACTTTATGTATCATTTATATGTGGAAGTGCAAACTTTGGGGCATAAATGTTGAAATTATTAATTTTCCCGCATAAAATCTGCATCCCCACTTAGGATCAAACTACTTTGTATTTGGTTGCTGAACTAAAATGAGCTCGACAGCCCTGACTTTGATGAACGAATACAGGAAACAACAACACAAACTAACAAATCCCAGAGCTTCCAGGTCCAGCAAATCGAACATGACTATGGTCTTACACAATTATTTCTGCACTGAGCACTGCTGTGTGTGTGGTGTGTGTGTGTGTGTGTGTGTAGAAAGCGACAGGAAGCTGCATGGAGAGACAGAAAAGTTTACTTCCTGTGAAAACCCTCCTCTGCTTTTGTGTTTGTCGATTTCTTTGAAACGCGCCACGATACCTGGCCGTGTAGGCGCTGCACAATGTTTGCACTTCTAATAAATGCAAAGTGAGAAAGTCGTCAATATGTTTCTCTCCTTCGCCTCTTCCTGTTCTTCTTTCATTTATTTTAAGAAACAGGTCGACAATGACAATCAAACCTTGTGTTATAGTAGCATGGATAACTGCCTGTGTTAAATTTAAATAAGAATAAGAACAACAAAAATCACAAAAAAAAAATAAGAAGCCCCCCCCCCGTGAATAATAAATTAAATCTAAATATTAGAACAAATAGAAATTAGAACAAAAATACGACAATATTTTTAGTTAAACAAGAATTAAAAAAATAAAATAAAAACCAGAATAAGATTAAGAAAATGAAGAAAAATATGAAAAAAATAAAAACAAGAATTAAAATTATAACTACAACCCAAAACTTAATATTTCCTTGTTTGTTTAACTATGTGTCATCGTTCATTACTATATAGAAGGAAAAAAAATGCGTGAATCATTAGTTAGATTCCCTTTCCATGACTAAGATGTCACACTGTGGGGTAACAAACAAACAACTTTACTTTGATTCCAAACTCCAGGTGGAACAACTTCAACATTATTTTCCACTGGTTTGCACTTTCATGTGTAATGAATATATATGTCACTTAAAATATGTCAATAAAGAAATAAGTCAGAATTTCATTGATTTTGTTGTTTGAAACTTTAGGAATTACAAAAGAACCTCTGAAGAGTTGCAAGCTCCGCATACGGGAGTTTGTGACTTTGAGGGACTAAAAATATCTCCAACTGTCTGTGATTGACATCATGACTCATGTTTTCACTGTGATCTCAGTTTGACACGCCTGTGATGGGATCAGCACTGTGTCAGTGAGTCTAATGCAGGAGTGTCAAACTCATTTTAGTTCAGGGGCCAATTACAGAGGTGTTTGATCTCAAGAGGGCCACAGATTTTATCCAAGAAAATGATGAATTTCAACATTATTGTGCACTAGTTTGCACTGCTGCGTATACATAAAATACAAAATATATAAGAAATGGACCATATCTAAGCAATAAGTGACAGATATGAGTCACAACAGTATCTTCACTTTAAATTTCCTAGATTTTGTCTCCAAATTCTATTTAACTAAGGGAAATATTATGTCACAATTTGAGGAAAATCAAAGGATTTTGTAAGAATTTTGAGTTTTTTCTACCGATTAACATTAAAAATGACTGAAAGCATGCAATACAAGCATCAGGAAAACTGTGAGCTAGGGCTGGGCAATATGGACCAAAACTTATATCTCAAAATTTTTTCTCAAAATGACGATACACGATATAAAATCTCGATAGCTTCAATTCAAATAGTCTTACGAGAAAAGTATGTAAGGGTTAAATTTTCTGATACAAAATTGCCAAACAGGCTAAAATATTTTCACGGTGCTTTAAGATTGGTAAAACATTTTTTTTTACTTGTGCGTGAATCACAAACATGGGCAACTAGCGGCCCCAAAAGTAAATGTAAAAAATACACAAAATTACTACAAGAGCACAAATTAACAGAAATATTCAAAGAGCAACACAAATACTTAGGACAAGATAATATACAAAAGGAGAAAAAAATGCACATTGGGACAACAAAAATGCACAAAAGAATAAAAATACACAAAACGACTTCGTAAGACTTCCAAAATTGCCGAAAAATACACAAATGACCAAAAATACATAGGACAACAAAACACACGAGAAAAAAAACGCACAATGAGACAACAAAAATACATTAAAAAAAAATTAAAAAACCCTACAAAAATGTACAAATAAACAGAGAAATACAACAACAAAATACAAAAAAGGACACAAAAAGAGAAAAAAAATGCACAATAAGACAACTGAAATACATAAAAGAACTTAAGTACACAAAACCACTCAGAAAGACGTCCAAAATAACCAAAAAAATACACAACAGAACAAAAATATATAGGACAACTAAACACACAAAAGGAGTAAAAATATATCCAGGCCATGAGTTTGACACGTGGTTGATTTCCTGACTCACTGATATTTAAAATGATCCCTTTAACTTTAAGATTTTTTGGCAAAGGGAACTAAAATGTCCTTTAAATCTGAGCCAAATGAAGGAGGGGCTAAATGAGGCGTTCTCACCGCGTTCTGCAGGCGTTATGGTGACGATGGGACTGACTGGTTGGATGTTTCGAGGAGGATCGGCTCCTTTGTTCACAGACTTCTCAGCTTCTTTCAGGTCCGTCAGCGTCACACCCTGTTAGTGGAAACAGAGCAAAACAAACAGGATGTCAGCACGTCGTCACACTGTGTGGCTCATGAGTGTAAAATACAAAACCACAACACACACAAACTCTTTACCAGTGCCATCAGAATTCATTGTCTAATAAGAACATTGAAGGTCCAACCTAAAGTTTAAAAAATCAGATCGAAAGAGTAAAACTTATGATCAGGACTTCCCTAGTAAGCACAGCCATGCGTTCATGTTTGACACTTTTTTTTTTTTAATTTGAAACTTGAAACCAAGTAACAGTTTTAGCTAAAGTTTAAGAGTAAAAATAACTATTTATCCTTATTTATTTTTTAAAGTAAAGGGAATTGCTGGGCAATATATCGAGATTCAAGACATGTCAAGATTTCTCTTTGGAACGATACAGAAAATAACATCGCCTGTAATAATGTTTTTATTTTGTATTAAATGTCCAGTATTCTACTATTTTTCAACCATCTCCATTTGTTCTAAGAACCCCTACAACATAGTATTTGAAGTTTATTTTCCCAAACTCACCTGTTTTCCAGAGTTTTAGCCTCTGAAAAGTCACTTTCATGACGCTTCTAAAAACAGGCTGTTTTTGGGCCTTCATGCATATGCATGAGTGGGCGTGTCTGTAGACACAGACTTCATGCCTTGCTCATGGAGAGGGTGATCACTAAAGTGATTTTCTGTTATGGTTTTCAGCCAAAAAACTGCACATTACAGTAAAACACATGGCTATTTAAGTGGCTATTGTGATTGTGAGTCAGACAAATGCTGCTTCATGGTGTGTTTATCACATCAGCAGCGCAGTCAGTCAGCTGTTTCAAACACTCAGCGGAGCTGCTACGTCGCTTTCTTATCACCCGCACATATTCTGACCACAGAACTATTCCATTTATAGCAGAACTAAGTACGTTTTTCACCTTAATAAATCCTTCTCGTAGTCCCTGTGAGGGTAATACAAGTGTTTATGGGGTGATTGGGGGGTCTTTCTTCCTTCCTTCTGGAGAAAGTCTGATTATTAGAACCATAGCCGTAAAAAAAAAAAAAAAAACTGAAGAAAAATCAGTGTTTTAATTGTTTTGCTGACTTTAGCAGTGTTGTGCATTAATCTAAACTGAACCAAAGTAAGACTTTTTAAGGTTATTTCCACACACGTACCTGTGTGGAACGCCGAGATTGTCGCATCAGGCGCGATCGAGCTTTCCTCTGAGACTCCGACTCTTCGTCTCGAACTGGAGCCTGAAACCTACGAGAGCGAAAAAATCAGGAAACACACAAAAAATCCTCCCGTTCATCTTTGACCGACAAAAAGGCTTGAAAAAAGTAAAACCACTGAACCAGTGAAACCACTATTTAAACACACACTGGGAGCAGATTTAGAGCTGAAACTATGGCGGTAAATTAATGTCTATTATTTAATAAATAATAATTAAAATCACTTTAGTCCAAAATAAATATTTTCAGTCACAGAAAAAGTGTTCAAATACAAAAAAATATTTGAGACACAAATAATTGCATTTGAGCATTTTTTTTCCTTGATAAAATAATCGTTTTTGATTGAATAATAAAGACACAAATGTACTAGCCATAACATGGCCCTACTACAATAAACATAAAAAAAAGTTTTTAATTAATTTTTTTTTTATACTTCAATCAAAAATAAATACTTTCAATCAATGAAAAAAGTGTTTAAATACAAAAAAAATATTTGCGACCCAAATAATTGCATTTGAACACCTTTTTTGTTTTTCGGCCAGATTATCATACAATCAAAAAAAGTGTTCAATAACAAAAAATATTTTCGATCAAATATATATATTTCAATTAAAAAAAAAAAAATATATATATATATATATATATATATATATATATAAATTTTATCAAAAAAAGTGTTCAAATTGCATATTCACTTTTTCTGTGTATGAAAATATTTTTTTTTTGAATGAAGTGATTTTTTTATATTGAATACTTTTTTTGATTGTATAATAAAGGCCCAAATCTACCTCCATATAAAACTAAATACCAGTTCATGTACGAGTCATTTAAAAACATGAGAACCTCTCAGCCTTTTTAAAGTGCCGTACTTGCGTCTGTCGGAGCTGGGAGTGTTGGGACTGTCGACTGCAGCGTCTCTGGTCTGAGGCGTCGGTTGGACTCTGGCCACGGCTTTATCGTTCTCCTCCTTCTCCTCCTCCTCTTCCTCCTCCTCCTGCTTTGATGTCACAAAGAAAACATCCCATTGGTCCCATTAGTGCCATTAGTTCACCAAGACAAATTCCTTGTGTGTATTCAATACATTACTTGGTCAATAAAGTTGATTCTGATTCTGATTAATCTAATTCAGAGCCTTTCAACTCGTGGGTCGCAAACATTTGCTTGGACCCAATTAAGAATGTTATGTTGTGCTTTTATCTTGATGGGTACTAATTTATGCAAACAAATATCGTCAAAAAAACTTTTGGATAAGCACAATCACACATTTCTATTTTTTTCGGCCTTTGAAATCCTTTTCAAGATAAACTTTTACAACTTTTGGATTAAAAAAAAAAAAAAAGTCTGTCAAAGTTATGTTTCAAAGATATATTTATCAGTTTTAGATTAAAAGGACTGAAATAACTCCTCTAGCAAATGTATTACCTGCTAGACCATTTATATTCTAACGTAAACCTCTTTTTATTGTTAGATTCTGTAGAATTCCAGGTTCAAATTACCCCCATTTAAACATTTTGATCTGTATTTTATTTTCATGAGCATTCAGGCCATTTTATTTTGAAATATGTATTGAGTTGTTTATAGATATAAATGATATAAAGTGTAAATAAGTCTGTCCAAACATGTTGTACCTTTTCAGCAGGACTGACTGCAGACGTGCTCAGGCTCTCTGAGTCTGGACTCGAGGTTGTGGAGCTTTCTGGGAAAAGAGCAGAAGAGATGGAGTCAGGAATCAGCCTGATGACATCATCACGTAGATAAATCAGTAAATAAATGCAAAGGTGGAGGAGGAGAGGGAGGGAGGGAGGGAGTACCGGGACTGAGCTCCTTCTCCTCGCTGAGCTCCAGGCTTCCTGAAACGCCTCGCTCTTTGGACTGATCCTGCACCGTTATCTTCTCCTTACTGCTCATCCTGCACACTGAACTCCTGCAGGGGGAGGTCATGTGACCAGCAGATGGTCCAGAGATTGGAAAGGAAGTTAAAAAAAAGGTAAAAAAAAAAAGAAAAGAGGAACAAAGAAATTAAAGAACCAGAAATGGCAATAAGGATCGAGCGAGGAAAGAAAGGAATCACGGAATAAAGAATGGATGAGAAATGAAGTGAAATAAAAGATGTCAAGAGGAGAAAAGTAGAAACGAGGGAAAGAGAGAAGTCCAAATCTGCAAAATGATGTGTAGGAAGTGGGAATAGCAGGTGTGGAAACACGTGAAATTCTTAAAGGAAGCTGAGAAAGATTTAAATGAGGAATGAAGGGCCTATAGAATAAATCACACACTCAGGACAGCCCCGTCATTTACATTTATATTTTGTTGCAACCCAAACCTGCCAGAATTAAAAATAAATGAATAAAAGTAAAAATAAAAATGTATAAAATAAATTATATATTTGTATTTTCTTTTTTTCTTTCCAGTTATTTGTCAATTTAATTTTTCGACAATATTTTAATTTTTTTTGTATTTTTCCAACTTATATTTATTTGTATTTGATTTTCCAATTTCCTTTTTGTTATTTTTTACGTTTATCAAGTTATTCATTTATTTTTAATTTTGGCAGGTTTGATCCTCCATAGGAAGGATGCGTTAAGTTTGAAATAAATTAGATATGTTAATTAATACAGCATTGATTAACAGTTTATATACTTTTATGGACAAAAGTGTTTGGCCACGCCTGCTTTTTTAGGCTTTGGGCATATTATCTCTTATCTCAAAGATGTTTTGGACGATGTGATGCTTCCAGCTTTGTTGGAACAGAGCCAGGAGGACGTACCATGAAAACATGCTTTGATGAGTTTGGAGAGGAAGAACCCGAGCTGGGCATCTTCGTCCAACATCAGTGCCTGACATCATAAATTCAGAGGTTCCCACAGAAACACTTTAACATTTGATAGAAAGCTTCAGAGACTCCACTGTTATTACACTGTGTCCAAATACTTTTGTCCATGGAGTTTATAATCAAATCCTTTACAATATGGTGAAGTAAGAGTTGAGGTAACGGTCGGTCGGAAATGAACCTTCGCTTCTTGTTCTGAGCGCCCGCAGTGTTTGATCCCGACTGGATCTGTCGATCCAAAACTGACCGTTCGTTACGCCACTGAGGAAGACAGAAAGCAGAAAAATATTAGGACGACTGAGCGCGAAACGAATCGTCATGAGTCGGGTTTATACACGCACATTCAGGAATGTCTTCAACTCCAGTCAAATCATTTAATGCTGATTTTTGAGGATTCCTTCATTCATCCCAAAGTTAAAAATTAAAAGCTTGTATTCCAAAATAAAAGCATGGCGTTATTTACTACTGCAGGTAGAAATGTTAACATTAGAGCTACATGGTTGAAGTGAATCTAAATCCGGGGTGTCAAACTCATTTTAGTTCAAGGTCCAAATACCGACCAGGTCTATCACAAGTGGGGCTTTTAGATGGGAAAACAAACAATTTCCACATTAATCTGACTAAGTTTGCACTTCCAGTTATAAATTACACACAGTATTGAAGGCATCAACAATTCTAAGCAATAAGTGACAGATACTTAAAGATCCTTTGATTCATTTTTTATGATTATATTGTGGAATAATTTGAGAAAAATTTCAGGTTTTGGAAAAATTTAGAGTTCTTTTAACAACAATGATTCGTGTTTTTCGCTGTCATTTTCACTTTCTCCAGTGAGCCGAATCAGATGCTCTGAAAGTAATCTAAAAAAACTGAAACAGCTCTGCAGGGAGAGATGAGTTCAGTGTCATAATGTTGTTGCAGATTGATGTGAATCCTTAATGTGTTTCCTGCTCTGAAAATCGGTGCGAGCGCTCTCTTACATTAGCTTGTTTCTGCAACAGCTCCTCCAGCAGCTCCTCCACGCTCTCGTCAGCGACGTCAAACGGCGACTGGCCCTGCAAAATGACGTAATTGATAATTGATTACAACTATGACCTAATTATAATTGAAAAATATGTTGCTCTTGTAAATGGAATGTTATTGAGTTGAGATAATTCACTTTGTAAATGTAATTTGCATGGAAATCATGAAAAAAAACTGTCATTTACAATTTAAACTCAAACTTGGAGAACCATGTTACAGTTCTATGGCTTACACATATGTAGCTAACAATTATTATAATATGCTTCATGTAAAGTTTACCTGTCAATTCTCATTAGGATAATTTATTTATTTGTTTTTTTAAATTTAAATTTAGAGATATACAAACAAAAAAAAGCTCAGACGCACACACAAAAAGACATTAACACAAATATTATAACAAATTGGATGATGGACAATATTTGTTTGTGTATTTACAGCCGATTTAAGACATGCATCAAAACTGACCCATTATTACAAGAGATGCTAATGGGAAGCTAGCACAAGAGGAAGGTCAAGTTTTTTCGGGTTATTTATTTAATGTTTAGTAATTGTGATTAATTATAATTACTCTTTAATATTTAAGAACGTAATTGTAATTGTTTTTCAGGGGGGAAAAAATATTGTAATTTTAATTGTAATAGGAAAAAAATTACAGTTGTAATTGAACATGGATAATTGTAATTGACCCCAGCCCTGGATGGGATCACGTGTGAATCTACTGCTGGCCTCACCCCGTTGCTACGAGCCTCCATGTTGCACAGCTGCTCTGCCAGCAGGCGGCAGGCCTCGCCCTGACCCCAGTGAGCGGCGGCGTGCAGCGGCGTCCAACCGTCCTCGTCCACGGCCGACACGTCCAAACCGACCTGGCACAGAATCCTGAGAGATGAAGAGGGCGGAGCAGAGTGAGACGATGCACTGTTAAACCTTTGACATTACTCCATAGGAATCAATGGTAAAATTTTCACTGAAAAATTATCATTAATAATAGGGTTGTCCCGATATAACGTTTTCATCCAATATTAATACTGGATCGGGACACCCTTAAATGACAATAATATACAAATATTTGGTGAAATCTGTCCAAATAGATTGAGTGCTAATTGGTGTTGTTTTTGGTAACACTTAAATTGAAGTTTTATACATAAGGCTGATATTACGCTGTCATTAGAATGACTAAGATATAATGAAGGTTACCATTAGGTGCCATTCACTAATTTATGACACCTCTGGAGCTATGTTGGCATTTTTTGGGTTAGGGGGCAGGATTTACTTTATTCATGCTATATGTCATAATAATGATAGCGTAATGTCAGCTCTTATGTATAAAACTTCAAGTTAAGTGTTAGCTTTTTTTCTTTTTTTTTTTTTTTTTTTACAGTGTGTGAATCATGGCACAGTTTTATGTAACAGTAGAGAGATTTCTGTGGTCATTACTTCAGCACTTCCAGGTAGCCTTTGGCTGCTGCCACGTGCAAAGGAGTGGCTCCGGTTTTGGGGCTCCGTACGTCGGCTGGTGGCCCATCAATCAGCCAAAGCCGAGCGTCTGACATGATCTGCTCCTCCTCCAAACGCTTAGCCGCCTCCAAGTCCACACCTGCACAAAAACATGTCGTTTATTATACACCAGCTATCAGGGTTGGGATCAATTATAATCAGGTAATTGATAATTAATTACAAGTATGGCATAATTATAGTTGTAATTTTAAAAATATGTTGCTGTCATAATCATAACTGAATTGTAATCAAGTTCAGATAATTGGCTTTGTAATTGTAATTGCCATGAAAATCTAATAAAAATGATCAATTATAACTTAATGCAAAACTGAGGAACCATGTTACAATTCTATGTACAGCTCTACACATATGTACTTAATTATTAAAATGTTTCATATCAAGCTATCCCACATTTTACCATTTCAAAAAGATTGAAATCAAGTGGTATACTGACACAAAAAGGCTCAGACGTCCACACCAAAAATATTAAAACCTATATTTTCATTGATTAGGAATCCTAACAATGTGACCAATAGATAGATAAGATATTAGATGATAGATATTTGTTTATAGTGTATTTAGAGATTATTTAGGACCAGTTATCATAAGAGATGCTAACAGAAAGCTAACACAAGAGGAAGGTAAACTTTGATTAGGTTATTTATTTCAGGCTCAGTAATTGTGATTAATTGTAATTGAACTTTAGTAATTGAGAACATAATTGTAATCGATTTTCTGAGGATATACTAAAATAACTGGAAACGGATTGTAATTGTCAAAAATGCTGGTAACTATAATCTAATTGATTTGTAATTGATTTATTTAATTGACGCCAACCCTGCCAGTTATCGCACTCAGCTTCCCCACGATTCCTGTCATTCCGCTCCTCCTCACCTTGTCTCTGGGTGTGATCCAGGAGGAGGGTCTCGGTGGTCTCGTCCAGCGCGATGTCCAGAGGGACGTCCCCGTCGCAGTTCACGGCGGTGAGAGACGCTCCATGCTGCAAAAGAAAGCTGAGCGAAAAGAAAACAAAAGACGAAGAGGGTGAAACACAGTTCAACTCCAGAGAACAACAGAGTCTCCTCCAGCCTGTGAGGTGACACGCTGACGACTGTGGAGCAGCACAAAACAACCAGTGTGTGCAGCTGCATGCATGTCCCTGTGTGTGTGTGTGTGTGTGTGTGTGCACCATGTCTGCCAAAGCAATAACAATGTTGTTATTGTGGACTCCCAAGCTTTCCACATACTTCACCAGAACTGAGAGTTTTGTTGGATGCAACAAGAACGTGTTTCTTTTGGGCCGTGATAGTAAATACTCTGAGAGAACAGCTGACTGTCAACAACAGCACCATGTGTTGGTGTTTCAGTTCAACCCTATACCTGGTGACACGGTGTCACTGCGTTAATGTTGTCACTCACTTTTGACATTATTCTGAACCACTTCCTTCAGTCACAACAACACAATAAAAACACATTCAGCTGACAGATAAACATTAATTTTCAGTTTTTTACGACATCTTAGTTCTATTCAGAACATGGATGAGTACTTTTCACATTTAAACCGATACTCGGTACCAGTGAATCGGTATCGAACTCTAATGCTACACTGGGGAACCATGTTACAGTTCTATGGCTTACACATATGTAGTTAACTATGATTAAAATATGTTTCATGTGAAGTTTTCCCTCTACCTATTTTTTTTTGAAAATTGAAATCTAGGGGTATACTGACAAAAAAAAAGGCTCAGACGCCCACACCAAAAATATTAATACCTGTATTTTATGTATACGTCATATACAGTACATTCATGTGTATGTATGTATATATGTTGGATGTGAATTATAAACTGTATATATAAAACTTGTGCAGAATATAAATTGTGGAAACAGTAATATAAGTGAAATTATTTTGTGTGTGATATTATGTAGAAAACATCGTTGTGATGGGGTAGTTATGTACTGTATAAGCTTTGCTTCAACCTACTTTATTGTTTTTGTAAAAACTGCCAAAGTAAAATTCTAATTCAATTAAACTTTAGCAATTGAGAACATAATTGTAATTAACTTTCTGTGGGTGTGTAATTGAAGACGGAATTGTAATTGAAAAAGTTAATTGACCTGAACCCTGCCTGAATCTATTGATGATGTCATCAGAAAGCCCGATTACGAGCTAGCCTTTACAATCAGCTGCAGGACAGGAGCTCTCCAGCACACATGCACATGATGATGATGATGAAGCATGCAACACCCACTCTGCTATCTCCGGGTAGCCGCAGGAGGCAGCGACGTGCAGCGGCGTCCATCCCTCGTTGTCCACCTGGTTGATGTTGGCTCCGTGGTCCCACAGGAAGCTCACAATCTCCATGCTGCCATCTATGCAGGCCTGAGGAGGAGCAAACAAGAGGACAAGGCTGTGTTTATAGTAATGTTGCATTTAAGCTATGTATCAATGGTAGTATAAATGACCTACAAGACTGTTAACGCTCTTACTTCTGCATTTTCGTGTTCTCCCTGTTTTTCTTTTGCTACTTTGAAAAATACCTTTACCAACGTTAAAAAAAACATTGCCAGAATTTCTGACAAACCTCAAAAATCCTCTTTTTTCAACCTTGACAAATAATTTACAGACTTGTTTTATTTGTTACTTCAGGCTGTGTTTATCAAAGCAGCAGCAGTGGAGAATAATTCAGCTGCGAAAGCCCTTTGTGGTTTTTACCTGTGAAAATTGCTCTATAAATAAAGATTACTTACTTACTTCAAACACTCACTGGAGTGTTAAGCTGCTAAGTGACTTTATTATTCTCCTCATCTCTATTAACTCCAGGAATAGTGCATTTAAGGTGAAAATCATTTGTTTTGTCCAACCGCTGCAACGCAATGTGTCACAAACACGTCTGATCAAGTCAAAGGTGATACAAGGCGATATAACGGATACTAAAAATGGAACGGCTCAGCAGAATGAAAAATTGCTTGCGTGGACGTATTTTGTAGGGGGTGTCACTTGTACTGTACCCACGGCTGAAGTTGTATATACTTTGCATTTGGTACCATCACCGGCAGCAGGCACTTCCTGGAGGGGGGGGTGCGGTTCAGACGTTCGTGATGTCACTAAAATTTTCCCGCTCGTTTTTCAGAAGAGAACAGAGCAGCAGCTCAGAGAGCAGGATTAGTGAGGATTGCTCAGAGATGCAGGAAGGAAACCTGCATATTTGGGGGTGTTTTTGATAAAGAATTAACATTGTTTAGGTTAAAAGCTCAAAAAAGTTGATTTTAGGACCTGATATAGGCCCTTTAAGACACGAGTGGTGCCGCAGGTGCACAAATATGACCGCAATCGTAATTCTTTATCATCGCAAAATAAGGTAAAAAGACGTTTTACATAAACTTTTTAATGTCGGAATATTGAAGAAGAAAAAAAAAAAGAGAAGATTGAAAGGGTGCAACTATGCTAAAATACAATGATATTCAGAGAATACATATAAATAAAGGTAGAAATAGATATGTATAGACACACACGGCCCAGGAATTTCCGTGGTCGTGGAAAATGGATGGAAATTGCAGAATTCTCTTCCAAAAATGAAATTCTTTAAAACAAATTTTAACAAAAATAACAAGATGACAAGGAATATACCATCAAATGCACATTTTGGAACAATATGCACTCATTTCAACAATATGTTTGCTGTAAAACAGGTGGCCCAATGTTTAGCAATTGTAGCAAAAAAGGACAGAAGCTTTATATCTCGCGCTACCTAATCTTGTGTGATTTCACAGGGTGCTTTCGGCACACTTCTTCAGCATTGAAGTATAACATTAATAACAATAGTTAACTCAATTAACTGTATTTAGCAAGTTTGGCATGATTTCAGGAAGTTTAATAGCCTGTAATGACATCTAATTATAGGGAAAGACAGTGAAAGGGAAACCAAAAGGAAATGGGGAAATTATTGACATGGAAATGGCTCAGAAACTAGAAAACCTTTGACATTGGAAAGTTGGAGGCTCTACGAAGAAATTCATACCTCAACATTATTTCTCAAAATGATGATGATATTCAATATTGAAGGACTTTTAGACCATTTTATATCAGAATCAGAAGTCCTTTATTCATCGCAGGGGAAAATTACTTTTGTTACAGCTACTCAAGAAATAATACAAATAAAAATATTAAACATTAAACAAAGAAAAAAGAATAAATGTTAAAAACTACACTATTAAGTAGAAGACTGTTAAAAATAAAGGATTAGATACACACACTGTGTACAGTAGTAAAAAATAAAAAAAGATATTACACAAATATAATCCAGTTGCACAAAATGTTCCTCTTTATTTATTTTTTTTCTATAAGGGACAGCATGTCTGAGTGAGTTCTGTAGTGTGTCTTGTTTAGGGGAAGGTCTAGGTTTGGACGCACTCAGTCTTCCATCTGTGTTTTGCATGCTGTTCTCAAAGCACAACTCCTAAATCAAGTATTTTGACACAGAATAAGCTGTAGAAAATATATTTTATGTATTGATAGAGACGATACTGTAATTTTCTATTTCGCCAAAATAGAAAACTAGCAATATCTTGAATCTCAATATATTGCCCAGGCTCTACACAGTCATACTGTATATAAAGTCGGTTCTGTGCAACATATAGAGCATATATGTAAATTACTACATTAATGCTGTGGGATCCATATTTTCCAGCAGTCATAAATTTTTACACATTGAGATTTTCATCACGTTAAACAATGTCTTCTCTTGTTCAAAAAATCTCCACACCTTCTTTGCTTTTAAATCTATTTTTCAAGCATGCAATTGCTTGATTATATGATATCATATACATACATAGATACTGATTTTAAATTAGGAAAGTATCAGGCCCATCTCAGGCTCTCTTCTTTTAAAAAGTGGCCCAGGATGAGAAGTCAGCCATTGAGAAGCAACGTCTCACCTGGTGCAGCGCAGTGATCCCATCTGCGTTGGCACAGTTGATGATGTCGGCAATGTCCTTTTCTCTGTCCCTGTCGTCCAGCAGAACTTTGGCCTCCAAAGTATCTCCACTGGCACAAGCAGCCAGGAACTCTGCTGCTCGATCAAACCTCACTCTTTTCCTAAAATACAGATTAAAACACACAGCGGCGTCACTTTTAGCTCTCCCAGTGATTTGAAGTTTGAACAAACTTAATTCTGTCGTAACCAAACTATTTAATTATAGCGGGCAGAAACTCAGATTTAAACAAGCAAAGAAACTAGAGGTGTCCCGAATCGATCCAATATCAGCCAGAAAACAAATATCGGATTTCATCGGACTGCATCTAAAATCACCAATATAAGCGCTCCGATAAAATTTTCAGCTCCAGCACTTCTATCAATAGGTGACTGTGGTTCACACTCCAACACAGTAACCTACTGTTGCTGATTATTGTTCTCTGTTTCAGCAACATCACTTGATCAAGCTTTTTCAAACATTCCACACTACAAAATAGTAATAAAAGTATGTATGACTCGTGCTGATATCGTATCGGATCAATATCGGTATCGGCCGATAGACAAGGCTGCAATATTGGCATCACATCGGAAGTGAAAAAGTTGTATCGTGACATCCCTAAAAGAAACAATCAAAACAGACAGCTTGTTGTAAAGCCTAGGTTCCCAAAGTGGGGTATGCACATTGTCATAGGGTGTACATGAATAAAACATAAAAATTGGAAACTAGAATATAAATGGACCAGCAGTCAGGAGCCCCCATGCATTGCCACGAATTACACATTAGCCGATAAAAGACCGTGACGTAGCGGCAGCAGGAGGGGCGAGCGAGGCGCCTGTAAGAGGCTGCACGCGTACCCCCCAGCGGCTGGCTGCAATCCTTTCCTCCGTCCCCAACCCTTAACCCTCCCCGCCCCACGTGCTATGTCCTCAAATTCTGCTGTGATTGTATTTTTTGGTGTCTGTATGTGCTAAGGAGTTTTATCCAAGTCCTACACTGTGCTTCCTATAAGGGAGCATAGTTTAGAGCATGCCTTTTCCCTCTCCCTTTCTCCTGTTTTCCACTTTTCATCTCAACATGATGGCGCCACAGATGCACCAACTGCCATGTTAAATTCCTTGTGCTGTTTTAAACTGTACTTGGCGAATAAAATCATTTCTGAATCTGACAGAGAAATAATCTCATCAAAAAAGCGCAAATATGACGAGAGCGTCATTGCCTTACCAAATTACAATTTTTACAGATGATTATGATTATTTCACATTATTACTCAACAGGTTCGGTAAAATTCAGAGACAAATTTGACTGTAGGGCTATATTGTATGTGACAATACATCAGTGGTTTCCAACCTTTTTTGGGTTGTGACCCCATTTTAATATCAAATTTTTGGTGTCTCCAGAAACAATTTTTTTTCTTTCTAGAATTAGCTTTTGATGATGTTTGTTGTTGCCAGGATTAGTGCACAAAGTGACAAGTTGTGCCAGCTCAGATATTTTTATACTGCATTTTATTTGAACTAGATTTATATTGAAGAAAGTGAAGTATAGAATACAGTTATTTAAGAAAATGTGCCATGTGGATAACAACAAAATAGGTAGAACCCCCAACCTGAACTGAAGAAAGTGGTAAAATATCTGGCATTCAACGCCGTTTTGGTGCAGTGCATTACATTTAATTTGGTTTGTTGGCTATGATGTGATGCATTTGATTGTTGTCTGGTCATTTCATTTATTGTAGTTTTACAATGTCCGTTGATCATTCTAAAATGAAAAAAACAAAAAAACAATTTACTCAGTAACGGTTGGGTGTAGAAATGAGAAGTGTCCCAATCCGATATTGATATCGGTTCGATATCAGCCAGAAAACAAATATCGGATTTTATCGAACTGCATCTAAAATCACCGATATAAGTGCTCCGATTACATTTTCCGTATCAGGTATCATATTGGAAGTGAAAAAGTTGTATCGGGACATCTCTAGTAAAAATGTAATGAATTACTTTACTTCTTTTACAATGTTAAATGTTTCTCCTTTGGTTTGTAAACTTTCTTTGACAGAAAAATAATAGATTCTTTGGGTTTGTGAACAAATTATGAAATGTGTGTTTTTAAAAAGGAGACACTTGCCATTAACTACTGAACTTTGACCTTGATTTTCATCATTACTCATGTGAAATAAATAAATAAAGATAATTGATCAACAACAGGTTGGGGGGGAGTTTCAAACTCATTTGAAACCAGGGACTAGGGCTGGGTGTTAAGGACCAACACTTGTGTCTTGATATTTTTTTCTCAAAATTGCAATATATACAATATAAATTTTGATATTTTTTACTTAATAAAGTATTGCCAGAAAGACAATTCTGGGTTAAATGTTTCTGATGCAAAATGCCACACACCGCTACACAATATGTGCCACTTATGACCATTGCTCCTCTATGAGACAGCACGTGTGAGTGAGTTCTGTAGTGTAACTTGTTTAAGGGAAGGTCTGGATTAGGATGGACTCGGTAATCCACTTAACTGTGCTTTTCATGCTGTTCTGAGAAGTAGCAAATACAGAAACGAGCATTTTAATACTAAATAAGTTATACATCTAAACATTTAAATAGGCATATTGTAATTTACTATAGCACCAAAATAGAAAACACAATATATTTTCATTATGCTTTATTTAGTCAGGAGAACCACATTGAGATTATGAACAATTGAACTATTTTACAGCATACTCTTATATAACTTGAATCTCAATATATTGCCCAGCACTACCAGGGATCATAAATCACTTAAACCTTTCTGAATAATAAAGCTGGGGTCCAACAAATCTTGTAGTCGAGGGGCCACACAAGACCATCAACTTCCAGTATCAACTATCCCAGTATCCCTGTGGGGTTGTGCACATGTTTAAAGCATCTCAAACTGGTGGATGACCATCTACTGGAGCCCACTGTGGATGTAGGGGAATGGGACGTTCCCATCATGGAAAGTGGACTAAGGTGAGGGTGTCATCATGTCAACATGGACCAACATCTGTGGGAAAGGTTTCTGGCTCCACGTTGAGTTCCAAACATCAAGATTAATAAAAGATCTCTGAACCAAAGCAGGTTAGAGCTGATAACAACATGGTGTGCCTAATAAAGTGGCCGGTGAGTGAATCACTCTGAGCAAAGACACAGTGGCCGTCGGTGAAAAACGGTGATAAACACAGCCCAGGTTTAAAGTAAACTGTACACCCACCGTCGTCTGAGACCGGGGCTGCTCTCCTCCTCTTTGTGCGGTAAAGGAACTCCGGCCTCGGGCTGCTCAGCCTCGGAGTCGGCCCTCCTTCTCCGGCGGGGAACGTCGGACGCTAAATCGGTGGTGGAACCGGACCAGCGCTTCAGCTGCTCCCGCCGTTTTGTCCGAGCCGAGTCCCCCATCAGGTCCGCAGCGGGGGGGGGGGGCGGTGGTCACTGTGGGGTTAAAGCGTCCAAAGGAGGACCGGGATTACCGGGAATACCGGGATTACCGGACACACCCTCCATGTGGACTCTTCCTGATTCTTCCTACGGCTCGTTCTGGCGGAAAACCTCGGGAGCGCGCAGAGTTGTGCGGGCATGCCAGTGTGACGTCACCGCTCTGAGATCTGATTGGTTTAATCAAACCTCCCGACATTTACTAAACAGCCAAAATAAAATTCCACTTTTAACATGTATGCATCGACGTAAATCACATTTTCAGATCCTAAACAATGACGAAATAAAAAAAAAAGAAACCTTAAGGCTTTAGCGGCAGTTATTTACACAAGTAACTTTATTTTATTTTTTAAATCCCCCCCCCCTTTCTCTGCCTTACGATGGTTTAGTCCATCATGATTTAAAAATGTTTCCTCAAAACAAGAAACGTCAATATTTTTTTTTTTTTTTTTTTTTACCTTTAATTCGTTTACTTATTCAAATGATAAATCTAATACACATTTTACAGTAACGTATAATCTGTTAAATTAATGTAATTATGTTTTTTTTGTTCACTTACATTTTATGTTTATTGATTTACTTTGATTAGCTTTACCAGTTGTACCGCCCTAATGGAGAAACGGAAGCTCTTTGAATCACCAGATCAGTATGGAGAAATTATTCAGTGCAATAAAGTGTTTTGAATAATGGCGACATCTACTGGCAAATAATCAAAATACTATTCAATTAAACAAATGTCATATATGAATATGTAAATGCGATGCTATGTATGTTCAACATTATATACTTTATGTGAAAGTGTTTGATTTGCAAACACATTATTATTTAGTCATTGAATACTTGTATTGTAATCTGATTGTTTTAAATAATGTTGAAAAACACATGAAAACCTTCCAGTGCTTTTTTGTGGAATGTAATGTTTGAACAAAATCAAGACCCAATTATTCAATAGTGCACCATTTGTTGTAATTGAAGTCTCAACAATTAAAATTTTAATTTTGTCATATTCTTGTAAATAATTTCATATCAATAATTCACATTACATTTCTAAAATCTTCTCAGATGAATGTTGCAGTGTTTGTGTGGTGTGTCCTAATTGTTCTGCTCTAGTCACATTGTTCCAAAGCGAAAGGTTAAAAATAGCTCAGTGTCACAATTACACACAGCACAGCCCTTCCTGGGATTGTCCTCTCTGAGACTATAGAGAAATGTGGCACAAGTAAGAAGTAAACACGCCCGCTTCACTGGAGACGAACAAAGAGTTAGATAACTTGTACTGTACTCTCAAACACACACATATATGTATACTTCACTGTTGATTATCCAGTTCTGTCTGATAATGCAAACAAACTGGATTGTCAACAAAAGTAAAAAAATAAATAAATACTGTAAAAATGTAGATCCATAAGTGTGGAGTAGATATAAACCCTTTAAATTTCTACAATGGCATTAAAATATGTTGCAGTTAGAAAAAAAAATCCCTGTATCATAATATCACATAAGCATCTGCAGAATTGCATTTTGTGGGATTTCGCAGAGAATAATCCTTCTTTTAAAATATATTCCATTATTAAAACAATTAAATAAATAAAAAAAATTCAGAGAAAAATATGTATCCTTCAGAATAAAAGTACAAGTTTGATTATTTATTTACTTTTCTCCTCCTGCTCGCTGAAAGCAGATCTGCTTTCACAAAATGAGAACAAATTCTGAATAACCTGTTGTTGACACGTCTAATAAAAAGTGAGAACTATCTATACCAATAATATTTTCTACAACAGCTGAAATGCTTTAACATATGTTCTTTTTTACAGGAAGGAAGACATGTGGTCATAGTCGTACCTGCTTCACATTCTTTTTCTACTTTAGTTAAATAATAGATGCTTTTTTGGAAAGAAATGTCTAACCACTTTACCCATGTGGTTGGTACCTTACCCCCCCCCCCCCCCCCCCCTCTGTTTTAATGTTTTCTTTCTTTCTTTTCTTTTTTTTTCTTTTTTACTGCATTTTACTAGATATGGGGTCTGCAACCTGTAGCTCTGGAGCCTCATGTCGCTCTTTGACTCTTTTGCAAGGGCTCCCTACAGCTATAAAAAATATATTAAAATAATGCATTTTTAAAATATTACAGAGGGTATTAATGATAAATGACATTCACACCAAATAAAATCATGATATAACAATTTGTCAACCTAAAAATAAATGGCATTGTGCAGACTTTCACCTCTCACCTCCTAAAACCTCTACAGACCATCAACTTTCCTTAAGTTTTAAATCCCTGGTAAGATAACTCAACCAATTCTGGAAGAAAATAGAGATTTTATTTGTGTGGGGAAACATTCCAGTTTACATATGCATGCTTGATATGTTGCAAGAAATGAGCAATTAGCATGTGTTGACCAACATCATCTGTTATCAAATTCAAGTAATTTTTTGTAGCCCTACAAATACATAAAATATATATATATATATATATATATATATATATATATATATATATATATATATATATATATATTGTTTAGATATTATTTGTTATAATTTTAACTACATATAGAATTTTATATATTGTCTTCATAGAAATAGTATTTTTTTCGGCTCCGGAAGGACTATAACGTGTAGGTGAGATGAGGCAAAATGGCTCCTTTTAGAATAAAGGTTGCAGACCACTGAACTAGATTTACAAAGTGAAAGTATAGAAATGCATTTCTTTAAGATTGTGTTGTTTTAATTTCAGAAAAGAACAATAATTACAGAATTGCAAAAATCTATTTAAATTTTTTAGAAATTTCAGCCGACCCCATTTAAATTCCAGGTGACCCCAGATGGGGTCTCGACCCCAAGGTTGAAAAACCCAGATTTAGTGGCCCCTGCATAGATTTATTTCTATAGTTTTTATCCTTTCCAGACATCTCCCGCCAGGTGTGCAGGGACTAACTCCACTATCTCTCTCTCAAGTACCCCCTGTAATTCCATCGCCCCAAGGAGTACACATACCCCCATTTGAGAAACAAATGGGAGTACGTGGGAGCTGTGGAAAAAACAAGGACTACCTACGTTTTAGAAAACTCATGCTCTTTATGTATGATTGTTTAACTTGTTTGGTAATTATCTTCACACCACATATTTAGATAAGATAACCTCATTAAACCTGCCAAACTGGTCAAATCAATCGCTTACATTTTTTATATTGCGTAAAAACTTGCCTTCGGGTCCTTACATGTGTCTCTGTTGCTCTGACACAAAGCCTCTCATTTAGCTCTTCTTCTAACTTCACTCATTGGCCCCTAGCAGCCACACACTGAATCAGACGTGCACAGAACAATCAATGTGGAGCCTGAGGCCTTAACACTCCAACAGCTTGTAAACATTCCAACATTGACACAGGGTCAAATTCCACATTACAGTTCTCTCTCTGTGAGCCGGCATTTACTTCAGTGTGTGATCTGCAGAGAGGGAGAGCCTGTCACACATGTGAGTACATCAACTGAATGGTATTTATAGCACTAAATACAACTCATAGCACTTATCATATTAAAGCTAAGTGTTATACTCGAATGTAGTGTTTCTCAAATGGGGATACGTGTACCCCTAGGGGTAGAATTCTTAGTCCCTGCTCAAAGACGTCTGGAAAGGATAAAAAAATATATATATAGTAATCTATTCAGGAGTCACTAAATCAGTGTTTTTTAACCTTGGGGTTAGGACCCCATGTGGGGTCGCCTGAAATTTCTGAAAAAATGTAATTAGATTTTTGAAAATTTGTAATGATTATTCTGTTTCTTTTCACTTATTTACAAAATGAGATTCTTTAAAATGTGTGTTATCACTAGTTCATTCTATCATTATGCATTATAGTTGTTTTTAAATCCTTTTATAAGCAAAATGTTGTACTCGGACAAAGGCGGTACTTGGATTCAGAAATCAGAAAAAGGGGATACTTGAGCAAAACAAGTTTGAGAACCATTGTTTTAATGAACAAACATAGTCCATGGATAAAGAGAAGAAAAGAGGATAGAGAGAGAGCAATCACACACACTGTCGTCACGGCAACAGGCACGCACACACTCACGACCCAGCGCTCCATCAGGCAGCACACACACAAATATCCATCCATCCATTTTCAGAGCTGCTTTGTCAGCACACAAATAAACACATAACACACATTTCCACACTCCTTTCCATGTTACTACCACATCATTAATTTATTTTTTTACTCTCCCTCACACGAACGCTAACAACCAACTACATTTATATTTTTTTTAATCTAGAATGTAGACGATCTGTGTTAAAGGTCTTTTTGTTAATTTTATTCTTGGATGTTTTGTGATCAGTTCTTGGGTCTGAATCAATGAACCACTTTCCTCATCATTTTTGTAGGATGTCTTCACCAATGCATCCAGCAGCACATGCCCTGCCACGCCACACCCTGACCAGGCTGGCACAGGAATGGCTGGCAGAGGACACGCCCAACTTTGACCCAGCGGGGGTGTGCGTGGGGTCCCAGAAGGTGGAGGCGAGGCTGCTGTGTAAAACTCCAAACACGGTCCTGGCAGGATCGCCTTTCTTCACAGCAGTGTTCAGCGAAGTCGGCTGCACTGTGGACTGGAGTTACCAGGATGGTGCTCCAATCGGTAGGAAAGGCCAACTATAGCACAACAAATATTCAAAGGACGATACATGAAAATCTAAATGTGTTTGTTAGGGATGTACAATGATAATCGGTCTAATATGGGCTAATAATGTCCAACTCACTTACTTCAAAAATTTGTCAAATAAAACAGTTACACACCATAAACTATCAATAATTTTATATTAATAATCACTCCTTTACTGGTATTGTATGCTGTTGTAATCCATAATCTATAGTTATTGTACAGAAAATTTTTAATTCATATTATTTTGGATTCAATTCTGCACTTCTGGTTGGTTACGATCCACATTTTTTTGACAATATATTTAATATTTTAATAAAAATTCAATAACTCATAGCCCCGCCCCTTTGTCCTTGTGCTGCTACATGCTAAGCTAACCCAAACATTTGCGACTGGTCGCTGGTTCCTTTACTGTCTTGATGCTTGAAAACATCTTCCATCTTTATCTCCCACTTGAAAACAAGCCATTAAAATTACAACATTTGGAAGGAATATGAAACAGCCACTGCACAGATTGGCAAAAAACAAACAAAACACGTGAAAGATGTGGAAGGTTAGCATAACGTAGAGAGATAAAAATGGTAATGTTTATTTATCAATTATTTGCAAAAAAAGTATGAAAATATGGAAAAAAATCTATATCCTTGCATCCCAAGTGTTGCTGCTCAGCAACAAAGCATGAATCAAGAGAATAAGCCTTTTCACACTCTCAGAAATCTTGTTCTTGTCTTGATCTCGCACGTGAGGTCAAATGTCAAGAGGTGTAAACCCTAAATACAGTGGAAGCACTAAACACTGGAAGTCAGGCCTTGTTGCCCAGAAAAGCAAAATTTCATCAGGAAATTCAGAAAAACTCATCAAAAGCCAAATTTAACAAAGGAAAACATTGAGGAATTAAATGGTCCAGTAAGAAGGAAATGTAGGAATTGACAGACCCATGACGGTGACGGACTTATACATAGCTTAGAAGACTTTTCACACTCTTGGAAATCTTGCCTTTCCCATTAATGGGAGAAGGAGCGTAAAAGCAAGGGTAGTCTCTCGCTTTGATAATGCTGCTCAATCCCAAAAGTCCTCGGATCAGACCGAAAGTGGTATCAGCGGAAATCCCCAGTCCACTTCCTCAAGTCCAAATGTCAGTGTAATATGAATAAAATAAACACTATTAAAACGCTAAAGATGAAATAACAAACGCTGTTAGGTTTGCAAAGTCAACAGACGTTGGCGTTTTTATACCTCTCGATCTATGACCTGGTCGCGCATGTGCAGTTCCAGAGTGTGAAACGGCTTATTGCAACCACATGCGTGATTTAGGTGTAATAAAGAAAGGAGGGAAAACCTAAAGGTTTTGGTAAAGCAAAGTTCCTGCCATCTTCCCTTATGTATCTAGAAACTTCATGATCAATGAAATAAAACACCTTCGACATCCTAAAGTCTATATTTCCTCTCCTCTCAGGGCCAGATGCCATCACCCTGACTGCTGTGGTGCGCGGCCCAGCAAGCGGCCTCCTCCTGGGAGAGAGGCCAGCTCTGAACTGCCTGGCTCGGGCCTCGGGGATCGCCACCCGCTGCTCTCAACTTAGGGCTATGGCCGAGGCCGCAGGCTGGCACGGGGAAGTATCTGGCACACGTAAGACCACACCGGGATTCCGACTGGTGGAGAAGTACGCCATGATTGTGGGCGGCGTGTCCACACACAGGCAGGACCTGAGCGGGATGGTGATGCTTAAGGATAACCACGTTTGGGCATCAGGAAGCATCAAGGAGGTGAGAAGTCACACATAAAGCCTGAGAATATCTCTATTTTACACATATTATTGAGAATATATTTCCTAATATATCTACTGTTAATTACTGTCGGACATTTCTCAGCAGGAAGTGGGAGTAGTTTTAACAGGATGCTACATCCTTATTTATATAGCTTTCATAATGAAGAAATAACTTCAACAATAATGTTTTATATCAAGAAACAGCAAAAGCTATTAATAACATGATTTATTAGTGCTCTAGGAAGGTCATGATATGGTTTGCCTTTTTTTTAGTACAGATTTTAATTATTTCCAACTCAGTTGTGTCTGGTTGGTTCCTCAAATAATCCACCAAGTTTCATCCATATCTGATTTAATAAAATGCAATTTTTTTTCAACCTTGTAGGGTTATTAATGGGAATAGAAATTTTGTTAACACTTGACTTGAAGTTTTATACATAAAGTCTGACATTACGCTGTCATTATTCTGACATGACACCTGTCATTAGCATGAATAAGGTGTCATGAAGGCTGTCATTAAGTCTTGTTCGTTACCCTAACCTCTAACCCTAACCCCTAACCCTACCTGACCCCACTAGATCCCTCCACCTAACCAAAAACAAATGCCAACATAGCTCCAAAAGTGTCATCATTTAGTGAAAGGTGTTATAATTTAGCGAACAACACTTAGCCTTCATGATACCTAATTCATGCTTCATGCTATTGACAGATAATGACAGCGTAACGTCAGCCTTATGTATAACATCAAGTAAAGTGTTGCCAAAATTTCTTCCAAGCTAAGTGTGAATAACGATGTTCTCGTGCAGGATCACTGACAATATCTGGAAAAAGACAAGACATGGCAAATACAACAGCATTCAAACATTTTCTCTGGCTTTCTTCAAGTGAAATATCAATGGTCCTAAAGTCCAGTGTCTGGGGTTAACGTGTAAATGTCTGTGTGTGACAGGCAGTGAAAGCTGCTCGGTCCGTGTGTGGATTCAGCAGTAAGATTGAAGTGGAGTGTTGCTCTGTGCTGGAAGGCAGAGAAGCGGCTCAGGCCGGGGCCGACATCGTCATGCTGGACAACTTTCAGCCTCAGGTGAGTGAAAGGATCCCATAATAAGAAAAACACCTGGTGTGGTTTCTCTGCCTGGTTTAACCTCTTTGGCCCATTCTCTTCTGCAGGAGCTCAGAGATGCCGCTCAAACACTGAAGGACGAATTCCCAACACTCCTGATCGAAGCCAGCGGAGGAGTGACCCCCAAAAACATTGCCTTGTATTTCTCACCACACGTGGACATAGTCTCTCTGGGCTGCATCACTCAAGGATGCCCAGTCGCAGATTTCTCCCTCAAAGTTTTAAAAAATCCTGTTGTAATCACACAATAATAGATCTTTAATTGGTCTAATATGAGTTTTTGAAGCGTGTTTCAGGGGGATAAAGGCAAGACTTGAGCCTGCTTCCATTGACTTACTCATTCACAACCTTTTATTTAATGATTGTATCAAGTATGGGTTGGGATGCAGTTTTTAGTGGTTCGTGAGTATTTTCTGTGCAGAAAAACACGTTATATTTATGTAGTGATATCATAGGTGGTAACAACTTAGCACAAATTTTCTCGAAAGGAAATAAAGTAATAAGACCAAAACATTAATGTATTCTTTAAAAATAATTGTTACCGTGTCAAATTGCACATTACAATGTTTTTCATGATAATTTTAAATAATTTTGAGTTAGAAAAATTGCCTTACTACTAAACATTTCAACTTTAATATTTAACGTCTTTGTAGAGTAAATGAACTTCAGGAGTATCTGTACTAGTTTTGTAAATAACAAAATGTGCTTAATGTGATTCCAATAAACAAATATTGCACAGATTTAACAGGAAATTTTATAACCATTGAGAAAGCCATGGTACAGCAGTAGTTATCTGTCTACGACTAAATCACTTTAGTATGTTGTTTTTTTTGGTGCATTGGTTCCCATTTGTGGTTACACCCTTTTGTAATGATATGACATGAAGAGCCGTAGCCTCAGCCCCCCTTCCTTACAAAAGGCCAGGGATTTTCTTGTCTGGCCCTCTTGAGAACAGGCTCCTGTGGCCCCTGTGGCCCCTGAACTAAACACTTCTGGACTAAAACAGCCTGTCTTCAGACCGTCTCTCTGGTCGTGTTTCCTTTTCACTGCCCACTGGGGCAGTGAAAAGGAAGGGTTAAAAGGGTTAAAATTGAAGCATTTGGTCAAATGAAAGAGGAACTGTGAAGAGGAGGCGAGAACACAACCAGCAGAAGTGTCACAATCACCTGTTAGTGTGGAGACGCCCTCGCTTCCAGAAACATGCAAACAGGAAGTCTCATGCAGGAGCTCCAGCACAGCAGTTGATGAGAGAAGATGGTGGAGGTGCGGCGTGTCGTCCTGCTCTCCTTCACGGTGGCAGCAGGTGAGGTTCACAACTGCTTCACATTAAAGAGAAAACGGGGGCAGCTTATTGAAATCTGACACAGCAAACTTTTTACAGAACATCGAAGTAAAGTCAGTTTAATGTGTATCTTTGGTGGCGTTTTGATATTTGAACTCGTAGCTTTTGGTAAAAATGGATCGTTAAAAATCATATTGAACCGAGACACTTTACATTAAGACTTTCACTCGAGGAGCCATTTGTTCTTGGTGTTCTTTAGATCTATAGATTATCAACTTAATTAAATTTCAAATGTATTTATTTGGAGGATAAGCCCCTTGAGATGAATCATCTTATTTTCGAGGGGGTCCTCAAGATTGCATTAAATGACAGATACAGCAAAACAGACAATAAATAATTACAAAATACAAGGAAAAACAACAAAACACAATACACACACACTTGACTGCAGTTCATCAGATATTATTTATACATATATATCTATACACACATAAATGGAAACAAATGTATGTTTCATAACAGTTATCAACATTCATACGCTGACAAACTTTTAATTATTTACTTAATCGTGCAACTTAAACAAACATTCAAATAAATGTTCAATCAAACAGATTGAAATAGGACAAATCTAAAGAAGACATGACTGATAATGACAAACAACAGCTGAAAGAAGAACCATGAAAGGTAGAAAAGTATATGTAAAAAAAAAAACATGTGGAAATAACCACAGCACAGTAAGATTGTTTGTCAAACGATAAACATTATTATATATATATATATATATATGCATTCTTTTGCATAAAAAGTAATCAGATGCATTGAACACATCTTTGAAAAATGAAGCGTCACAAAAGGATTTGGTTTTAATCACGATGTCGTCACGTATGTTTAGCAACAACAAAATTATTTAACAATTCCCCTTATTGAGGAAAAATATGACATATTTATTTTATCCGGTTGATTTAAGCTTTGATTGATACACAATCTTTTATTTTGGACTGCATTGAGCTTTACAATGTGCTTTGTTTGCTTCCTCATGTTTTGTCCTTTGGGTGAACCAGTTTTCTGCCTTAGTGAATGGTTTAAAGTAGGTTCTGTAACTCTAAACAGTGATTTTAGGCCTTGAAACGGTTTCCTGAGTGCAATAGTTTAAAACTGCCACATTTCATAAATGACACTCACATACTGGAAAGTGGCTTCTGTGGTTTTAAATGTTCATCTACTCGCTGCTCTGAAATTCTTCTTGGAAAACAAATATCGCGACTTGACTGTATAAAAATACCAAGATTTTTCTCGATATATTAATCTGCTGATCAATTAAATTAATTGTCTTTATACATTTGACTTTGTGGTTAAATTTGATATAAAGAGTTTTTTGTGGATGGATGGGTCATAGTTGAAGTTTTTAGTGATAAAGTTTTTGGGCCCCAAAGCAGTGGAAACATTTTGGTAATCTTTATTTAAATGGTTTGCTCTCTTCAAAGCAGGGTTGCGGTCAATTATAATTGTAATCGCATAATTATTAATCAATTACAATCATGGCATAATTATAATTGTAATTTCAAAAATCTGTCGCTCTCAAAATTGTAATTAAGTTGTAATTGAGTTTAGATATTTGACTTTGTAATTGTCATGAAAATTGTATAAAAATTGTCAATTACAATTTAACCATGTTACATTTCAATGTACAGTTCAATGTAGTTAATAATTATAAAAAATATGTTTCATATCAGGCTTTCCCACATTATACCAAGAAATAAAATTGAAATTGAGGAGTTTAACGGCACAAAAAAAGCCCAGATGCCCACATCAGAAATATTAAAACCTATATTGTCATTGATTAGGAAGCCTAACAAGGTAACCAATAGATAGGAAAGAAATTAGATGGTAGATAATTGTTTTTAATCAATCAATCAATCAATCTTTTATTTGTATAGCGCCAAATCATAACCAATGGTATCTCAAGACACTTTACAGTAGAGCAGTCTTCAGGACGGACTCTTCATTTTATGGATACACACATATGCATATATACGTATATACACATACATATGTATCCCACACCCAACATGAATTCATCATGGCGGCAAGGAAAACCTTCTGTTAAGCAGCAGGAACCTTGTGTGGATCCCATTCCTATGATGAACAACCATCCACGTTATGCTGTGTTGGGTGTGTGCAGAGGAAAGGGTGGAGACAGAGTTGTTGAGACTCTGTAACTCCACACTGAGGATCCCACGGACCTGCAAGACAAAAGCCAGAAGGAGTACAGGAGCAAACACACAAGGGAAGAAGCAGACATAGAGGGAATGTTAGAGAGAGGAATGGGACCCTCTCCGGTCCCTCTCTAACCTAAATGACCTCTCTCTTAACGCCCTCTCCAACCTCTCTCCAACCGAGCATGCCAGACCCCCCCCCCCCCCGGCAGTCTATGCCTATTGCATCTTAACTATGAGCTATGAGCTGGTTCCTAACTAAAAGCTTTACCAAAGAGGAATGTTTTGAGCCTAACCTTAAAGGTAGAGAGGGTGTCTGCCCCCCGAACCGTGGTTGGTAGATGGTTCCAGAGAAGTGGGGCCTGATAACTGAAAGCTCTTCCTCCTATACTACTTTTAGAGACAAATGGAACAACGAGTAGTCCAGCATTTTGAGAGCGTAGTGTTCTGGGGGGATTGTATGGCACTACAAGCTCCTTGAGATAGGCTGGTGCCTGTCCATTTAGGGCTTTATAAGTGAGAAGAAGAATCTTGAATTCTATTCTATATTTTATGGGAAGCCAATGCAGAGAGGCTAATACAGGCGTAATGTGATCTCTTCTCCTAGTTTTAGTCAGTACACGTGCTGCAGCATTTTGAACCAGCTGAAGTGTCTTAAGCGACTTGCTCGGGCAGCCTGCTAAAAGAGAATTACAATAATCCAGTCGAGAGGTAACAAAAGCATGGACTAGTTTTTCGGCGTCGCCCTGAGACAGGATAGATCTGATTTTAGCAATGTTACGGAGATGAAAGAAGGCAGTTCTTGAAGTTTGTTTTATGTGAGAGTTGAAGGATAAATCCTGATCAAATAGAACCCCAAGGTTTCTAACAGTTGTGCTTCGTGCCAGAGTAATGCCATCTAGGGCAGTTAGGCTAGCATAGGTTTCTCTAAGGTGTCGTGGGCCCAGTACAATGACCTCAGTCTTGTCTGAGTTAAGAAGAAGAAAATTTTGGTCCATCCAGGCCCTAATGTCCTTTAGACAGGCCTCAAGTTTAGATAGCTGATTTGTCTCACCTGGCTTCATTGATACATACAGTTGGGTATCATCAGCATAGCAGTGGAAGTTAACAGAGTATTTTCTCATAACATTACCAAGGGGGATCATATAGATACAGAAGAGGATTGGACCTAGCACAGAACCCTGAGGAACCCCGTAGCTTACTTTAGTGTACACAGAAGACCTATTATTCACGTGTTCAAACTGGTACCTATCAGATAGGTAGGACTTAAACCAGTTTAGGGCAGACTTTGTGTTAGCCTGGCTACAGTGCTGAAAAGGTACCTCGGATTATTTTTATTTTCATCAATTAGTGAGGAGTAGTATGTAGATCGACTATGTCGTAAGGCTGTCATATATTTACTATGGCTTTCTTGCCAGAGTATTCGTGACTCCTCTGTTTTATTGGAGCGCCACATTCTCTTTAATTTACGAGTTGTTTGTTTGAGTGTGTGAGTTTCAGAGCTAAACCACGGCGCTTTCCTCTGACGTTTAATAGTTTTTTCCCTCAATGGGGCAATTGAGTCCAAGGTGGATTTTAGTAGACTAGCAGAGCTATCGACAAGCAGATCCAGTTGAGAGGGGTTATAATTAATATCATAGTTATTTATTGGATGGTGCACTGAGTTTAAGGCAGCAGGAATGGCCTCTTTAAATTTAGCCACAGCACTATTGGACAGATTTCTACTCGTAACTATTTTATTGCACAGTGCGAGATCCTCTAGGATAATGTTAAAAGATATTAAAAAGTGATCTGATAGCAGAGGATTTTCAGGGTAGACTTTTAGTTCATTAATATCAAGGCCATATGTTAGAACAAGATCAAGAGTATGATTTAAACGATGAGTAGCTTCATTAATAGTTTGAAAAAAGCCAACTGAGTCTATTGACATAAAGGCTGAGCTCAGGCTATCACTATCTTTGTCCACATGGATATTAAAATCTCCTACTATCAGTATTTTATCAGAACTGAGGACTAAGTTTGATATAAACTCAGAGAATTCTGATAGAAATTCAGAATAAGGGCCTGGAGGACGGTAAATTATTGCAAATAAGACTGGCTGGCAGGTTTTTGATTCGGTATGAGATAAATTTAGAACCAGGCTTTCAAAGGAAGTGTAATTGGCCTTTGGTTTAGGATAGATTAGGAGAGAGGAATGATAAATAGCTGCTACACCACCTCCACGGCCTATGTCTCGTGGCATATGAGTATTTAAATGACTGGGAGGAGTGGCTTCATTTAAACTAACATATTCATCTTGATACAGCCATGTTTCAGTTAAACAGAATAAATCAAAGTTATTTTCTGAGATAAGGTCATTTACTAGTAGAGATTTGGATCTCAGTGATCTAATATTTAATAGAGCACATCTAATGGTTTTATGTTTTGGTGTTTCTAGATTTGAGATTTTAATTTTTTTCAGATTTTTATAAATGATAGCTCTTTTATTTGATTTTATGTTAAAATCATTGTGAAATTTGGGTCGGGGGACAGACACCGTCTCCATAAAATAATATTCATCACCATCACAACAGTTGTCATGGCGATGAACACAGCTATCATAATAGCAATGGGAGGGAAACTGTCCTAAGGCAAGCGCAGAGGGGCGTGGAGGACTCCTCCTCTGTAACATGGTCTCATTCATGAGATGTCATAACAGTGACTGTGCCATGTTTTCTGATAGTAGAGATGCTCCCTCCAAAGTAGGGTGGATTCCATCTCTTCCTATCAGGTTCGGTTTTCCCCAGAAGGATCTCCAAATATCAATGAAGCCCACCTCGTTTTCTGGACACCACCTCAATAGCCAGCGGTTAAATGATGACATGCGGCTATACATGTCATCACTGGTCAGATTTGGTAAGGGACCAGAGAAAATTACGGAGTCCGACATTGTTTAATGTATTCTATTTACAGCTGATTTAGGACCTGTTATCATAAGAGATGCTAACAGAAAGCTAACACAAGTGGAAAGTTAACTGTTAATAGGTTATTTATTTCAGGCTCAGTAATTGTAATTTAACTTTACTGATTGACAACGTAAATGTAATTGACTTTCTGAAGATAGAAAATAATTGAGATTTAATTGTAGTTGGAAAAAATGCGGGTCACTGTAATTGTAATTGAACATGGGTCATTGAAAACATAATTGTAACTGAAAAATGTAATTGACCCCAACCCTGCCTCAAAGTAATGAGATTTAGTGAATCGTCCCGATCGTTCATTAAATGTTACTATTTTTATCGTTTTCTTCAGCTGCCGTCATCCCACTGTCCTTAGCTTTCAACATCGACCTGAAGGTTCCCAAAGTCTACATCGGAGAACCGAAAGAGTTCTTTGGGTACAAAGTGCTTCAGTTCAATTCTGGCACCAACAAAGGGTGAGCAAAGTTAAATATTCATGAGGGTTTCTCTGCTTTTCTCTTCCTCAAAAAAGACTGGCTTCAATTCCTCTCACTGGGTCTGAAACTGTTTCACATGCAAAGACATTTTCAGTAAGTGGAAACCGAGCTATTTGCACCGACAATGACTGAGAGTAGTAAACAGGAGATTTAATATCATCGGAACTTAATTTAATATATGCATTTGTACTAGGGCTGGGCGATTTTGCCTAAAAAAAAAAAAAAATCCAATTTTTTAAAGAAAAATTTGAGTTTCGATTTGATTTTTTTTTTTATGCACTTAAAAATGACTGCAGACATCAGATATACAGTATTGTCAAAAGTGCAAGTTCAAATGCATGAAACAATCCCAAAATAAAAAGTAAATGTCATTCAACAACTTCACAGTAGCTTCAATTTTCTGATTAAGAAATCAGATAACTACATATATTACATATAACATTACAATTAAAAAAAATAATAAACTCTTCCCTTATTATCTCAGCATAGTGCGAATAAAAAATGAAACATGCCTGTGGCACACATATAGCCTACTCAAAGGGTAAACAAATGTAAAGAAAGAGGGGGCTGGCTCACATCAAAACGCGAAAAAGTCAGATTTTTTTTTCTTTTTTTTAAACTTGAATTTGCAAAATAAAAATTGTTATCTACAAACTCAATTAATCGATTTTTTTGCCCAGCCCTAACTTGTACTAATCCAAAACTCACTCCCCAGAAGTTCATTGATACACGTATAAACTCTGCTCTCTACCCATCAAACACCCAACGTCATATAGTCATATAATTATGTCATTAGATTATTATTGGACTGTCCAAAGAAGTCCAATTTTAGCCCTTATTTAATCGTTGAAATTGGGGGTGGATTTATTTGGCTGTCAAAATTTGTCCAAATTTAGTCCCAACATAGTCATTGAAATGTACATAGTTGTCATTGGATCGTTCAACTTGTTCAATTTTAGCCCAAATACTGTATAGTTGTTAAAACTGGGTAATTATTGGACAGTCATTTATACGTTAGCCTCGATTTAGCCCAAATGTAGTCGTTTGAATTAGGTTTTTCTAGGACTGTCAAAATTGGTCCAAATTTAGTACCAATATAGTCGATGAAATTAGGTTATTATTGGACTATGCAATTTAGTCGTTGAAATTGGGGGGTTTTTTTACCGTCAAAATTGGCCCAAATTGAACCCCAATATAGTCGTTGAAATTTAGTTGTCATCGGATCGTCCAAACTTGGTCCAGATTATTATTATTATTATTATTATTATTATTATTATTATTATTATTATTATTATTATTATTATTATTTATTTTTGGTCCAGATTTAGCACATTTAGTCCAAGTGTGGCCCAAAAACAGTCATTGGAAATAGGACTTTTCATTTGTAGTAAGTAGCTCAACAATTTGAACTGTTTTATTTGCCAAAAAAAGAGAAGATGACAAAGTATTGTAACAACTTCAAACATAACATTCCACAAACATAAACCAAAAACACAATTCTGATCCTGGTACAAGTTGACTACAAAGGTTCCCACGATTAGGTATTACATTTTGGTGAGGTAAGATGTAACACTTTTAATCAATAGAGTGATTAGTTAACATTTTAACAGAATTCATCTAGAGCGCACACTACGACCAGAAAATGACTTTTCACCTTTTGACGTTGTTTAGACGTGTGGCAGAGACGTATTTTTATGGCTTTTCAGCAATATTTTGCTGGGTGGGTAAAAAACCCACCGTGTTTTTGCCAGTTTATTCACATTAAAGGTGTTAAAACCAGATATATTTCTGACATACGTATTTCTGCTTCCCTCAAAGAAGAAACATCAACTCATTTACCAAACATATGCTGACACAGACAGGGAGTGTGACACATAGAGGAACCCCTGACCCACAGACAAACCAAACTGAAAACCAAGATAATAACTCAGAGTCGTTTAGATTTACTCTCCTTTCCTTTTATTATTATTATATTTTATTATTATCTTTCTTTTCTATTATTTTCCTTCTTTTTATCTTATTTTTTTGTTTTTATTTTTTTTATTTATTTTTTTATTTTTTTTTATTTTTTTAATACTATTATTATTATTATTATTATTATTATTATTATTATTATTATTATTATCTTGTTATTTTATCGAGTTTGCAAATTCTAGTCTAACTACTGTTTATATTTATACTTATGTTTATACTTATTATCATCTTTTCTAGTTGATTGTTTATTATTGAATGTTTTCACTATTGGAGAGAGCACAGTTGACCGAGTCAAATTCCTCGTGTGTACAACATACACTTGGCGAATAAAGATGATTCTGATTCTGATTCTATTGCCTTTGTTCTGATAGACTTTCAATGACTTTCAATGACTCAATAAGCCACCAAAACCTTATCCACCTCTGAGTAGCTCAACAAAAGAAGTCAAACCAAACTGAAGTCCTCAGAAACACAACCTACACACTTTCAGATCCTGACAGGATTAGAAAGTCGTGCTTTCTAATCACACAGAATCTTTAACATGGAAACATTTGTCATTCACAGGAAAGTAAATGTAGAGTCTATATCTGATTAATCTAATCATTGAAGGTCTTCATATTCACAGCTACAGCAATATGTCAACATGGGGTGCTAAGATGCACCTAAAAATAATGTAAATTTTAAATACAAAATAAAACATCATGAAACCACTTTAGATTGGAATTGTAACTGTGATTCTTAAGTTTATCAACTGGTTTTTATTCCACTTTTAAATGGTGATCTGTGTCTAATGTGGTAAAGAATAAAGGTCTTCTAACTCTTTAAGGTACTGAATCTGACAGCTATGCTAAATATTTATTTAGCATATAGCTTTAATCTGCAGTTTTTATAAAATCTGATTATTTGTTTTATCAAGTAAAACAAGATAAACAAACGGACATTGAAAATAAATAGTTTTAAAAATAAATTCATGAATAAGGATTAATAACAATAAAATATATACAGTTTACAGTTTTTTAATTACTGGATTTTTAAAACATAACAAAAAAGATATGGCATAAAAGGTAACGGTACCGTTGTGGTACCTATGGTCAAAGAGTGTTGTTTTTTTTTCAATAAATGCTCATAGCTCTAAAAGCAGTAACGCCTTAAAATCAATGTTCCTATCAAGTCTGTAATAACTTCATATCAAATATTTATTAACATATTATATATAATGCACATTTTATGTTTTTGTTACAAAAAAAAATGTGTTTTTGATACAAAAAGGGCCTAAAAATATAAAATGTATAAAAATATAATGAAAAGCTGTATATTTATGGTTACGGTCTGAAGTTGCCTCAAAATCAATGTTTCCATCAGTTATTTACCTAATTAAGTCTGTAATAACTTCATATCATGTTTCATTTTGCACCTTAATTTTGAAAAAAAATGCACATTTTGTTTTTGTCAATGAAAAAACATTTAAAAAAAATACAGAAACATAATGAAAACTATATATCTATGGTTAGGTTTGATGTTGTTGAAAAGATCTGATGAGAAAAAAAGCGAGAAAAAATATGAATATATGACATTTTAAAGACGCTTTTATGAAGGGTACCGTTTTGTAACTTTTTTTTAAAGGTGCCCCAAGGGGGTTCACTTACAATAGATCTTCTCCATCTGCAGGATAATTATCTCCTCACCGCTGCAGCATAATGGATCTGGAGGGATTTCCAGGCATAACAAAGACCAGAGCGGAGAGTGGTTTAACCCCAACAGTACGGATTATAATGCAATAGATTGATCATAATGATGCAGATACAACACACAGTATTCCTTTCTATCTTGTGGGTTTTTCCCTCTAATCCAAATCGTGACTTTTGCAGAAACATCTCTACCAAAAACGATGACAGTCAAGCACTTTGGTTTATCCATAGCTGCTGATTCCACTGGTTCCCATTTCACAGTAAGAGGACCTGCTTTTTACAATACCATTAAACTCAAACCAAGGCGTTAAACCTGTGGCCTCGTCTCCTCATTCAGGTTTGCAGTCCAAGTGTTGTCCATGAGTGCCACGACAACTCCTACCTCAACAGTGTCTGCTTCAACATTTCAGATCAACTCCAACAACTTTCCCTCATCACGCCTTCATTTCAGGGTAAAGCCCACCTTAAATCAGAGTTCTGTTTTTATTCTAAGCTCCACAGAAAGAGAAAAAAAGTCTCAGTAAATTCATTACTTCTTAGGTTATTTATTTATTGTTGTTTTAAATTTCTTAGAATTCTAACATGGTGCAAGCAATTAGTTTAATTACATTATTCTTTTAAGATTTATACTATTAATGTAAAAATATAATCACAAAAACATGTAAAACACAAGATATTCTCAATTAGTTTTTGCAGGTGCTTTTAACAATGCTATTAATCGGGCTAATCTTGAGTGTTTTGTGAGGTAATCACACAAAAATATAGGATTTACTTCATTAAAGGTAATTTAATTGATTATAATTAAGTTATCGTATTTATTTTTATTTCAATTTTATAATTCAACATAATTTTATTAAATTCAATCAAATCACACTACATTTATTTAGTTTTTATTTTATTTTTATTTTTTTGTTTTGTTTTATTTGATGATATTTAATCTTATTTTTGCAAGAATTTGTCTTTAACCCCTCGTACATGGAGGCCAGTTATAAACTTAGATAAAACATTATTTGTACAAATTATTTAATAGAATCTCACAACCAATCTAAACTAATAAAATTGGAACTTAGACCATTTACTTCGTTTTATTTGAATATCTTTGTGGAATTTTGTAATAACAGAATTGTCCTATTACTTAATTAAATAAATCTGTGGAGATTTGCATTAATAGTATTGGAAAAAAAAAAAAAATCAATTTTAAAAAAACCATGATGAGGTTAAAAAGTTTAAGTGTATTCTCTCTTTAATTTTAGTTTTCTTTTAAAAACATTTGACAGACAAAAACAAGGTGTCTGCAACTCTTTCAAAGCACAACATGCAAAAATCTCAAATCTTGTCTAGAATTATTTTAAATATCTGACAATCAAATATTTATTTGTCAGGTGAATGAGGCGTAAAGTAAGTGTTCAGAGGAATTTCTGACTAGAAATGATATGGATTGTTGTCCCAGGTTTTGCAGATCCCTGACCTATCAAATTGTTAAATATTTCCAAGGAGGCAGAACAATTAGAAGTCAAATTACAACATTGATGAATCAGGAACAGTTTAACTACTTTTCTCTACTGTATTATCACATTAAAGAAGTTGAAGCGTAGCAGATTATTGCAGATCTGAGACAAGACCAAGACCTTTAAAATATGATCTCAATGGTCTTCGTGTATTAAAAATTAGACATTAATAATATTTAACCTCCTGTTCTTTCAGAATGCACAAAGAAGACGGTGGACCTTGTTTTTCTGTTTGACGGCTCAAAAAGCATGACTACATATGAGTTCAACCAAAACAAGATTTTCATCCAGAACGTAATGACCAGCCTGCAGAACACGTCCATCAAGGTCAGCTCACATTAACCCAAGACTTCTGTGTTGGCTCCTTTGATCAGCCCTGGACCATCAATGGTCTACAGTAGTATTTTACAGTATGTTACCACATACAGTGGACACGGAAAGTATTCAGACCCCTTTAAATTTCTAGCCATCTGCTAAAATCAAATTTCAGTTTTTCTTTTTTAATAAATTTGCAAAAATTTCTACATTTCTGGTTTTTTCTGTCAAGATGGGGTGTTGAGTGTACATTAATGAGAAATAAAATGAACTTTTTTGATTTTAGCAAATGGCTGCAATGAAACAAAGACTGAAAAATTTAAAGGGGTCTAAATACTTTCTGTACCTGATGTACATAGCAACAGATCCAACAAGTCTCTCATGGCACTTGTGTGAAATCTGAGCAGTTAAATTTCTAACTGTGCAGAAAAAGCATCAAAGGAAAACAGAAACCTCATTTAAACAGGAAGAAATTAAATTTAAAAAAAAAAAGATAAAAAGATTACAGACCAGGGATGGGGTCAATTACATTTTTAAATTACAATTGCATCTTAAATTATCCATGTTCAATTACAACTCAATTATTACATTTCCCAGATTTTTTTTTTAATTACAGTTATAATTTTTCCCCTGAAATCCATTACAAATACATTCTCAATCATTAAAGTTAAATTACAATGAATCACAATTACTGAGCCCTATTAAATGTAACCTTCTTCTTCTGTTAGAATCTCTTTGACCCATGTCTTAAATCAGCTGTAAAATACACTAAAAAATATTTTCAGTCATCTAATTTGTTTCTCATCTCTTGGTTACCTTTTTAGGTTTCCTAATCAATGAAAATATACATATTAATATTGTTAATGTGGGCGTCTGAGCCTTTTTTCTGTCAGTATACGCCTCAATTTACAACCTTTTTTTAAAGATGAAACAATGATCCTCAAGAAAACTAAAGAATACACTTGTTATGAAACACATTTTAATAATAGTTTACTACATAAGCATATATCTATAACAGTTTCCTAGTTCTGCATTTAATTACATTGCAAATGACTTTTTTTTTATAAAATATTCATGCCAATTACAATTACAAAGTCAATTATCTGAATTCAATTACGATTTCAAGTACAATTACATCATAATTGTAATTAATATCCAATTACGCAATTACAATTGTAATTGACTCCAATCCTGTTACAGACGCAACCAAATATACACCAAACATTATCTTGATGCATCCAAATCATTATCTTCAGCAGCTCAGTCTGGTCAATAGAGATTTTACTGATATTTGTAAGACACCGATGTGTAAAGACACAAATATTTGATTCATGCACCACTTTTCATCTCAAATTCAAAGAGGTTCGTACTCAACAAACAATATGCTTAAAATAAAACTGAAAATCCAAATCCAAAAACCAACCGAGTACAAAACAAGTCCAGAAAGGTACGAACTCGGAAATTAAAGTGTATTTTACAATGATAAACTGAAAGTATATTTATCCTGCAGTTTGCTGCAGTCCAATTCTCCACAAACTGGAGCAAGGTTTTTGACTTCAACGACTACAAAGAAGGTCAAGCCTTGGCCTTACTCGAGAAAGAAGTTCACTTGAGAGACCTCACCAACACACACAAAGCACTGCGATACGTCATGTGAGTAGAACAGCAACAGCACAGCACAGTAACCGTGACCTGATCTGTTCAACGTGTGGTTGATGATGACGACAAAGATTTACTTTAACGAATGTTGAACAGTACATGCGTATGATGAGTCTAACTTTGAGTTTCACATCACATGGTCATGAAGCTGGTGAGCTTCTTCAAAGGTGACAAATAGTCCGACGGGCTTGACATAGTGATTTTGAAAAACACTTTTTCAATACTAAACATTCACGGTTTCACTTTAATGAGAACATAAGATTACAAAGGAAGACTAGCAGTAACTTAAAACAAAGTAGGACATGTTTCAACATGCAACACTATTACTGCTAATTCATGCAGTCGTTTCATTTTCATTACATTTCAGAGAAAATATTCATGTTCCTATTTTACTAGCCACTAACTTGAAACTTTGAACTAACATTTAACAATTAAAAATTCAATTTAACATTGAAAAACTGACACAATTATACCTAAAACAAACGAACCTCTGTGTTAACATTTTATTTTACATTTTTATTTTACTCTTATATATACAAACGATGGACATTTTTAAGAAAAAACTTAAATATCACCTTTTTACAGAAACGTATTTTAACAGTTAATGCCTCTTTTAGTCCTGTCTTTTAATATATGTTGTGTTTTATTTATTTATTATTATTTTATCTTTTTTTAATCCTGTAGCACTTTGAGATTTGGAATCAAATATGTGCATTAGTGTGCAAAGTGCATTACAAATAAAATGTATTATTATTATTATTATTATTATATCTTACATTTATCTTTGAGCACATCAAAGATGAAAACAGGTTCATTTCATTCTCCTCATATAAGAGCAGAGGACTCAGCTTTGGAACTCGGTAGTGGATTATGGCACCATTTGCATTTGCGTAGTCCATGTATAGCCAGAAAAGCCAACATGTATTGTATATACTCATAGTAATAATAGGGAAAAAAACATAAAAACATATTGAGTTTTGTTTCAGACATTAAAGACGAGTAGGAGTAATTCAGATTGCTCTCGTTTCCAATTTCTAAGCACTGGTTGAATTTGGGGCACACAATGGCTTAGTGGTTAGCATCAAGCCCCAGGGTCCTTTCTGTGTGGAGTTTGCATGTTCTCCCCGGAGGAAACCCACGCAGCACGGGTTTCCTCCGGGTACTCCGGCTTCCTCCCACAATCCAAAAAAACATGACTATTAGGTTGATTGAAGTCTCTAAATTGCCCATGGGAGTGAATGAGAGTGTGAGTGTTTGTGTCTGTGTTGCCCTGCGATGGACTGGCGGCATGTCCAGGGTGTACCCATGCCTAGCGCCCAGTGTGAGCCGGAGATAGACACCGGCAGACCCCCGCGACCCTGAAAAACAGCAAGAAGCGGGTCTGAAAATGGATGGATGGATGGTTGAATTTGAAGTTTGTCCCACTTCGATTTACAATTAATCTTAATCCAATTTGTAACTTTAGGAATGACATCATTGAAAATCCAAGTGCAGGTGCTTCTCCTGATGCTACCAAAGTTGTGGTGCTGATCACAGACGGAGACCCCAGCGACCCAGACAGGGACATGATCATTAAGAAATATGATGAAAAAAATGTGATTCGCTTCGTCATCGGGGTAAGATGTGATGCAACATTTAAAAACAATGAGAAGTAATTAGTTACAGTATGTACACTCAGTGAAACCATGTTTGTGCTCTCAGGTTAAAGACGCAAAACTGGATAAATTCCGAGCAATCGCTTCAGAGCCCAAAGACCAAAACGCCTTCAAGATTGAAAACTATGGCGGCCTCAAGGGAATGCTGGAGAACTTCCAAAAGAAGATCTTCAATATGGAGGGTGATGTTAAAATCCAAGTCTGTCCAAATGAACATCGTTAATTAGGAAGATGGCGGACACTATGGGGTGCCAAATTTAAAAACTCGTACACTTTTTCGTAGCTGACATATTCTGAACATTGAGCTCACTTTCCTCACATTTAGCAAATTTTTCTTTCATTTGCGACAGGAATTAATGTTAAACAGCATGTTCTATAACGTTGTTAAAAATATATACACATGAACAATATATCTAAAGCTAAAAGTTACATCTAAATGTCAATGTTAAATCTAAAGCTATATATTGAATGTCAAATTAAATGTTAAATTTATATCTAAAGTTAAAATGTATATCTAAATGTTAAATCCACTTTTTAAAGGTTAAATATGACCAATTTAACATTTAGATTTACATTTAACATTTCCATTTAGATTTAACATTTACATTCAGATTTATTTTTGATGTTTACACATTTTAACAATGACTTAGAGCATGCAGTTTTAAATGAATTTGTCTCAAATGAAAGAAAAATTTGCTAAATGTGAGGAAAGAGCTATGAAACAGTGTTATGTTCCTTGTGGCGGTGTCGGGGAGTAAGGGAAAGAAACAATAACAAAACCATGATAAAAGACAAGCAAACATAAATAAACACAACCTTATTTCTGCATTATTTCAAACAAAATAGACTCCATCAAATCAAATATTTACTTTTGAACTGAAAGAGAAAATTTACAACAAACTACCATAACTACCAACTAAATTTCCACTAAGGTTCACAGACACCCTCCTCTCACAGGAGTATCACATGAGCTCACAAGCGTAACCAAGATGACACCCAAACCACAGATTATCAGTGTTCACTAGCCACACTGCTGAGTGAGGTTTCAAGCCATTGAACCCAAGCTGATCAGCTGCATCTGCTTCAGCTGGGTGGGGAAAAGGGCATGGTCTGCTGGGTCAGGAAAGTGGCAGTGACAGACAGCAGAGCATGTAACAACAGCATGTTCTATATCATTGTTAAAAATGTGTATCCATGAAAAATAAATTTAAAGCTAAATGTCAATGTTTAATCTAAATGTTATATTTAAATTTTAGTTTTAATTGTTAAATATGATGATTTCACATTTAGATTTACATTTAACTTTTACATTTAGATTTACATTTAACTTTTACATTTAGATTTACATTTAACTTTTACATTTAGATTTACATTTAACTTTTACATTTAGATTTACATTTAACTTTTACATTTAGATTTAACATTGACATAGAGATTTATTTTTGGTGTTTACACATTTTTACCAATGATATAGAACATGCTGTTTTAAATGGATTGGTCTCAAATGAAAGAAAAATGAGCTAAATGTGAGGAAAGAGCTATGAAACAGTGACAGAGTTTTTACATTCGGCACCCCATAGGACACATGCTAACTGTGTCCAGTGTTTGATTCTCAGGCTCTGCTGTGGCTCGAGCAGGAAACATAACCAATGAAATGTCTCAGAGTGGCTTCAGTGCAGCTTTCTATAAGGTGAGAAAAACACCTGCTTTTTACTTCCTGTAAAACAAAAAGGAAATGACAGACACGGACAGATGAAGTCAAAAGCATTTACAGCAATAATAAAAGTTATTTCCTTTGCCTTGACAAGTCCATATCTGTGAAAATTAACCTGTTTAGAAACTAAACGGTCTCATTAGTTTCAGACTTTTAGAAGGTTTGTTGTTGGCGAGCTGACATGCAAAGAGAAGAACAACAATTAGCTGGAAGACCAAGGAGCAAACATCTTGCAAGTTGTCTTGTTTGAACAGGATGTGGGTGTGCGACTGTGCGTGTTTCTGTGTCAGCTGCATGAAAATATGCAAGAAAAAAACATGCAATCACATTAAATGCTCAAACAGATAGATTCAATCTTTAATGTTTTTTTGTTAAGCTCTTTTTCTAATGAATCAAATACTTATTATCAAAAATGTGTATTTTTAATTTGGACAGCCCCGCAACCCTGAAAAACAGGAACGAGCGGGTCTGAATATGGATGGATGGATAGTTTGGACACATCGTCCCATTTAATTTGAATGGGAAGGTGTGTCCACTGGTAGTAGTGTTTTTGCATGACTGGTTTCTTTCTGTTAACAGGATAGATTAATCCTGGGCTCTGTGGGATCAAACAACTGGCAGGGGTGTCTGTATGAGCGGCAGCAGCTAAAGGAAGTTCAGATTCAAGATCCAGAAATGGAGGCAGATTCCTACATGGGTAAAGTCACTGCTCTGGCTGTGAAGTTTGTCCTCTTCTTGCTCTTATTTTTCCCTTTATTTATCTAATTTATCAATATAATATTTATCTAAGTATTATTATGTATTTATTATTGTCTAAGACCCACTTTGGGGTCCCAAACCATGAATGGAAAACCTCTGATTTTAACATTTTGAAAGGAAACCAAACTTGTCCTTTACATCTGCCTTTGAACCCAGGTTAAGTGATCATTATGATTTTGTGTTAGTCATAGGCTTGTGACTTAAATTACAATTAGGTTTTGTCAAAATGTAGTTATCAGGATTATTTCAGTTATCAGTATATTCTAGGATTAGTCGACTAAAATACATCAATACTTTAGTCGACTAAACCTGTTACAGACATAGTTGTCTAAAATATTAATCATAGGAGTTTACGCAATATTTAAAGATCCAATTACCCACTATGAATGCATTAATGTTTGTAAACAGACACAGATTTGATGTGATCAATGCGGAACAGTTCTGATTGGATTTTGTCCCATGTGATGAAATTATACTTTTATTTCTACGAAAATGTCAATATATTTTCAGTTTGTTTTTGTTCACAGGTATTTTTTATTTTTTTTATTACCGTTAGGCATAGTTTAGTTATTGTCACAAAAATGTAGTCAATAAAAAACTAAGACAAAACCTTTTATTCCACAAATTAACGCTGACCTGTTCCACATGCTTAGGGTTAATTTCATGTTGTTCAGGCGGCACTTTATGACTAAGGCTGTGTTTCTCTGGTCACAAAAATGTGATTGTCTGATTCGAGGGCCACAATATCAAAAATCATGTCAGTATTTAGAATAAAGACCAATATGATCACCAAAAAAAGAAAGAACAAAAGCTTTAGTCTTTTGGTCTATTGTATGCATTTTCTGTTGTAATTTGTTGTATTTTTTGATTAATTTAGCATGTTTTTGTCATTGTTTTATTTGTGTATTTTTTTTGTCGTTTGGTACAATTTTCAGTTTTTTATTATCTTGTGTGTTTATAGAGTAATCTTGTGTATATTTGTCATCCTTTTGTGTACCTCTGTAATTTTGTTTGTTTTTTTGAGTCATTTTGTGCGTAGACTTTCGGGGGGCCGCCAGTTTGCTCATGTTCGTCCTGGACATATTTGTCTCTTTCACTCGATGCTGTTCTGTGTCGACATCTCGAAATCTTATAGCTTGAAATGTCGTGATGCACTGTTGCAGGATACGCGATCGCAGTTGGAGAGAGGGATGACGTCCCTCTGTACTTTGCTGGTGCACCGAGGTCAGAGCACAAAGGTCGGGTCGTACTTTTCGGCCACGAAGGCAGAAACTGGATAGTCTTGGACAGGGTGAACGGAGAGCAGGTGGGTACATGTTTGAAATGGCAAGTCTTTTGTATAAAATGTTACAATTTGAAAATCACCAGCAAAAAATAGAATTAGAAGGAGTCTTAATTTTAAGTGGCTATGTTTAAACTTTTCAGATTGGCTCCTACTTTGGTGCAGAGCTGTGCTCATTAGATGTGAACTCTGACGGGAACATGGACTTCCTGTTGGTCGGCGCGCCGCTGTTTTACCAGCACCAGGAGAAGAGAGAAGGTCGATTATACGTCTACACATTGAACGAAGAGGTGGGCGGAGTCTGTATGAAATTTCTATCTCCATTATTACCTATACAAAATGTATCGACAACCCCATTTTTTGGGTAAATCGTGATCAAACGCATAATTTGAATCTGTTCTGGATGAAACTCTGTGGTGTAATTGGGGAACCAACCTGCCATAACCAAGTCAAATTTCATAAAGATCAGTTCATTCTAACCGAGATGAGTTTGATGAGAGATTTTTTGATTTTTTAAACTGATCCAGAATCTGTATATTGATCCGGATCCCCCTCCATCAACGTGTCCAACTCAAGGCCCGGGGGCCAAATACAGCCCTTTAGAGCATACAATTCAGCCTGCAGAAGAAAGTAAAAGTGACAGAAAAAACATGAATTATTGTGTAAATTACCAAATAATCCAGTTATAGATTCACCAATTTAATGAAACTCCACAATATTTTATGGGCTTGCAATTTTCCTTTGTGTATATCACATTAATGCAGTCATTTTTAATCGCAAATTGTTGAAAGAACTCACAAATCTTGCAGTTTCTCACAAACAATTCTACGAAATGCCTCTAAATGACACAAAAATTGGTGACAAAATCAGAAATTTTTGAAGTGAATTCAACTGATCTTGAGAACTAAGGCACTATGATTTTATAATTGTTCTTTTTTTTCTTCCCACCTAAAAACTGTAGCCCCTGAACTGAAGTGAGTTTACACCCCTGGTCTATTAGGTTCATCTTTGGGTAAAATTTCATCACAATCTGTTTAATACTTGTAAAATAATCCTGCCAACAGACAAACAAAACAATTAAATGAAGGCCAGTAAAAACATAAAAACACTTAAGTCTATTTAAGTAACACTGTGAAGGAAATAAAGACTTGATGAAGGTCAAATTTTATATTTAGGGTTTGAAATGACAACTGCTATCATGCTGGGTGGTTGGGTTTGGATGGCACAACCATTGTGGGTAAAATTTGATTTAACACTTAAAGAGTTCATCATATGCAGTCAGTTGAAAACAAAGAGTTACTAAACCCCAAAATCACGTATTTGGTATAAAGTTGTGTTCGTGATCTAATTTTGTCCAATTCTTGGCATCTTAGTAAAAGTATTTCAATTTGGCATACTTTGTTAATAGATAAATAAAAAACCACCATAACAGTAATTAAATATATATTGATTATAGCAATAATGTGTTTATACAGCAAACCAGTGATGTGCCGTGACCACTAGGGTTGGGTGAGCACTTTGCAAATCGAGACCACCAATGACAATTTCATATGTTTCGGCTGGCAAATGTTAATCAAACAAAATCATCGTAAAACACCATTAAAGAAACAAACAATTATTAAATATAGCCTCCATACTCTCCCAACAAGATATATCTCATGACACGGCAGTGCATCCGTTGTTTGTGTTGGAAACACAGAAACACGGAGAAAATGACAACAACAACAACTCAGAACAGCCTCAGTGAGGCACATCCACAAAGCCAATCCTTCCTTTTGTACCATTCACTGTGTAAAATACAAAACATTTTCCAACCTTTCCTTTGCTGAAGGTCTGGGAGCTCAGGTGTTGGTCTCCCATCTTTTAAAAGCTGTTGTTTTCCCTCAAAAGAAAGTTTCTTTATTGTCTCTCGCACTGTCATCCTGACTGTAGTGTTATCCCGCCCACTAGCTAGAGAACGTAGCAGCAGCCACGCTTTATCAATTCACTAATGCACTGTGAACTTGCGTATAACATTTAGCATAGCACGGTTACGTCCAAAGGCAGCGTAGAGAGCTGCCTTTTTACGTAAATGGTTTTCATCTTGGGAAACTGACTGCACATGCGCAAACACGTAAAAACACGCTATGGGGCCAGAGGCAGAGCAGCAATGTGCTTTTGGGAGAGGGTGTGGTCTCCTCCTGGCTCCTCCTCCTGCCTTACAGCGAAGCGAGACTGTGCAGCGTCTCTGCCGTACCAGGAAATAGCGATGTTTAGTCATTTGGGCTTTGAAAAGCACAAAATGCTGACACTTTCAAATTTATAGGTACTGTAGGCTATCGGAAATTGAAAAATAAATCATTGATAACTATATTATAATTAAAACAAATAATCAAAATATCAATTCACCCTTGGGTAGGCACTTCCTACCTTGCCTCCCCTGACTGCACGTCACTGCAGCATACATGTGTGCGATATACTGCACTGCTGGTCTCATCCAGTCCCTGTATTAATGTTACATTTCTGAAAAGAGATTTTCATCTCTCAGCTTCCTGTTTGGTAGCAGAGGCTAAAATGTCGTCCTTACCTTAAGAGAATGAGCAAAACTCTCCGAATCGACTTCCAGCTTCTCCTGAAAAGTGAACTGAACGTGTCGGCTCCGTCTATGGGAAGGTTCGGCACCACCGTATCCAGTCTGGCAGATCTGAATGGAGACGGACTCCGAGATGTTGCAGTGGGAGCGCCGATGGAGGATGACAACAGAGGGGTTGTGTACATCTACCTGGGAGAGAGGCAAAGAGGCATTCGTGAAGTTTTCAGTCAGGTAAGAACTACGTTTAACAAAGGCTGCTGGTTTGGATCTCATCAATATAGTTTTGAAAAGGGGGTTTCCCCACATTAATCCTTTCATTACATCTCTTCAAAGCTTTAAACCAGTGGTTCTCAACTGAGTTCACCCTGGGACCCACATTTTGCCATGATCATTAAATAGCGACCCACTTTTTTTTTTAGAATTCAACAAAAAAAAATTAGTATTTCAAATATAGCTGTTGAAAACACGCATATATAATATTTCTTAAAACATAAATCTATATATTTTTCTGTGCAACATGTATTTCACAGCATGCCTCTACAAAAAAAAAAAAAAGTTTCTTTCAAAATTAAAGACAAGTTCAACTATTTATTTATTTTTGACCAGCTTCCCACGACCCTCCCTGTACAGGTCCACGACCCACTTTTGGGTCCCGACCCACCAGTTGAGAATTGCTGCTAAGCTATTCTTTAAACAAGAGCTCAAACCTCCACTAAGCAGATTCTGATCATGGTACCTTCACACTTTAAACTAAAAATTGGAAGACATTTATATCCCCGTTAATAACCATACAGTAGGTCTAAATGTATGGACACCCCAATCTTTTAAAAAAATTACGATGAAATGTGCAATCCTGATCTGATCCAGATGAAACTCGGTGATATAAAGATTAGTCAATTAAAAAAAAACAAGAAAAGAAGTGTAATAGTTCCAGCGAGATTTATTTAGTCTTCTTTCTGAATCGTATGTTAGGTTAAAGTTTTCGTTTTTTTTTATTTTTGAAATTGTGCCAATGATGAGAGATAGGGATTTTTTCAATTATTCAAACTGATCCCATCCAAAATGTATTAGAATCTTCCATAGCGTAAATGTCCATCTTTGGTTCAAATTGTGTCAAAATCCATTAATTTCTTTTGACGTATAAAAATATACATCACAATCTTTCTTTTTCTAGAGAATCATGGGTGGGACAATACAGTCTGGAATGAGACTTTTTGGACAATCTATCAGTGGAGACATTGACCTTGAAAATGATGGGCTTCCAGATGTTGTAGTTGGATCCAAGGGCACAGCTGTTGTCTTAAGGTGAGGACAAAGTGGACAAAGACGCACTGATTTATACAATTTGAATGACATCGTGGTAGCTGTTTGCTCTTTCCCCTTCAGGTCCAAGCCTGTCATCAATGTGGTAGCACGTCTTACTTATGACCCTGAAGAGATAAGCACTGAGCATCTCGACTGTTTAGGAACTGACAAAAATCTGCAAATGGTCAGCGTAAGCTTATGCTTTGAAATCACTGAAATGACCCGAAGTAACTACAGTAAGTAGCTGTTTTGACATCGTATTACGGTCTTGAAAAAACTCTCACATTACTTTGCGCTTTCCCAGAAAATGTGGAGTCGAAGCTGAACATCAGCTACACACTCGATATAATCCCCACCAGGCAGAAGAACCGAGGCTTCTTCATGGAAACCAAAGACAAAACCAGAAACCTGACTTCTGTTTTTGGTGCTGATAAAGAAAAATGCTTCTCCCACCACATCTTCATGCCAGTATGAAGATAAAATATACACATTTTATTCATGTTACAGATCCATTGTCATCCAGCTACACTGATGGGCCAAAACATTATGGAATATAAATTTGGGGGTCCTAAATCCGGTCCTAGAGAGCTCCTATTCTGCATGTTTTAGATCAGTGAGAGAGAGAGAGAGAGAGAGAGAGAGAGAGGAAAATAAACAAATGACAGCATTAAAAATATGGGCTTTTATATATAGGTTTATTTTTAGTTAAAAATGACAATAATACTGAATATTACCAACAACTGTCAAAATGACAACAGAAACACACAAAATAAGAGAAGGATATACTGAATAATAAAAAGAACAGACAAACAACAACAAAATGACACCAAAAACACATGCACTACGAGAGAAAAATACTTGCTAATAGAAGCAACACACAAAATGACAACAAAGACACACTAAATGAGAGAAAAATACACAAGGTCACTATGAAACATACAAAAATAAGAGAGAAACATACAAAATGACATAAGAAACAACTAAACGACAACAAAAACACACACACACGGAGAGAGAATAAATTAAATAATACCAACAACACACTAAAACGACAACAAAAACACACAAAATAGGAGAAAAATATACTAAATAATAATAAACAAAAAAACAAAATACACAAAATGACACAAAAACACAGAAAATGATGACAGAAATGATCTTGATTAGAACGTGAACTGAAAATACAAAAGTCACACACAAGGAGGAAATGATAAAAATTGTAGAAATAAATCTAATCCGGAGACAATAAATACTGTTTCATTTCTCTTATTTACAAAATGAGATTCTTTAAAATGTGAGTTATCACTCATTCCTTCCATCATTATTCTCTATAGTTGTTTTTTTCCACAGAAATCTGAGGAAAATGTTGTTGTTGGACAAAAGAGGGTACGGGTAACTCTCAGAATGAAGAGAAAAAGGGGCACTTGAGACAAAAACGTTTGAGAACCACTGGTTTAGATGCTACTCTAGTTTGTAAAACTTCTGTAAACCTGCATGATGACTCCATCATTAGATTGAGCGAGTGTTAAAGGAGGGAAACACCTAAAACATGCAGGACAGAAGCTCTCCAGGAGACAGGTAGTTGTAATGTTGAAGCACCCCTGATGAAAATCCATTGATGTCAACAGTATTAACACGTTTTTTTTTTTAATCTGAAAGAGCCATATGCTGCACGTGATCACTCCTCTTTCCATTTGTTTTGCAGAACTGTGTGACTGACACTTTGACACCAGTTACAATAAAGCTGGACTTCTCTCAGGTCAACAGCGAAAATGCACTGCCAGCTCTGAACATGGACAGCATCAGGACTTATACCGTTCAGGTACAGCCATAATAGACAAAATAAAGAGTTTCCTGAAACACCAGAACAGAATTAGCAATGTGTTCCTGCCTAATGTGATCAGGTTGACTCAGAGGGCCTGTACTGTACAAAGCTGGATAAGTATATCCAGGACATCTCTCCGTTAGTGGGCTTCACCTGACCAAACATTCTCCATCAGAGAGCAGCTGTACTACAAAGCAGGATATAAATACTGTATGTTCTCTTAAGACGGGTGATTTCAGTACAGGGGTGGAGATTGCACCGCCAGACCAGTCACAAACACGGAGACCCTGTGTAGAGCAACTTATGTCAGATACAGAGTGTGTCCGACACAGGCTTCATCAGCTGACTGTAGATGTAAATGTAAATCTATATCTTTCCTAAAAGATGTCATCGGTAAATGAAAGGATTGCATTGATCCATTCATAATCGTTCTCGACTTCAAATGACTCAAAACATACAAAAAACAACTCAGAAGAATATTGAAATATGTCAGCAAAATACACAAAAGATAGCAAAAATATACAAAGTGACTATAAACATACAAGATTACTAGATAATTATGTCATGCAATAAAATATACAAAATAACAACAAAAATACACAAAATGACGAAAGAAAACACATAAATACCAGAATATCTATAAAATGACAACAAAAGTCTACAATATGACTCCATAAACCCACAACATTACAAAATATCCAAAAGACAGAACAAATACAAAATTAAAGAATGACCCAAAAACGACAAAAAATGACAACAACAACAGAAAATTATATACAAAACAACTAAAATACACAAATAGCTGAAAATATACAGAATGACAATAAAAATACACGGAAATGACTCTCGGAAAACACACAACAACAGCAAGAATACACACAATAAATCAAAAAACACCCAAAATGACAAGATCACACAAAAACAGAAAGTCATACAAAACAACAACAAAACACAATAAATTTATAAAAAAAAACACACAAACCCTTTGCTCTCTCCTGTATTAATGCTCACATTGGCCATTATTCTTAAATTCTGACATAAATGTTGATCATTTGACCCTCGGATCACATTTTTGTGGCCTGGCTGTGATAAAAGTTGCCCATCTCTGATCTAAATCATAACAAATTCACGGTATACATAAACAGTCCATATTCCATTATGCATAAAATAGTGAGTTTCACATAGGATTCATGTAAATGTTTTAGAAGATGAAGGGAAAAATAAGATTTGACCAAGTTGTGTAACATTTTCTGCAGGTTCCCTTTAAAAAGGAATGCAGGGGTGACGTCTGCATCGCTGAACTTGAGGTGGATTTCATCTTCACGTATGTACCGTATGAAACTCAAAGGGCTCCGTTTAAGGGTGTGGCCAAAATGCATCAACAAGGAATGAACTCAAAAGCCATTTCATTAGGTACACATTGGCATAATCAGGTTAGTTATTAAATTCAGTGCTTGTGAACCAGAACTTGGGTAGCTATTCCGGAGATTTCAACCTCAGTGAAGGGTTCTGTGGATCTAGAACTGCTGGAGAAAGGACTTCTTACATTGGTGTTTATAGCCCGCATTCACATTTAATAGAAATGTACACTCTTGGTGCCAAAAATGTCTTCAACTTAGAAAATATTGAATCATTATTAGAAGCATAGTTGGGGTCAATTTAATTTTTCAGTTACATTTTCAATTATTCATGATCAATTAAAATTATGATTACAATCCAATTACAAATACATTACAATTAATATTTTTTCCCTGAAAGTCAATTACAATTACGTTCTCAATTATTACGGCTAAATTTGTACTCATTTTTATTCATATAGCGTTGAGATGATTGTATGTGGGTTTTTTTTTTGTGTATAGTTGGCGTTTTTGCATCTTTACATTAAAATTGTATTGCATGTTATATAATATCTTATGTAAAAACCCAACAAGGGAAAAGAGTTTGGATTTAGCAATAGCTATAAACTCTGTACAAAACGTCAGTTATGTTCACAGTATTGTTACTATGTAAAATTGTATTGTCCCTATTAAAAAAAAAACAAAAAAAACTCTTATATCCTAAATAACTCTTCTAACCATTACCACCTGTATGAGTGTGAACATTCACTGACAGGTAGACGGTAAACATACTATGAAACATGTTTTAATATTTGTTGACTACTTATGTGTATGCCATAGATCTACATTTAATTTAATTATATGTGACACTTTTTTATTGAATTTCTATGGTAATTACAATTACAAAGTCACTTACATAAACTCATTTCCAATTCAATTAAAGTTACAACGGCGACACATTCTTAAAATTACAATTAGGATTATAATTATGCCATAATTGTAATTAATGATAAATTACAATCATAATTGACCCCAACCCTGATTAGAAGTCCCTGATGGATGGGTCTGTGACTAATTACGCATGTTACGGTCGCTCCCTAAACCGCCCTCTCCTGTCTCTCTCTCTCCATCTGAGCCAAACCACATTACAAAAAACACAAAGAGCTTTCGAGTTTTCAGTTTTGAAATTTCCCTAATTTTGTTTGTTTTGTTTTCGTTTCATCGTCTTTCCCTGATCAGCGATCAGACATCATTACAGGCTGTTAAGCGTCTTGAAATCATACCAAACATGTCTGCTAATACTCTTAATAGTCATAAATTTAATATTTATTCACGACAAAAATGCGCCAAAACAAGCTCGCCCTGAGATCACACGACAATTGACGAAGTCCAGCCGTTAGCGACACTTGCTAAAGCTAATATTAGACAACAACCCGTTTTATAGTGTCCCAAAACGCATGGGTGAGGGTTCAGTCCGTGTCATAGAGATATTTCCATTTCAGAAGGTGAAGCCCGTCATATTGCATCCAATCACGTCAGATTTTGCACGAGAATCGACGTTCCCATCTCTCTATCCACCTGTTTACGAAGATAAATTGTAATGTAATGTAAATGCGTGATATTTTCCTAAAATATGCATGTGAGGATATATTCAGTGTCATATAGCAATTTCTGCTTGCTTTCATTTAAACAAAATTATAAAGATAAAAAATTTAAATGAAGTGAATTCTGTATTTTTTTTCCATTTTCTGCAATTACGGAAAATGTGATTCCCTACACACATTTATTTGGGTAGTTTCAAACCAGCAGGATGCTTTCCCAGTTCCCAAATCAAACTGGTCGGTGCGTTCCGACCATTTCAAAGTCATTTCGGGAGCTATAAACTATAGCTTCACGAGGCGAATGTCCTCAAGTGTCTGTGTCGAGCTTTCACATACAGTTTACAGAACATTTAAAATGTGTAACAGAAAGTTCTGATACGAGTTCAACTTCAATCATACTACCAAAATGTTCAGGATTGGAACTGTTTCTGGGATACGTAAACCTTTCAGCACAGATGTTTTTAAGAAGGAGCGAACGTAACAAGCGATCTGTCTCCTCAGGACTCCTACGTTAGTGGTGAGAGAAGGTGGTTACTTCAACGTGTCGGTGAAACTGTCGAACAACGGCGACGACTCGTACAACACCAGCCTGACGATGCTCTACGCTCCGGGTCTATCCTTCTCCAGGATGGTTCTGGTCCAGGTGACTAAACACACACAGCTGAACCTCCCTGCCTCTGTTGTTCACTCTCAGTGACTCTAACCCTAGCCTTTTTGGTGCCCTATGCGAAATCACCCGATATGATACCGATATTGCAGCTTTGAGTATTGGCCGATATCGATGCAATACGACATTAGCACAAATCGTACCTACTTTAACTACTTATTTTGTAGTGTGGAATGTTAGAAAGGGCTTGATCTAGTGATGTTACTCAAACAGAGAACAATAGTCAGCAACAGTAGGTTATTTTGTTGTAGTGTGAACCACAGTTACCTATAGATAGAAGTGCTGGAGCGGAACATTTTATCGGAGCGCTTATATCGGTGATATTAGATGCAGTCCGATAAAATCTGATATTCGTTTTCTGGTTAATATCGGACCGATATCCAATATCAATATCGAATCAGGACACCTCTGTTTTCAAGTAATAAATGCTTAACTGGACCATCTCAACAACAGGAGCCGGCTTTAGGTCATTCAAGTCTATATACAGTGTGTACACATTATTTATTTTAAAAATCAAGACAAAACAATGCAATTCTGCAACACAACAAAATACAACCCATTTTAAAATGTAGAATAATACACTATAAAACAATATAACACCTACAGGTATAAAGCAAATGTATCGATGGAACAATTACATGAATGGTGCAAAATCCAAAAACAATGCAAAACAGTGCAATCAAAAGTTAAAATAAGATATAAAAGTTTCAGCACAAGTAAATTTCTACTTTTTTTTAACACAAATCTTAAAACCAAAGAACACAATGTGCAAACAACACCATAGAATTATATAGAATGGAACAAGAATGAAAATAAAATAAATATAAATATGGGCAGAAGATTAACAGTTACAGATTTTTTAAATTTATATTCAATTAAGAGAAAACATTTACTGTGATTGTAAAGGGTGTGTTTCACGTTTATTATACCTTTTTAAATTAATATTTAAAAAATGAATAATAATAAATAAATTAAATGGGGGATGCAAAAAATAAATTAAAGTAAGAAAAGAAAATTAACCACAGCTAAAATTTAAAAAAAGTTTGTAGAGGAGGAAAGTTGGAGACTTTTGATAAAGTCTTATCTTAGTTTGAACCCACGCAGAAAGCCTCTTTCTCTTTGAAATCCTCCACAAAATCCCACTCAGACCTCAACCCTACACGTGGCACCAAACAGGTTCAATGATTCCTGAACTGAACCAACATCAGGCCTGTTTTCTCTCCCCGTCTCATGTTGTGTTTTCTTCCTTTTCTTCCTAAAATCAGTCCACGAGGCGGACATTTCATAGCTGCAAAAACCTCAAAGAAGTGCTCAACCAAACCACGTGTGGAGTCAGCCTTCCTGTTTATCGCAGCAGATCTTCAGTAAGTTTCTGGTATAATGTGTACTTTAGCATCAAAAGTAGAAGTACTATAAAAAAGTAAATGTGAAATTCCTCTTGTTAAACGCATGTTTGTGGAGGTCGACATGTTTGACATGTGTGACGTAGCGATTACTCAATGAAGTCCTCCGTTCACGTAACTCACACTGGTTTAATGAGGTTAAAGGCATCTGATGGTTGCCATGGTAGCATAGACTTCCTGTTTTAAGGTGTCTTCCTTGTTCAGCTGAAGGCATGTATAAATCTGTAGTAAGATGGATGATGGCCCCCACTAAAACATCAGATTGAAATGCATGATACATGAATGCTGATTGGCTGAAATCTCAAAAATGACCACGCCCACATTTAAAGGGATATTATATGTGTTTGTAGCTAAAAGTTGATTTAAAAAAATGAAATTTCTGACACGACCTATTAACAATGTTTTATTAGAGCGATCATCTAAAGTGTATTCATGAGATGGACTGCCTATCGCAGTACATAAAAAAGGATGTTTTATTTTGGAGGTGCAGGAAGTCCCTGTTTCTAAGAAGAAAAGGTTCCTTTATTACCGTAAGAAAGAACATGTTAAATAGGATTAAAGTAAAAAGTAGAAGAAAAAAAATGTGAAACAGAAAAGACAGACAGATGTGTCTAGTTTTTACTAATTGATGCAAAAGCTTTAATTCGTAACAATATTTCATCCATTAGCATGAACTAAATAATGTTGGCTTGTAGTGACAAAGATTAGTTTGACCCTTCTTCCTTCTGTACAGCTACAACGTTGGTTTTAAGTAAAAAATCCTTTAAAAATCATCAGTGAAGTCCTAGACCACATGTGTCAAACTCAAGGCCCAGGGGCCAAATCTGGCCCTTCACAGCAACCGATCCAGCCCGCAGGAGAAAGTGAAAATGGCAGAGAAAACATGAATCATTGTGTAAATTATCAAAAAATTCAGTTGTAAATTGTTGTTGACATGACTCCAAATTTTTCCCAAATCCTGCAACTTTTCTCAAATTATTCCACAAAATTTCCCCAAATTATTCCACATAAGTTCCCCAAATTAAATAAAACATTGGTTAAAAAAAAAAAAAATCCAAGGACATTTAAGTATCTGTTGTATTATTGACGAGATATGGTTGATGCCTTCCATAATTTATGTCTAATTTATAACTGGAAGTGCAAACTTGGGCACAATAATATTGAAATTGTTCATTTTCCCGTCATTTTGACAAAGGGAATCATAAAACTATATGGTTCTTTCTTTTATAATGTTTGTTTTCCTCGTGGGAATAGTAATGGCTGCTCTAATTGTTTTTCTTGTCGACTGTTTTAAAATACGTCTCTTTTTATTCTCCGTAAAGGCAACATTTAATGTTTCGTTCCTCGTCTTGAATGACTACGAATGGAACGATACAGTCACCATGACTATTGAAGGGAAAAGGTGAACAAAGGTCAACTTTTAAACCATCTGACGCATCACAGAGGATCAAACTGCTGCGTTTCTTTTGTTCTCAGTGATAACGTAAACTCCACAGTAGCTGTGAGCAAGAATCTCCCAGTGCAGTTTGAAGTGAGGATGGCACTGACGGTGTAAGAGCCACTTTTCCTTCTCTTACCTTTACAGTTGAACGTGTTGGATGTGTTCATCAGCTTTCTGTATGGTTACAGGCCCGAGGACAGCGTCACGTATCTGAACTTCACATCTGAGGACAGTGCACCAAAGCAGATGGTTGTTATTTACAGGGTGAGGCCCTACGTTCAGTCACTGCTTCACAAAACAAACCGAGGACAATAGTCTGTCAATAGTAGAAATTCAATGTCATCAGTCACTTTCTAAAAATCATTACATTATTGCTAATTATTGATGCACTGATTATTATTTTTTTCACAACTGATCATTTCAAAATCATTTTTTAATAAATGATATGATAAAGCGCTATATAAAATTGATGCATTATTATTATTATTATAATAATTCATTTTAAACAAATCCAATGATTAGAGATGTTCGATATTAGCTTTTTTGCCGATATCCGATATGCCACACTATATTTCTGATTGTCGATAATAACCGATACCACAAATACAGTAAACGTCATCTGCACAAAATACTTCCTCAACTTTAGCATTGGAAAAAAAATACCACATTTGTATGTGTATGTATTTTCTTAAACCACAGCACATACTGGTTTTTCAATATCGGAGGAAAAACCGATACAGATGTGAGACCGATACTACGTTTTAATGACATATATTGGCCGATAATATTGGTACGTCGATAATATTTCACATATTTTCCCAAATGAAAAGGCAATTCCATAATAATCAATAAACAAACATATTTTTCAAGTTTTTTTAAAGAATGAAAAGGTCAGTCTAACCCAGGGGTCTGCAACCTGCGGCTCTGAAGCCTCATGTGGCTCTTTGACTCTTATACAATGGCTCCCAATAGCTTTAAAAGACTATTGAAATAAAGAGTTATTTTTTTACAGAGGCTATTAATGATTAATGACAAATAAAATCAAGATATAACAATTTGTCAACCCAAAAATAAATCACGTTGTGCAATGACTGCCATCTTCCTACTTCACTTCCTGCAACATCTACAGACCATCAACTTTCCTGCACCTGTGGCTAATCTTAAGTTTTAAATCCCTGGTAAGATAATTAAACCAACACAAACACTATTCTGGAAGAAAACAGAGATTTTAATTGTGTGGGAACAGATTCATTTAACCGTCAATGTACCGGTTAAATATGCATGCTTTATGTGTGGCAATATATTAGCAAATTTAACTGTATAGAATTCAATACACTGTATTGTCTTCATTTAGAAGGTATTATTTTGGCTCCAGGAGGACTTTAATCCAGGTGAGATGAGGCGAAATGGCTCCTTTGAGAGTAAAGGTTGCCGACCCCTGGTCTAACCTTATACAGTATTGTAACCTGGAGGGTTGCCGGTTCAAATCCATTGTGGACCATAACTGTGGGACCATGAGCAATATATATATATACAGTATATATATGCAAAAATAAATTATGATTTAAGTAACTGAAATCAGAAAAACAACTTATGATTACTGTCTTTAATAGATTTTTGTGACACAAATTATAATATCTAATAACAAACACACGTCAGCCACTGTTCTTTAACAGAAGAAAATACCTAAAAAATATCAACCAACATTAACACATGAATATGAAACTTGATTATCTTATATTTGGGTCAACATCATCACCCTGTGACACCCCTCTACTCTAATTGTTTTAAGGGCCATTAACTCTAAAACTCTCTCACCTCATGCACCTCTACACTGTTAATATTGTGTTTCCAGATCGATAACACTGGTTTTAAAGATTTTCCAGTCAACGTGTACTTGACGTTCCCGACCAAACTGCAGCACGGCTTTGAAATCAACAACTATCAAGTCTTTGTCCAGCAGGTAAAGCAGGGAGGAGCCCTTTTGTAACATCAGCCATAACATTATGACTAGAAGTAGGTATTGATTCACGTTTCCCAGATTCAATTTGATTTGCGATTCAATTCTGTTCCATTTGATTTTGGATCTGGTTTAGGACTGGTACGGTGACTGAACCAGTCACCAATTTAAGTACACATTGGTTTTTTTTATCATAGTGTTTTTTAGTCATACTGGTGTGGCTGATTGGGGTGAACTACTGCCCAGTTTAACATTTTCTCTGTTTCCAGAACAAAACTAAATGCACGAGAATGGAGAATGTGGAAAACCAGGTTAGTTCTACAAGTGCATCAATCTGTCGCAATCAAATCTGACTGTTGACACTTGTTATTATTGTTGTCTTCTCATACTTCTTATTTTATCATTTTCCTTTCCTCATTTATCTCATTTTGTTTCCTTGCTTTTCTAATTGTTTCCCTCTTTTTATCAAATTTTTCCCATTTTCCTAGTTTTTGTGTTGTTTCTCTCATTTTGTCTTTGTTTTTCTCTTCTTGTTTTCATGTTCCCATCCTCTCTTTTTCTTCTTCTAATTTTTCTCATTCTTCTCACTTTTCTCCTCCTCATTTTTGTCAATTCTTATTTTCTCATTAACGCATTTTCAAATGTTCTCACTGTTGCAGCACTGTTTACCTGAAAACTCCAGCGTAGTCATCAAGTGTGACAGTTTTGTGCTTAAGAACAGCTCAGCCGTTGAGTTCACGTTGTTGGGAGACGTTCACTTTAGAGACCTGGAGCTGCACGCTGCGGTCAGTGCACGAGAAATAACAGAAATCACATTAGAGAGATGAAATGTGATCATCAAACACTGTTCTTCTTCTTCTGTAGAACATCAGCTTTCTTAAACGGTACACAGGGGACGGGGCAGAGGTCAAATTCAAAAGCTTCATGCATGTTGAGTACGACACATGGCAGTATGTGATGGAATCTCATAAACACGAGGTACGGATCATAATCACCCAGTATCTGTAAAGTCTCACAATGCAATTTCATTATAGTATCTCCGTTCAATGCAGAATCCTGTAGAGCAGACATGGGCTCCCCTGGTGTAATTTTGTGCGGCCCCCAAAGTAAACACACAGACTGACACCAGAAACAGGAAAAACTACAGGAAATGTCACAAAACAACAACAAAAAAACCAACACAAAATTACTCCATAAACACACAAAACAACAACAAAAACACATGAAATTATTCCAAAGACACATAAATGACGACAAAAATAACACAAAAAAACAACCCAAAAGAGCAAAACACTCAAAATGACTCCATAAACACACAAAATGGCAACAACAATAAAGAAAATGACTCCAAGACACACAAGATGTGTAAATATATATATATACAAAATCACTGACCAAAATGCACAACACAGAAACAAATGAAAGTATTTAAAAAAACACAAAAATATCACAAAAATACACAACTCCAAAGGCACACAAAAAACTAAAATAATGTACACAAAAAGACAACAAAAAAACACAATAAAATGACAAAAACAACAAAATTACTCCAAAGAGCCACAAAACAACTAAAATACACAAAACAAGAAAACTACACACAAAATACTACAAAAGCACCCACAAACTTTGTTTCCTGTGGTAATGGTGAAGATTGGTCATTATTCTAAATGCTAACATGAATGTTGATCATGTGACCTCGCTGTGATTAAAGATGCCTATCTCTGCTGTAGTTTTCAGAGCATTCAGTTCCCCAATTCTAAATACAGCATTTTCTTTTTTTGTGTACATTAAACACCTTTTTGATGATGCTTTTATTCACAATTATGTTGCGGAATTGATTTAACAAATTCTTTGCAACACCAACAAATATAAATACTAAAAAAAACTGAGTTAGGCATGTTTAGATATCAGGTGTGAAGTGTGTTCTGGTAAAATAAGATGTGGGGCTTTTGCTTCTTTGTCGACCTTTTGCTTTTTCAGTTTTTTTTACAAGTTTCATGAATATTCAAAATACCTTAACCAAGGTACATTTGTAATCCACAGAATAAGAACAAAATTGATAAACTGGACTCGTGGATGGACAACTCTACTATGAAATGGGTAAATCAACCAACTGTCATTGCTTTAAAGTGTAAACACAGATTTGTGAAGGCGTGTGTGTTGACTTACTCTAGAATGAAGTCCGAGTAGAATTCCTCATCTTTCCTGACCAGCTGCTGATTATTCTAACTGGAGCTGGACTAGGATTACTGCTTCTGATCCTCATCACAGTCATCATGGTTAAGGTGAGTCGAGCTTTCAGCGTTTGGATTGTTCTGGTTCAACAAAGACCGATGAGAGCCTAGAGTAGTCAATAACTCACATATATCACTTTATTGCTCAGCATTGCTGGTTGCTATAATTAATCAGAACTACTTTAATCTATTAGAAAGGGAGGAGCCAGAGGTGGGTGTCAAAGATAAGTGAGCAATTGATAAGAAATTACAATTATGACCTAATTAATTAGAAAAATATGCTGCCGTTGTATTTGAATTGTAATTTTCAGATAATGTCATCAGTGTCATTTTAAATGGTATAGAGATTCTATAAAAAAACTGTAATTTACAATTGAAACATAAACCTGTGGAACCATGTTACAGTTCTATGGCTAACAAATACAGTACATAGTTAAGTGATTAAAATGTGTTTCAGATCAACTTTTCCCACGACCTGTCAGTTCTCTTGAGGATCATTTTACTATGTGAAAAAATTGAAATAAAAAATATTAATACCAATATTTTCATAGATAAGGAACCCTAAAAAAATAACCAAGAGTTAAGAAACAATCTAGATGATGGATAATAGTTTTTAGTGTATTTTACAGTTGATTTAAGACATGGGTCAAAACTGACCATAAGAGATGCAGAAAGCTAACATACGAGGGATTTTTACACATATATATATATATATATATATATATATATATATATATTTAAAGCTCAGTAATTGTGATTAATTTTAATTTAACTTTAGTAATTGAGAATGAAAGTATAGTTGACTTTCAGGGGAAAAATAATAATTGTAATTGTAATAGTAACAGTAATCGAACAAGGAAAGTGAAAGATGTAATTGTAATTAAAAATGTAAATGACCCCAACCCTGGGAGTGGCTAACAGTGATGGAAGCCTCAGCAGAAAAGCTCAAGAGCATCACGTGGCTCGAGAGCCGCAGGTTGACGACCCCTGATTTTAAGTAATTAATTTCGTCTTAGGTGATTATTGTGAGCACAACACACAGTTCAATGTTGAATTTATTTGTTTCCTCTGTCAAAAGTTGGGCTGCTTCAAGAGGAAAACAATGGAATACTTCCAGGAGGAGGATGGGGAGATGGAGGAGAAAGCTGCTCTACAGTCCAGTCCTGCTGCCACCAATAACAATAGAAAGATTCACTAGTCAGACAGTGGAGACAAATCAAACTAAGCCTCAGTAGACAAAGTGCTACTGGAGACTGATATGGAAAATTACAGCTACTGAAATTAAATCTAGAAATAAGCGGCCTGATTTCAGTTTACAAAAAACATTGCACAAATAAAACAAAGTCTTCCTTTCATTGGTTAGATTAGTGTGAGCACTGGAAATCATCAACAGTCAAATCCAGTGACACCAGTTCATTCAGTTGAATCTCACTCCACTTCCTCTTAAAAGAGGAAAGTGACATGCCCTCTACTGGTTATATTGTTTACGTCAGCAGCAAAGTAGCAAAACTGCAGGTTAACGTACAGAGAAATTCCACCATGACGGTAATGATGTTAATTTATACAGGATGGAAAGTTTAGGAGTCCTGACATTTGACTGTAAACTCATGAACTCAGTGGTTCCCAAACTGGGGGGCGCAACGCCATGACAAGGGGGCACGAGAACGGCCTTGCTGAACATTGAACATGAAAACAATGTATTTCTTTGCACTTAAAGAACTTTATTATTACTGTTCTAAAATATTTGATTGCTTATTTTATGTTATTTTCATGAGTCTTGAAGAAGAATACTCACCACTTTTATCTTTTTCAATAAAGGTTACATTTTTTTACCCATTCCGTTGAAATTTTGTTAGAATGGGGAAAAATGTCTTTCCGCAAAGTGGGGGAAGCAAGACAATAAATTTGGGAGCCACTGCATTAACTTATAGTTTATTTTATTAAGCTTTTTGAAAAACCTTCAGTGTTTACTTTGCTCCGAATCAATAAGACAATCGTGATTCAATCCTCACTGATAAAGCTACAACGCTCACTGTTGTCACTTATTATGTGGCCATTGAGAGATCATTCTTAGTGGTTAACATTTTTCATTTGAAACGAGTTTTATCTTTACAGCGATAAATAGGTACTTAATTTATTGAAAGCCTGCTTGCAGTGCTTACAAAGTGAGTTCATTTTTTTTTTTTTTTTTATTAGTTTCCGAAAAAAAGAATTCTACTCTGATCTTTTCTGTTTTTTACATTCAGCCAAATGAAGATTTCTCTATGAAGATCCTCCTCATCTAAACAAAAACATCAAACTACTTTAGTTCATCAAATTACAAATAAATTGGCTTTTTTTTTTTCCTGTGTGAAGTTTACATGTTCTCACTTAACTTGTATGTACTTCCTCCCACAGTATAACAATTATGTATAGTACATAAATCCATTGTGACCATATTTCGTAAATAAACAAAATAAAATGAACTTGTCCAGGCTAAAATTATTTTTTTAAATTCACTCAAAAATGTCTTTAAAAGAAAAGAAAAAAGCTGAAAATGCTGCATGTTTCAATATGTTTATTAAAAAAATGAGATATTTGTGCATGACAGTAGCACATGTTTTTTTGTGTGCACAAGTCCTGCACAGGACACATAATCAATAGTGAGTATTGAGTCTAATAAACACATACTATTCTGAACTAGTGTGGAATAGAAGGAATTATCTGGATTCTTGACACGATGTAATAAAGTGCTGTGAAGGAAGTAAGAAAGAGTCAAACATAGGACTGTAATGAGATGTACCTAATAAGGTGGCTGTTGTGTATATATTCAATGTTTAAACAAATACATTTTATGTTTACCTTAAGGTTTCTTCAGTTGTCAATCATCATTTCTGCTCTTTAGCTGTACCTCGACAAAGACAGAGGTTAAGACACTAAAATAAAAAAAAAAACAAGATAGAAAGGAGATGCATGCATTAAAAAAAAAAAAAAAAGCCAAATTGTAGATAAAAACCAGATGAATGTGATATAAAGATAAGACAAAGATGGGAAAGATAAGAAATGCTACAAAGATTAGAAACATTGAGATAAGGAAAAGATTAAAACAAGACAGACAAAGTAAAGATGACATTGAACAATTAGGCAAAAGTATAAAAAAGACAGAACAGAGATAAAGATGAGAAAACAATAAGGCAAAAGCGAGATAAAGTTAAAAGCTGGTGGGGGACGATAAATAAAAGGATTTAAGGTATACCTGTTTTTCATCCAAAAGTCGCCCTGTCTGACCCAAAGTGGCATTTCTGGACGTTTCACAGATTGAAAGTTGATGAGATAACATTTGGCTTCCAATGAAACGTCATATCAACATAAACAAATTTGAACAGAAATTACATCAATCGAATCACTGCTTCCTTGTTTGGCGAAGAAACAAGACATCTCGATAGGAATGAAGTACAAACATCTTGAAGAAACATTTCCGCTCCGTTGTTGTGTTTATATTCTATTATGGGACCTCAAATCCCACAATACAGTGCATGAAACCATTGCAAAGTTCAAGTCACGTGACCATTTTTCAGCAACCCTAATGTTTATGATGGAGTCAATACATTTTTAATTGTGAGTAAATTCCGAGTTTCAGAAGAAATCCCATTAATTTATTGATTGATAAGGCCTGCACTATGTCTATCTGTGTTTTAAAAACAAATATATTAAATATCGTCCCCAGCAGCTTTAAGATTAACATAAAATAGAGATAAAAGTAATTGTCAATTAAATGTGTTACTAATGTAACTTCAGAGGTACAAGAGAACTAATGGCCAGTTGGTTTCACTGGTTTCCATCCACTTGAAAAGGGCCCAGGTTCAGAAAAAGGGTTTTCAGAAGTGAACCTGCAAACAGAAAATGCCATTAGATGTCCACTGAGCCCCGTTAACCTTACAGCAACAACAGGACTGTTGGCAATATTGAAGGTTGGGCAGGTTTAGGCTGCTTGAGGTATTTTGCATTGATGATAAAACACAGCAGACTCAAAGACATTACTCTTGGTCTTCTATTTAACCGTCTATGTCTTTTAAAGTCCATGATACTTCCTTATGGCAGGAACGTTGTACATTATTTAAACATACTAAAGATAAACATAAGAACTACACACTCAGATGCAGTACAACGATCAATAATATATAATACAACATTTGGACAAGCCTTGCCTTCCTGAATGTATCTAGAAGTTATTGAGTTCCGGAACTCTTAAGCTAGGAACATTTTGACTTGTTCTATATCACTGCTGGTTAAGCTCACTAATGTAATATTGTCAAAATTTCTGTTCTTTACATGATCGATCTGCAGAAAAATATACACTAAAAATTATGAGGAAACATTTGTGATGACTGTATAACATAAGGGCCTTACCTCTGGAGGGTGAGACTCTGGGCAGAGCATTCCGATTATGGTGGTTTGAGCTCATTAGAGGTTCTTCAGTCAGATTACAGTCAGAATTTCCAGATGGAGGTAAAAGTTCTTCATTTCCGTTGAGCTGTTCCAATTCAACACTGACATGGGGTTGAGCTGCATTAGATGTCACACCATCAGCCAAGGCTCCAACAAAAAGGCTAGAAAAAGTAGTATCAAGACGACGTGGTTCAGAACGTTTGGAAGAAGACTGCAGACTACTCAGGACATTTGGCCTTGTTGTTGTGTCCTTAATCTGGAAGGAACTTTCCTTTATTTCTGCTTCAGTGTTTAAGGATTCAGATTTCTCTGAATCTTCAGAGGGATGAGACAACTCTGGTTGTACTTCGCAAGAAGATCTTTGAGAACTTGTCAAAGTCTCATTGAGTCTCCTATGATCTCCAGAGGACTGAGGAAGACCAGACAGTGGTTTTGTCTCTTGGAGAGATGGTAAGTTCCCAATCTTATTGTTCAAAGTTTGAACAACAGGATTATCCTCTTCTCTTAGATTTTGAGACTTCAAAGAGATATTGTCACCTTGAGGGTGAGGAGAACATGGTATCAAACTATCAGTGTTAGGTATGACAAAAAGGCTGGTAAATAAATTATTTGTATCCAGACAATCTTGAGTTTTTGGACTTCTTTGGCCTTTAGACTGTGTCAAACCTGTATGTTGGTGAGATTCTTCCTTCACATTTATTTTGGTTTTAAAGGATTTACTTATTTCGCTCCCTGAAACAGATTGAGGCAAGACCTTATGGCTTACCTTGTGAGGATTTCTTGGACCTGATTTCAAACACTCTTGATGTTTTTCATTAAGGCGAGAGACCTGGGGAAGATTGGAACAGGACTTGGTCTCTGGGAGAGAAGGTAGGCTCCGAAATGGATTTACCTTGGTGACAAGTACGCCCTCTTTATCTGTGTCTAATAAGAACTTCTTGTCTTGGTGTGCTGAGCTTTGAAAAGGTTCATTAATCTCTTTGAGGTAATTTCTGTTTAAGGGGACACTGCTAGCACTGGGTCTTGCAAAAAGATTGGTAAAGGGAGTTGTATCACTGGGAGAACATAATACTTTATCTCTGTCCAATGAGACCATCTGGTTTAGGTGTTGTGGGCTTTTGGTATTTTTTTCAGTAGGGGGGGTACACAGGGCAGCGTGAGTGATTGGTCTTGCAAAAAGACTTGAAAAACTAGATCCCCTACAATCAAAATGTATAATTTTCTGATTGTCAAGGCTTTTGGACTGTGACGTCTTGATAGGTTGGTACGAATGTTTGTTTATTTCTTCTTTAAGGGTAGATGATTTAAACATCTGGGTTTCAGGGGATCTTGACTTATTGTGTTTCATAGAACATCTGGACGTCTCCGAAAGATCAGAAAAGGTCTTAGACTCATGGAGCGATAGTGGGCACCTCGACACTTTTTCCTGTGTTTGACATTTTCCAGCAGTGTCAAATGAGACCTCCTCATTTCTAGGATCACTTTTAAGATGTGACGACTTTTGAAATTGTCCTAAATTTCTTGAATTAGTTAACATCTCACTGCCAGTAATGGGTCTTGCAAAAGGTCTAATAGACGAGTTCTTGTGTGGAAACTCCAAAGCTTCCCGACTGCCATGGCCTTCAGATTGTGTGGCATCTGTAGTGTGGAAAGAACCGTCCTTAGTGTCTGCTTTGGTAGAGGAGGACTCCGTTTTCTCCGTCTTCGCGGCAACAAAAGGAAGATGCATCTCACAGCTGACCTTGTGAAAAGGTCTCTCAGCAGTTTTGAGGGACTCTTTTAGTCTCTCATGCTCCCCACAAACTTTAGAAAGACATGAACATCTATTTTTCTCCTGTAGAGACGGTAAACAGCTAAATATTCCTTCCTGGGAGTTTAGTGGTACATTATTAACCGGATCTAATGATTCAACCTCATGCAGATCTTGCGAGCTTTTGGGGAGTTCATCAAGAAGCTGGTCATATTTGGGGCAGTAAGAACCTTTTGTCTCAAGGGGGGGTGTGCAAGCAAGAGTGTCGGTGATGGGTCTTGCAAAAAGGGTTGAAAAAGACAACGTCTTAAAAGCAGAATCAGGAGTTTTATGTTGGCTGATCATTTTCTGTGAGCTCGCAGGAGGCAACAACTTTGGTTTGGCTTTGTATGAAGATTCCGGAGCAGTTTTCAAGTACTCTTGATGTCTCTTATCTCTAAAGACCTGAGATAGACCAGCACTGTTTGTGGAGTCTCGGAGGGACGGTATGGTCTTATACATTGTTTTCTCAAATTCAAGTACTCCCTCTTTAAGTGTCTTCAATGAGTCCTTCTTGTGTTGGTCCTGTAAGCTTTGGGGAGATTCAGTTAAAGGGACACAAAAGGTAGCAGAAGAAAATGTCCTAGAAGGAAAACTGCTGAAGCTTGCAGTGTGTGCATTACCTATAGGTTGATACTGACTTTCCTTTACATGCACCTTAATATCAGATGACTCACACTTTTTTGCCTCTGGACCAAGAGGCAGACGCATCTCTTCACAAGAAGAACTTTGAGTAGTTTTCAAAGACTTTGGAGATTTCTCAGAAACTCCAGCGGCCCCAAGATCATGAGTGGAGCGCTTAGTAAACTCTTGCAAGGATGGTAGGGTTTTAAACATGCGTTTCGGGGAATCACTTAAACTTTCTTTATTGTTGTTTAATGAACCCTCCTCCTTGTGCACTTGTGGACTCTGGGAGCTTTTTATGTTTCCTATAGGATCTGCTCTGGGGTAGTAACATTTTGTTTTCCATTTTGGAGAGGCAGTTTTTTGGCCAATAGCCATTGACTCTGTTTTACAAGATCCGAACATTGCCTCAACTGAGTAGGGAACTTCATTTTTATGTAAAGAAAAATTAGCTGATGGTGAGGTGGATTCTTGAGCTCCAAAATTTGTCTGAAAACCAGTAAATGGTTTTGAGAGCGATGGTCCAAGCACAGCTTGTACAGAGTAGCATACGGGCTCCGGCTGGTGGTTGGTTTGGGTTGATGGAGAACTGGGAATATCATCATTCGATGGTGGGACTTCTTCTGGAGGCATTTCCTTCTCGGCGCTGTTGTAGAAATTAGGCCTGAAAAATAAACATATACACTTTTTTTAGAAGTTCTGGCTGCTCTGATCTGCTTCCCTTCATTTAATTCCCTCCATGAACAGCCATGAAACACAGTTTTTTCCCTGATCTTTCTGATCTAGCCACACGGCCCTGATTGGTTCACACCTGAGAGGCAGTGTTGTCACCACATCAGTGGTCGGCTGTACGCCAGTGCTGTTGCTGTCAGACGCCATCGGCTTCGCTGGCAGTCCTGATGCCTCCTCTTTAGCTTTTTTTGCAAGTTCAATGAAGTCATTCTCCCGTTTCAGCATCTGCATTGAGAAGATGCAACATACACTTTAACACTAAGATGCACATTTGGTAACACTTTACTTGAATTTTTATACATAAGGCTGACACTACGCTGTCATTATAATGAATAAGGTGTCATGAAGGCTGTTATTAAAGAGTAACTTTGCTTACTCCTGACCTGCCCCTAGAAGGGAAATTTAAAAAATGCCATGATTATGGGCTGGACTCCTGAATTCGTGTATCATTCGTTCTTCATTATGCAACAAAAACATGAAAAACACCAGCTAAAGTGAAAAGGACACGTTTCAGATGCACAGTTGGAAGCAGCAATCTTGTCATGCCGAACTGCCGTTAGTATAGCCGTTAGCGTCGGATGAGAGTACACTTCAGGGTCACATTCTTTGGCCAACTGGTAATGGAGAAAACGAATAAAGGTGTTTGTTTTCCGAAGCAAAAGAGCTTGAATTTGAAAAACAAGGCGTTTTCCTTTTTTCATTTTGGTTTTGGAAACAAATATCAAATAATTAGTGTTTTTTTCATTTTTTTGTTATATAATAAAAAACGAATGAACGAATGACACACAGATTCTCCTCAAGCCATTAAAACACGCCCAATCCATACTATAAAATCTCCAATGAACAATCTATGGTACGTTAAGTAGCAACTCATGACTCAATATACCTCTCTATTTACTCTTTTCTCAATCCAGTCTACTCGTCACAGATTGTAGAGCCCACAGCCACAAGTGATAGTTTTCTAAAAGGGGTGGGGCTAACAGTGCTTGTTTGTGATGCAAGATGGTCCCAAAACATCACATGATCTTGTTCTCAGCCAATAGCAAAAATCTACTGTGTATTGTAATAGCCTGGTTTCAACTCATAGAGGGCAGTCACTGACATTTTACAACAAAATACACCAAATAGAAATACTTTCACTAAATTGTTGAGTTGGACCAGGATCAATCAACAGCACTACAGCAATACATTTGTATTCAGCAGAAAAAAATGGTTTTGGGGTTTAGTTACCATGTTGTTCGCTAAATTATGACACCTTTGGAGCTATGTTGGCATTTTTTGGGTTCGGTGGAGGGATCTAGTAGGGTTAGGGTGAGGGTAACAAATGACACTTAAAGACAGCCTTCATGACACCTTATTCATGTTAATGACAGGTGTCACATCAATAATGACAGTGTAATGTCAGCCTTTATGTATAATACTTCAAGTAAATTGTGGCGGCACATTTATATCCACAGAAATCCTCGGGCCAAAAGTTCCACTCACCATCTCCAACACTCGCCCTGTGACCTCGTCAAGAGGCTCATGGGAAAATCGGCAGTTTGCACCTTGAGAACAATTATTTCGCCGGTGGAAAAACTTGCAGGGAACAGACTGTACTTCTGTGTGAAGGAAACATCTACAGAGGAACATGTTATGTGGAGCCCTGTAGAGCTATAAGGTCATGATGAAGGATATTGTGCATAAACGGACAGCTCTGGCCTCGGCTGCATTGGCCCTGCACGTAGAACTTGCAGCATTCCTTGATGAGGCCATTGTAGCCTTGAATGTGCTCCAGTTGGCACTGGTCTCCCTTCGTAAAGGAAAGACATAAGGCAGTAATGAGACACAACAACGTCAGACGTTTGATATGGAGGTGACGGTTCCTAACCTTGATGCAAGCTCCTAAAAAGAAATGCCGACACAGCATGCGTCCATCCAGCTCTACCACATTCTGCTCCTTGAACTTTGGGTCCATTCTCATAGTCTTTGTACGAACATCCTGAGAGGAAAGATGAACATGTGTAGGAGTCAGGGTAAATTGTAATTGTAATCATGTCATCCATAATTAATCACAATTATGTCATTATAATTGTAAAAAATGTTGCCGTTGTAATTGACTTGTAATGTAGTTACGATGATTGATTTTGTAATTGTAATCGTCATGGAAATTCTATAATAACAGTCAATTACAATTTACCGGTAATTGAACACAAAACTGGGGAACCATGTTACAGTTCTATGGCTTACACATGCGTAGTTAACAATTATAATAATGTGTTTCACCAAAAATATTAATACCAATATTTTCATTGATAAGGAAGCCGAACAAAGCAACCAAGAGATGAAAAATAATTAGATAATAAATCATATTTTTAGTGTATTTTACAGCTGATTTAAGACATGGGTCAAAACTGACACCTTGTCATCATAAGAGATGCTAACAGAAAGCTAACACAAGAGGAATGTTATGGTTAATGGGGATATTTATTAAAGGCTCAGTAATTGAATTCTAACTTTAGAAATTGAGAACGTAATTGTAATTGACTTGCAAGGGAAAAATAATTGTAATTGGAAAAAATGCTGGTCACGTAATCATAATTGAACATGGATAATTAAAGACGCAATTGTAATCAAAAAATGTAATTGACCAGAACCCTGGTAGGCGTGGCCTAAAACAAAGCTTTATACAGAGATGAACATCACAACGGGGCCACAAAAATGTCCGAGGGGCCACATTATCAACATTCATGTCAGCATTTAGAATAATGACCGATCTGAGCAATAATACGGGAAAGAACAAAGGGTTTGGTCTTTGTTGTCTTTTAGTGTGGGTTTATGTTGTTTTTCCATCATTGTGTGTGTTTTCCTTATAATTTGGCATGTTCTTGTTATTTTGTGTATTTTTCTGTCATTTTGTTAGCATTTTGCGTGTTTGAGTCATTTTTGGCGTATTAATGAAATCTTTTTGTGGTTTTTGTTGCCTTGTGTGCTTGTACAGTATTGACATGTTTGTGTTTTTTTGGAGTCTGTTTGTGTATTGTGTTGAGATTCATATTCCTTCTAACTTCTTGAATATAAACCTCATGGATTCCTACAGCCTTTCTCACCTGCCCGCCGTATTTACGTCCTGGGGCACCTTTTCTGCCTCCACGCCTGCTGTGCCATCCTCTGTTTGTGACATCCTCCCGATAGTTGTTTTTCTTATTGTTGTTTTTATTTCCTTGTTGTTGTTGTTGATGTTGCTTGTTCCCGTTCGAGCCATTTGTCCTCTGTGGATTTTGACCGTGGTAGCAGTTGTTGCCACGATCAGCACCGTGTGGATGATGTGAGTTCCTGTCCATGGAGGCATCGTGAGCCGTGTTTGTCTGCTCTCTGTTACATGGCCTCTGTCGAGAGAAAAACAATTATGATCCAATGTCAGAGAAGAGTCAGACTGCTCGTTGTGTTGACCAAACCATTCCTGCTGACATTGTGCAGTGACATCAGTGTAATGTATTTAGAAAACAACAACAAACAATAAGAGACATAAATAAACTTGGTTGAAACAAGATGTTAAAAGGTTTTTTTTTTTGGTTTTTTTTTAATTAAATACAACATAAAAAAAACTATAAAATCAGAGTAAATCAAAGAGTTAAACTATAAATATCTAAATATAAAATTCTAAATATAAAAACAGTAGAAAAAAATAGTGTGCAAATAGTGCAAACCTCCGCCAAGAGCCAAATCTCATCTTTTCCAGATATTGCATCAGTTATCTGGATCAATGATCATGGTACCATGATCAATCACACTTCAAAGACGTGGAAGAAATTTCTCTCCCTATTAATAACCACTAATTTAAATAGCGTGTATCCACTACTTTTGTGCCTAGCTGTGCAATCTTAGTAAATCGCCCACAACAGACAAACAAACAGCATGTGTTAATCTATCTGCATGCACAGGTCACACAGAATTAAGCACTCTTTATTTGGTATATTAGTAAATCAAGCCTTAAGAGTATATATTTAAGGGTGAATTTACCTTCCAAGGAGACCCAGGTTGCCCTTTGTTGGTTTTCCTCTTCCTGAATCCACCTCTGGGACTATAATCAGTGAAATTCCTATAAAATAAAATCAAATTAACACAATTAGTAAAGAGCTGAAGATCTTTATACTTGAATGAAGGAATTAAACTCTGAGAGGGCGTAGCGGCGTGACAAATGTTGGTAGGTTTCAGCGTCAACATGAGGATCAAACCTTTACTTAGAATAAACTGGAATATTTTAATTGTGTTTTTACCATTTTAGGTTCAGCTAAAACATATCACAACAGATTCATGGGTAGAAATGCCAACACTGCTACGTTACAATTTCCTGATTTCTGTGACACTAGGAAGAATCATTTGAAGTGTTCAATTCATAATTTATAATAAGTCTACCTGCATCTTATCCATGTTTAATCTAATTATAATTCATATCCACTCAAGCACAAGATTTACAACTACTAAAGTTTAATGCATTTTTAACTAAAGAGAAAATGAAAGAAAAAAACAGTTAAATAATATAGTTAAATTATTTACTAAAGGGAATTACATGTTTGTAAAAACAGAGCCTATAAACACTATTTGATTATTTATACACGCAGAAACGTACACGCACATTAAACATCCTTACAATATTATGCATGCATGGCCACACCCACACTGGAATAAAACAGGAAAATAAAGCTACGTTAAGTTTTCCTAAATTAGATAAACATTCAATATAATTTATCACTCATTTTAGGATTTATTATCCGAGCCATAACAGACACGGAAGTGTTGCAGAGACAAATACAGTAAAAATGTGATTGAGCATCCTATCAGTTTGACATCATTAACAAATTAACAACACAGATCATCATCATCATCATCATCATCATCATCACGTACCGGTGTGTGAAGGCGGGCTGCGCGTGGCGCCCACTGTCTTCTTTAGGGCTGCTAAGACTCGTAAACAGGTTTACAAACGCCATTTCAGCACTTCCCCTGCTCCAATTATATAAACAAACCCTAAAACTTCCACATAGGAAAAAAAAACCCCAAACAGAAAGAAAAACCGGTGTAAATTAGAGGATTAACGTCACTATCCCCTGACTTTCTGGGTCTCCGTCACGCTGACGATCTTCACTTCCGTGTTTGTTAAAAGCGTCACAGCCGGACTGAACCAATCATTCGATGAGGAGGGGTTGTACACAAACTGGTGCACTGTGAATAATAATAATAATAATAATAATAATAATAATAATAATAATAATAATGTTAAAGCTAATGTAAAAAAAAAATCAGTTTTTGGGTTGCAATTCTGATATTTTCCTCACATTACCTTCAATGACTCCAACATTTTGTCATTGTTTTTAAATAAACATGGGAAATATATCAATAATTTGCAAGCATAAGTTATGTTACCAAACCGTTAATGATCAAACATGTTGATACTGAAGGCAAAATTTTAGAAAAATCTAAAATCTGTGTGAATGGTTTGTGTTGGACAGTGAAGATGAGCTGTAGCAAGTTTGGTATCAATTGAGCAAAAATTGTGGGAGGAGACAGATTTAATATGTTTTACATTTTATGAAAAAAAAAATAATAGAATGATAGACATAAGAATTTTTAATAAGTTTAAATTAGGGGTGTCCCGATCCGATATTGTCATCGGGAATCGGTCCAATATCAGCCAGAAAACAAATGTCGGATTTTATTGGACTGCATCTCAAATATCCGATATAAGTGCTCCGATAAGTTTTTGTAGTTTTTGTCCACGCCCTCAGTAGTTCCCATCATATACTGACAGTAAAAATTAACTGAAGTGAACATGAATTGTTGACTATTGTTCTCTGTTGAAGTAACATCACTTGATCAAGCCTTTTCTAACATTCCACACTACAAAATAAGTCATAAAAGTATGTATCATTCGTGTTGATATTGTATCAGTTCAATATTGGTATCGACCAATACTCAAAGCTGCAATATTGGTATATGGAATATTGGAAGTGAAAGAGTTGAATCGGCGCATCCCTAGTTTAAATGTACAGAAGTTTCTTCAGTGTAGGGCTGCATTTTTGTGAAAGTTGCGGAAAAGTAGGATTTATTTGGAAGAAGAAGAAAGAAAAAAGAAAAGAAAGAAAACATGCAGGATTTAGGTTGCCCAGCCCCTAATAATAATAATAATAATAATAATAATGATAATAGCAGAATACAGAATATAGAATATATTGTATTATTCCTTGCAGGAAATTACAGCATTACAGCAGCGCAGTCAAAATAATATAGATATTTATATATATATACATATCAACCCACGTACACATACAATATATATCAGTCCATTACTATTAATAATACATCACTTTTTTCCTTTTATGATGTGGACTAGATCTAATTTGTAGATCAGAATATACTTAAATTATCGCAGGGGAAAATTAATGTGTCACAGAAGTTCAAATAAACTATTATTAGTGAAAAAGCAGAATCACTAGCAAGGAAAACTTTTGAAATGAAATTAAAGTCTGTTAATTAAATAAAGAAAGTGAGAGATTATTAAAGTGAAGGGAAAAAAATCATGCATATATTTATTATTTTGCAGATACCGTCCAATACCTTATTTACAGATATGCAGGATTTTGATTCCCCCCAGAAAACTGATTTAAACTAATATTCTTCTACCAGCAATGATAAATACCAGATGGAGTGTTTATTGTACAAAGGTCAATGTGAAAATATGATATTTATTATTGTAAAGATCTTGTATTTTATTGGCAGGTGCTGAGATTTTGTAACAATCTTTGTTGAGTGGTTCGTCCAATGACTGAAGGGTTGGGGGTTTGAATCTAGCCATGTCATTGTCATTGTGTCCTTGGGCAAGGCACTTTACCCGCACATTGCCTAGTATGAATGTAGTGTGAGTGAGTGTTGGTGGTGGTCAGAGACACCGATGGCACGCTATTGCAGCATTGCTTCTGTCAGTCTACCCCAGGGCAGCTGTGGCTACAATAGTAGCTTACCACCACTAAGTGTGGAGTGAAACATCAATGTAAAGCGCTTTGAGTGTGTATGATAAGGCACTATATAAAATCCAATGCATTTTATAAATTTATATTAAACTATTAAACTAAAAAGTTGTTTTTGCATGTTTTCTTTTGTATTGTATTAATGCATATTTTCTTATTTTGGATGTTTTACTTGACTTTTTAAATGTTTTTTGCCTGTGTTGATCAGATAATCATGTTTTTGCTTTTTTTTGCCTTCACTTCTGATTTGATTTGTTCATGTTATTTCCTTCTGGTGTGTCTATGTCATCTCTTTGAGGTCAAAGTGTGTGTTTTTAATAAATGAATCACTGGTTTACTGTCTCTCTGTGGCTGATAAATCAGCAGCGATGATAAATAGGCTCAGTCGTGTTCTGAACCATGAGATAGAGATGGGACTTTGTTCCTCCACATGCTCAGATCAAAGGTCACATCCAGGCACGCAGTCTCAGGATCTCCTCTCTGCTCCTGTTTGGGTCTGAAACACACAGCACAATGACTCGCTGGGCTCTTCTCCTTCCTTTACTGGTTTCACTGGTCCACACTGCTGTAGGCCAGGAGGCCAAAGAAGTTCCTCCTCCTCCTCCTCCTCCATCATCCAACCAGACCGAGGCAGAGGCCGAGACCGAGGAATGGGCCATGAACTCCCTCAGAGGAGGCTTTGAGGCGGTGAGCGGTTACTTTGACTCCATGCTGGAGTTCATGGGAGGCAAAGATGGAGTGTGTCAGTACCGCTGCAGATACGGTGAGTGTGTTAGAGAAAGGCCAGACTGGGAGGAAACCAGTGGAAACCTCACGAGAACATTCAGGGCATGAAACAGTCTGTTTATTGTGTTTTTCTTCCTGTACAATACATTTATCAAATGTGCTGTAAAGTTTCTAACCGAAGATCCCTGCTGTCTCTGCTTTGATCTCCCACTTCACACATGGGCAACTAGCAAACCAGGGGCCACATGTGGCCTTTGGTCTAAATTTGTGTGGCCCACAAAGGAAACACACAAAATAACTCGAAAAACACGTAAGAAGACAGAAACACCTGCAAAAAAACCCCATGAAAAATAGACAGAATGACTAAAAAAATACAGAACATGACAGCAAAACTACACAAAATGACTAGGCATGGTTTATCAGCTTAATTTTTCCAATTTAATTTGATTCCGGTTATCAAAGTCTTGATTCGATTACAAACCAATTTTTGATTTGTTAATGATCATCAATTTGATTTTCAATGATTGTTTATTATTGATCTTCCATTTAATGTCAGTCAGCATCTGAATGACTTGCCTTCTCTGTGGAGTAACACCTCTCAGACAAATTAGAAGGACTTGCTTGATTAGTAGTATGATTTGAAAAATGTAAAAATTAAATCTTTGGAAATTCACAAATCGATTCATAATTCATAATTCACATCACTGGTAAAACAGTGATTAAACAATTATCAAATTTTCACCACCCCAGAGGAAAAACTTCATAAAAACATGCACAAAATGGCTACAAATGACTCAAAATGACAGAAAAAGTAAGTAAAAGAATAAAAATACACAGATGACTTCAAAGAACACACAAAATAACATACAAAAATACACAAAATGACTCAAAAAACATAAAAAATTACAACAAAGACACAAAATAGGAGAGAATATATACAAAATGATAACACAATTACACACAAAAAATAAAAATATACAACAAAATCTAAATTTTCTTGTATTAATAATTAGATTGGTCATTTTTCTAATGCTGACATGAATGTTGATAATGTGACACTCAGATCAGATACAAACAATCACATTTTTGTTTCCCCTGTTGTGTTAATAGTTGCCCTAAATAATAATAGAATAGAAAAAAATATATATAAATGAAAAAAACAGGACTAATAAAAAAAAAAAGACAAATACAATTATTGCTCTCCCCCACTGGCCCAAATCCACTCCTGTACAAATCACTGTTTTACACAGTGGCGTGTTTCATTTATCAATTTATTTTTAAATGCACACTTTAGTGGTTTTTAGTTTGTGTAGAAAATTAAAAATAAAATCACAGGCTTCACGTTTTACGGAAGATAGACGTTTTAAACAGCAGCCCTAAAAAATGTGAATATATATCTATATATATATATATATATTGTACATACATATCTCTGTTTCTCAGGCAAAGATCCTGTTCCTCGTCCTGGGTTCCAGATGCCAGAACCAGACGGATGCAGCTCTTACTTCTTTGGTCTTCCCATTCCTGAAGGGGTCAGTGTCTGCTCAGCCTCTCACTCATAAAGTTTATCAAGCATCAGCATCAGCATCATTATCATTCTATGAAATGTAAAGTAGGTGTGGTTTGTGTTGTTTTAGTCAACACAAACCAGACACATAGCGCTGCACTGATTCATGCAGCGCTATGTGCCCGTGCGCTGAATGAACGACGTGATCCGATGCCCACCGTCATCAAATCAACTCAAACATCTTGAAACAGTTCAAATGTGTCCCCTCATCTTTTTTTCCATCTTTCATGAAATAGGAATATTCAGAATACTGTTAAGGTTTGACTAGTAAACATGTTATCTCGTGACTGGTTTTTAATTGTGCTGCTGCTGATTATAATGACAGATGTTTTAGTGGATTTTTTTCTATCACAAAAGTTCTCTTATTTTGAAGGGGATTGATTTTTTAATTGCAGTGCTGTCAACGCACAATTAGAAATGTGTTTAAAAGCAAAACTTTTTATTTACAATATTCTACTGCATACCTGTTTACGACACCTAACAACAAGCATACACTTTCTATTCTTTATTCCTCTTTTGAATTTTGCATAAGTAAGCATAAGATGGCATTTTTTGTGCTATGTACAGTATTTTTCATATATATTTTTCATTAATATTAATTATTTTTACTGCTGATTAAAAATTTGTCAAAAATTATTTTTATTTTTTACATTTTCTATCCCTTATTCTTTTTGATTTTTTAAGCATAAGATTTCATTTTTAGTGATATGTATTTTTCATTAATAATAATTATTGTTTAACTGTTAATTAAAAGTTAGTAAAAAATATTTTTTACCTTTTTTTTTTTTACATTTTCTATCCTTTATTACTTTTGATTTTTGTCCTTTTTTGTATAAGCATAAGATGCCATTTTTAGTGATATATATTTTTCATTGATATTATATTGATAATTAAAAGTTAAACATTTTTACATATTCTTTTGACTCTTGCCCTTTTTATCATAAACATAAGATGCCATTTTCTTAGTGATATATACAGTTTACATATTTTACATAATACATATTTTTTTGTTATTTTTTCTTTATCAAGAGGAATAGCAATTATTTCCCACTCTAGCATTAATACCTGCAGGATATTTGGGTTTTTATTACAAATATAATGTTGCCTAAACTGGTATTAGTTAAATCTGTTTATAGGAATTTAAACCTGTGTCTTGAGTGTTTCTGAGTTGACGTTCCCTCCTGATGGTTCCTCAGATGGACGTGGGAATCCCTGCCATGACCAAGTGCTGCAACCAGCTGGACATGTGCTACGACACGTGTGGCTCCAACAAGTACCGCTGCGACTCCAAGTTTCGCTGGTGCCTCCACAGCATCTGCACAGACCTGAAGAAAAGCCTGGGCTTCGTGTCAAAGGTCGAAGGTCAGTCAATGGGGCGTCTTTGAATGGACCAAATGATGGTTGTCGTCAATTATAATTGTATTTGCACAATTGGTAATTGATTTTTATTTCTGATTTGATTGATATTTACTTTATTGACAAAATATATTGCGGTCGTATCTGTAATTGAGTTCAGATAATTAGGGCCCGAGCAACAATGCTGCAAAGGACCCTATTGTAATGCAAGTCAATTTTATTATTAATATTATTACAAAAATTTATCGCATTTTTGAGGGCCTAAACACATACAAATGTTGAAAATTTGAACGCATATTAGGACTGGTGAAAAATTTGATATTTTGGGGAAATTGCACATGTGAATGGCAAAATGACTCAATAGTGCCCCCTTGAAAATTGGCCTTTTGGAATGTAATTGCCCCCAGCTGGGAGTGATGACATCATCACTGTGGCGGTAGAACTGATGACATCATCACTGAGTTATGGTTAACCCAACCATCATTGATAGTCATAGCGCCAACTATTGGTAAAAGGAAATCATTAGCATTATATTTGTATATTTATAGTTGTAAGTGAACATGGATAATTGAAGACGTAATTGTAATTGGAAAAAATGTTCATCTTAATGGAGTTGTAGTTGAACATGGATAATTGAAGACGTAATTGTAATTCAAAAATGTAATTGACCCCAATCCTTCCGTCCTCAGCGTGTGAGACGGTCGCTGACACTCTGTTCAACACCGTGTGGACTCTGGGCTGCAGACCGTACATGAACAGCCAGAGAGCGGCCTGCTACTGCCAGGGAGAGGAGAAGGACGAGCTGTGACAGCATCACACACTATTTATTGCCTTTTAGTTCATTTAGCTGGTGCTACTGTTTTAAAACACGTTCTCAGGTTCATAAAAATACAGGAAAAACTTTGTCTTTATCATGCATTAAGCATGTCCAACTTCAAAATAAAGTTTATTGAATAAAGATCTGCTCCTGGTGCCAATGAAATTCTTTTTAAATGCCTCGTCATGTTTACAAATTAAAGAGATAAAAGTTTAAAACTTAAAAATGGAGAATTTGTGCATTGAAACTAAAAAAACAATGGTGGTGTAACTTTAAAGCAGTGGTTCCCAACCTTTTTGGGACATGACCCCATTTTTATGTTACAAATTTCTGGTGAAACCCAGACTTTTTTTTTCTCTAAAATTAGTTTTTTGATCATATTGTTTAAAGGATTAGTGCACAAAGTGACAATATGCGCAAGCCCAGATATCTTTATACTGCATTTTAATTGAGAAAGTGACGGTATAGAAAGTTGTTTAGCTGTGTGTAGTGTTTTAATTTGAAAAATAATAAATATTTAAGCTCTTTGAACTTCCTGCACTGTATGTCTATTTCTGTAGTATGTTTTTTTTTTTTTTAATTGTGCAAAATAAATAAAAATTAAAGCTGCGAGCGGCGTCGTAGGATCCAAAGGAGTGGCCGGCGTCGGTAACCCATGTGTATCAAATATTTGACCATTTGAACTTTGTATATGAGAGTTATAGCGGTTTTCTATTATGGGTAATTGAAAAAACCCAGTATGAAAGAGAAAACCAGTTAAAGAATCACTGAGTGAAAATAGCCAAGATACAGCATTTAGAATGTGATGGCGAAGGAAGGATTTTCCAGTGGTATTATAGGCCCCTCCCACTGATCACAGAATGTTTTTATCTTCATCAACGACCTGCTCCCATCTTATAAGATTCATCCAACACTATTTTGAAGTCAACACGACTCATCGTCTTTCCACTAGAGCTGTTTATGTCGGACGCCACTAAAAGCGGCGTCCTCTGAAAACGCAAGGCATGATGGGTAATTTTGACATTGAGTCTTGTTTATGGACAGTTACTGTAACATGTGTATCAAACATGAAGCAGTTTGAACTTTGCATTTGAGAGTTATATGCATTTTTCCATTATGGCGTGCCAAATGGCGTCAGTTGCGCCACAACCAAACCGTTGGAGAATTATTTCAATGATTTTTAATCTTCAGTGAGTTTTGAGTGTTCTGGTCAAGTTTGGAGCAAATCGAGTCAAGCCCCTCAGACTAATTTGTGCAAGAACGAAACGCCATTAACCCAAGATAGACGACTTACTGTTTGGTTTTGGGCGTGGTCATAATATAACTTTTTGCTCATCTTGGGGTCAAGAATACATGTGGCAAATTTCATACAAATAGGACAACTCCGCTAGTCATGCAGGTCCATCAGTTTGTGCACATTTTTGCATTGTTTATAATGCGTGCAAATTTTTTCTATTATTATAAATTAAACATATTTTTTGTTATATACATTTGCACTACAGGTGCCCTTTAAGGAAGCAGGCTTGTAATCCTTTAATCAAAAAGGTTTTCTTTGGCTCAGTTTTAATAAATGTGTTTACCAAACTACATCAAAACAAAGTGATTTTATTTTTCTTATTAAAGAAGGAGAAACAAATACAGAAATTAACACACAGAAAAAAATCTTATGTACACAGAGCAGCAGACTGACTTCATCAGGAGAAATAACATGAAACATGAAAAATGTGGCCAGTTAGAAAGTTTGGAGTTTAATCTGAAGTTCGTGAGGCGTCAAAAACAAGAGCAGGTCCAAAGAAAAGTCCTCAAAGACGACCTGGGGGGAGGACAGACAGACACACACACACACACTTCTTAGTTATCTTTGATTTAGCCTGTGTGTGATGACCAACATCTATTTCACTTTACTTTAGTTAAAGGTAGGGTAGGCAATTTTCAAAAGCTAGCATGATTTTGAATGTAGCTTCCCTGATGGCTCTGCCTTTATCCCCCTCCCCCCTCCGTCTCACTCACATGCATGCCCACAGCTGCTGCAGAATAGGACGTCAGCTCATCACTTATATTGTGTAGAAACTTTGTTGTCTCATTTAGAAGTAAGTAAACAATAAACTTTACCATTATATATGTTAAAAAACGTGACTAAAAACTCTGTTTTAACTGTCAGTGGTGACGCGCTTTCAGTGTGAGGCCAACACAAGGAAAGGTGTTGCTAGCGGTCCTGAAACATAGCTGTAGCAACAACACTTGGTAAACAAGCAAGGCAAGTCAAATAGTCTTACAGGAGAACACTTTGGGTTTGATGATGAAGACCTAGAGCAAAGGCATCATGTGCAAGAAGTGTTTTATTTTGTGCAAAAGTGAACATACTTGATTTCAGTGTTTGAATGATATTATTTATGTTTAAAGAATATATTTCACATTGTTTTGTACAAAAAAATAAATAACTTTTTGGTTATTCGTTCCAATAATTGTGATTTCATTTGTACCTAAAATAATCGTGATTATAATTTTTTCTATAATCGAGCAGCAATAGTTGATATTAAAGAAAAGTTGAGGGGAAAACAAGCTACAGAAAGCTAAATAAAGAGGAAAATCAAAGGAAGAACCAAGCTGTTTCCTTTTCACAAGAATCTCAAGTTTTTTTGCTGATTTTTGCAAAGCTTAGCTTGTGTCACTGATGAATAAAATCAGTGCTTCAAACAGTGGAGCTCTTTATTGGTTCTCTGCAGCCCAGTACGGACTGGTAGCATGTTGGATGATGGATAAATGGATGGATAGATGGCTCACCTCAGTCCATCAGAGAGTTGGGGTAAATGGCTGGAGGAGGGACTACAGCAGCTGGTGGTTGTTGGTCTTCGCCTTCTGGTTGAACGCTTCGAGCTGAAAATAAACCAACAGATATTCATGAGTTTCTATGACACTGAGAAACTTCACTCAACACTTGGTCTGAGTTTGAGTCACAGAGCAACGATGCTCACATTTTCCTCCAGGTTGGCTTTGATTTCCACCTCCGTGTGCAGATTCATCACCATCTTGTACGGCTTCTCTTTCTGCCCTTCCTCTTCTTGTCTTGGTATTTTAATTTCAGGCCTCATCGAATTCACCCCCATCAGCCCCTCCGGGTTCTTCTTGTTGCACCTTCGCTTCTTCCGCCCCCTCTTTTTGTACCTGCGGTAAGTGGCCAACACAAAATTTGGGTGAAGCGGCGGCAGCAGCGGCGACGGCAGCAGCGGCGGCTGCATGCCGATGGTCGTCAGGCAGTGATTGTGTGAGGCAGACAAGCTCCGGCCTTCGCTCTCGGCCAGGTTGGGGTTGCTTTCATAACTGATGCTTTGTGCGTAACGGGGACCGTACGGACCCCTCTGGAGAGCAGTGCTCTGGGAGAAAGGAGGCAAAAAACCGTCAGACCAGTAAGGAGGATGAGTGGTGCTGTCGTACTGGGATGAAGTGTAGCCAGAGAACGGAGCCACATGTGTGGAGGGGGAGGGGTAGGGTTGAGTGTGTGAATAGGGAAGCTCGTAGTTTGCTGCTTCTTCACCCGCCTCGCTGTCATTCATCCACTCATGTTCGTCCATACTTCTGCTACTGGACCACTGTCCAGAGAACGGAGCCACATGTGTGGAGGGGGAGGGGTAGGGTTGAGTGTGTGAATAGGGAAGCTCGTAGTTTGCTGCTTCTTCACCCGCCTCGCTCTCATTCCTCCACTCATGTTCGTCCATAGTTCTGCTCCTGGACCCCTGTCCAGAGAACGGAGCCACATGTGTGGAGGGGGAGGGGTAGGGTTGAGTGTGTGAATCGGGAAGCTCATAGTTTGCTGCTTCTTCACCCGCCTCGCTCTCATTCCTCCACTCATGTTCGTCCATAGTTCTGCTCCTGGACCACTGTCCAGAGAACGGAGCCACATGTGTAGAGGGGGAGGGGTAGGGTTGAGTGTGTGAATAGGGAAGCTCGTAGTTTGCTGCTTCTTCACCCGCCTCGCTCTCATTCCTCCACTCATGTTCGTCCATACTTCTGCTCCTGGACCCCTGTCCAGAGAATGGAGCCACATGTGTGGAGGGGGAGGGGTAGGGTTGAGTGTGTGAATAGGGAAGCTTGTAGTTTGCTGCTTCTTCACCCGCCTCGCTCTCATTCATCCACTCATGTTCGTCCATACTTCTGCTCCTGGACCACTGTCCAGAGCTTCTACCCCAAGAACCAGAACCACAGCCACGCTGCTCCAAGTCTCCGCCCTGCTGTGGGCTTGGGCTGGATCTTCTAGAGGTGGACCACAAGCGAGAACGGGAAGCGTTGGAAGATGTGGAGTATGATGAAGAGGAGGGGCGGCTGTATTCCGTGTGGACTGGTGTCGTGTGGCGTTCCGGCTCTGCTCTCCTCTCGGTCTTCCTCCCGTACAGACGCTCCTGTGTGCGCTCGCTCAGCTGACTGAGCTCGTCCGCCTCCAGGCTCATCCCCAGAGCTCTCAGGACGTTCTGCAGCTGCTGCTGCTGCTGCTGCTGCTGTTGTTCGTCCACCTTCCTCACTTCCTCTTCCGTCTTCTCTCTCCTCTTTCCTGAGCTGGGAGACTTGGATCGACTTCCAGAGCTCCTCTCTCTATCGTCCTCATGCAGGTGGCGCTCCCCTCTCTGTGACTCCACCTCCGTGTCCCTCTCTACCTGCTGGATCTCACTAAGAACATCTGTCTGTGAGGCATCTTCGACATCAAGCTGACGGACGCTCAGGATTTCATCGTCGTCCGGAAGTTCCACCGTGTCATCAGTGACGATCCGACTGAGCAGGTCCAGGTCGACCCCTTTGTTGAGAATGTTGAGGAAGCGTTCAAAACCTCTGCTGCTGGTGCTTTCACTTTCTGCTGGTGGACTGGTGCTCTTACTGGCAATAGGTGGAGATGGAGAGACGTTGTATTCCTGGCTCTTACTGGCAGGAGGTGGAGATGGAGAGACGTTGTAGTCCAGGCTCTTGCTGGGAGGTGGAGGAGATGGAGATGGAGAGACGTTGTAGTCCTGGCTCTTACTGGGAGGAGGTGGAGATGGAGATGGAGAGACGTTATAGTCCTGGCTCTTACTGGGAGGAGGTGGAGATGGAGATGGAGAGACGTAATCCTGGCTCTTACTGGGAGGAGGTGGAGATGGAGATGGAGAGACGTAATCCTGGCTCTTACTGGGAGGTGGAGAAGATGGAGAGACGTTGTAGTCCTGGCTCTTACTGGGAGGAGGTGGCGATGGAGAGATGTTGTAGTCCTGGGAGACGACAACTCTTTTGTGATCAACAGTGAACTATGAACAAAAAACACTCAATGAGTTAAGTGAACCAAAAACTGACAAAAAAAGAAACACAACAAATGAATGGGCTTTAATGTCTGAAGTGGGGCCGAATGGAACAAAGTCCCTTCAAAATAAAAGCACTGTTATGTATTTGTACTTGTTTGGCATTTGATAATTTTTGACATCACATGTTTAATTTCCATTTTTCGTATACATGTATAAGAAAAATTGTATATGTATGTATACACAAACCCACACAAAACATACAGTCATTTTCCTAAGTACTATTCTATTTAAAGTAAGACACCCCATCAGTTTACCTACGACTTTATAAATGATTCTGACGGCTCTTTTCTGCAGCGTGCACAAATATAAGTGAATATTACAGTAGGGGTGCCCCGTTTTCTGGCCAATCACCGATTTATAAAAAGTCTGACCTGCCGATCCCATTTGTTTTTGAGGTAACACACATGTTAATAAAATCCTACTTTAAGCAGTGTTTTGAACCCCTCATTTCACACAGTTTAGACAATCATATTCTTTACATGATAAAAACGTTACTGCTTTGGTTACATTAGGCCTGGGTGATATGAACTAATATTCATGTTTCAATATCTTTCCTCAAAATGGCAACAGGCGATATAAACTCCATTTATTTTATTTTTTTCAATAGTTTTACAAGAAAAACAATACTGGGTCAAAGTCAGTGGATAAAAATGCCACAAAGACCCTTCTATTGATCACTAGTAGCTAGGGATGTAATGATTCACTCAACTCCCAATATGATTCGATTCGCGATAATGGGTTCACGATACGATTCTCTCACGATTAATTTCACAAAATGTGACTGTAGACAAATTATGACTGAAAAATATTCCATAATTTTGGGGGAAAAACGAGACTGGTTCATTCAGCATAAGTAGCAGAAACAAATGAAACAAACCTCCTTCCTAAAGGCGAGTAAAGCAGAGGGATCCTTGTTCTTCTGCTCAATCAGAGCCTTCACTCTGGACTGCAGAGAATGACGACTCTCTTTGCTTGGGTTCGACGGGTTTATCCTCATTCTATCAGCCTAGAAATGATGATAAAAAGACAGTCAGTTAACAATAAGCAACTACAAACCAACAAACATTGAGATTCACGGCCGCTCACCTTTGAGAAGAAGCCAGGAGAATGTCTCTGCAGTAAAAGCTCCATCACTCGGACTCTTAGAGAAGGATTGAGATGTAAACTATCTGCTGTGTTCATGACGGTGTCTGTTGCTTCATACCCAATGGTGGCTTTAAGTTTCAGTATCTGCTCTTCTATTTCTCTGAGCTTGTTCTTTTTCCTCAGCAGCTCAGCATCCAAATCCTCCTTTATCCCGTCTCTATCGGAGTCCTCACTGTTACAGGAACCTGATCTCAGCTCCTCACTGTTGCTGGTTGGTTGGAATGATGAAACAGTGGATTCTACAGTCCTGCTGCTGCTGTGTTGTGGTTCAACAGGAGGATATCTGGAGTATGTACTGTCCTCACTTTGTGGCAGGGTTTGCACTGTCCTGCTGCTGTGTTGTGTTTCAACAGGAGGATATCTGGAGTATGTACTGTCCTCACTTTGTGGCAGGGTTTGCACTGTCCCGCTGCTGTGTTGTGGTTCCAGGGAAGCATATCTCAAGTGTTCCATGTCACAGTTAACCAGGATAGGATATACAGGGCTTTGGCAGCCAAGAAAACTATTTGAGGTGTTCCCAACACCCCAAGCCGTTCTGTACGATTCCACAGCAGAGTACATGTAATATGGACTGTTAAAATTATATCCTAAAACGGTCCCAAAGGTACTGTTGTTATTAGCTCCATTGAAGGGATTCCGGCCCATATGGGCCTGCATGGCTTGGTGAAAGCCTTCCCACGATCGAAAATTCATGGTTCACTGCAGGTAAGACAGCCTTTGCCATAGAGAGGGATATAGAGGAAAGGTTTAGGAATCTCAATGCAGAAATTCAGGAACCAACTTGACATAACTGAGTCAAATTGCATAAAGATCTGTCAATAATAAACCAAGGTATAAATCTTTGAAATTTCACCAATGATGAGAACGTTGGATTAAAAAAAAAAAAAAAGTTTACATATTTGAAACAGATCCAGTATCAATATATTGATCCAGATCACCTCAAAAAATGTACTGGAATCTTCCACAGTGTAAGGCAGGCGTGTCAAAGTAATTTTAGTTCAGGGGCCACATACATACATACCATCTCAAGCAGGCCACAGATGAAAACATTAATGTGCCCCGATGAGCACTTCCAGGTATACATTACATATAAAGTACAAGACGCAAGCATTAAGTGAATGCAAACTTAGATTCACTTACATTCCCTTGATATTATGAACAATTGTTGATTAATTTAGCAGAATTATAGAAGGTTTTCACCGACGTCACTTTCTGGGCAGAAACCCAGATGTGTAGCCATGGTGGAGGTAAGCGGTTGTTGATACTACATGTTGGAGGCTCACGGAGGTGTACTCTGTGATGGATAAATCACAGCAAAGCTCCTCAAAATGCATTTAAGATGGAAAGGCATACAGGGAAGGACTTGGTCTGTAGGAAAAGGCACGATAATTGGAAAAAATATGGTTTATTGGCGGTGCAGATCCACCACCAATCCTCGTCTTGGATCAACGACGACCCAAAGAGTCTTTCATCTATTATGTATCCTGATGTCGTCAACTACCTGGATTTCACCAAGCCCATACACAGCGGAAGACCTTAAATCTTATAGAAGTTTGGAGGTCGGCTGCAGCTGTAGAGGCTCGCGTTAGCAAAAGATATAAAACAGCAGATAACTCAGTCAGTTCTAATAAGTTCAAAGTGAACCTGCAACATACTTTCTCTAAAATAATATACGACCATCAGGAAATCTTAGATTTAGGCAAATCAAACAGTTATAGTTCGTTAGATGCGACTACTCTGGACCTCAAGCCTCAGATTGCTACGCCGACTACATCCAGTGGAGTGCGAGGCAACAGAGCCTTGTACCAGCGGTGTCCGCCAGCGGAGGAGATGAGCTGTGTGAGATCGGGAGCAGGAGCGGGGCTGGCAACCAAGCTAAAAGCTAATCCTCAGAGAACACTGCTTCCTTTCATTCGGCATTCTAATGTCCATGGAGAACAAACCTGAAGCCGGATTTAAATGCAAGAAGGGAGATGAGGACGGCAGTGGTTGCATATACACCACTAACAACTGATGCAACAACGGTGAGCTAGTCTCATGTCAGTGCTCTCCTGATGTAGAACTACTGACTATAAAACGCACACATTGTTCTCCTGATTGGTTATAACTTTTGGCAGTCTATAAAACTACACGTTTTTCATGGTCTGACCGATTAGTACAGCCAAAAACACAGTAATAGTTGACCATTTCATCTCAGAATTCGGGATTTGCTCATTTGTAAACCTGCTGCTTATCTCAAATGGTGACTTCCGGGTTGATGACGCGCCGCAAAAATCCTCTATTTTGTAATTTACACAATGATACATGTTTTTTCCGTCATTTTGACTTTCTCCTACGGGCCAAATTAGATGATCAAAAGGGCCGGATTTGGCCCCCGGGCCTTGACTTTGACAAGTGGTGTATGGTCTACCTTCAGGTAACTGTAAAATTTTTAAAAACAAAAAAAAAAACTTGTTTGAAGAGATTTTACAGGATTTTTAAATGAACCATCTAATTCAAGTGATTTCTTGATACGTCAAGTTGCCAATAATGTACGTTAATATTGAGAAGGTAAATATAAACCTAAATAAAAACAGAAACTGCCCAAAAATACGTGTTTTCAACATCAGTGAGGATTATTAATGACCTTTTGATTGTCAACATGTAATTTGTAATATAATTTAACTTACTTCCTACAAGCTATGGCCGAAAGTTTATCAATAAATGGGCCATTTAATAAGGTAACAAAATGTATAGGTTTCACCTAGAATTTTGCACTATTATTAATAACAGCAGTGAATTTGTTCCTAGATTATGATCTTATAAGATATTTTCACATGACATCCTTCTTTGAATATTTGATTATGAATTGTTGAGTGTTGGTTGTTCATTAGAAGTCAAAAATTAAAGGTACTAAGATGTATTTAATTTAAACTTAGAAAAAACTAGTGTATTTTCCAGGCCACCGGGTAAATATTTGAGATTTTTAAAAAAAAAAATGATTATAAACATTGCTGAAATCATCCCTTAGTATTATAGTAATTAACAGACATCCCTGTAGATAGTCATATTCTTAACTGGTGGTTGTAATATGAAAGACACAATATTTTGATGTTTTTTGTTTTTATGGTGAGTCAGATTGTTTGCACTTAGCTTAGCACAATGCTAACAACCTGCAGCTTACCTTCAGTCCGAGGTCAAAATGCTCCTTCTTTCGACATAACCTTGAAAAAACTAACGCATTTGTATTGAATAAATGTCCGAAAAATAAGGACAAAGTTCATTAAACATATATTTTGAGGGATTTATTTAAGGAGAAGTGATATTAGGCCGCCATTCAGTCCACACACGGCTACTGTTGGGCCTTCCGTGGAGCCGATAAGACAAACCGGACTGGGCCGGTGAGTGTCGCCCCCTGCGGGCCGCACTTCTCCACACAATATACTGTAAATGTTGTTTTCAATTATTAATATGTTGTTCAAAACAGGTCTCTCATGCAAATGAGACCTCGTTCCTATCACGTGACCTAAACTGGCCAATGAGGGGTGCTGCTTACGGATAGACTGTTGATATATTGATACCGTACGGATAGCCACTGCGTCGTCTTAATGGGATTTACCTGTATAAAAAAATGTTATAAGTAAAAAAAATAAAAAGAATACATAAATAGCTTTACTGTTTGTCACGTGGCCTATAACATAATCCATAGTTGCATAACTTTTTTTTGGCACAACCTTTAAATGTCAGAAAACTTACAAAAATAAAAATAAAAAAATAAATCAAAGAAAAAGTGTTCAACACTTTTTTTCTTTGATTTAAAATATTTGTTTTGATTAAAGTAAACAATTTTTGATTAAAATGATAATTTTTTTAATTGATTGACTAATATACATAAATCTACCTCCATAGTTGGATTTAACCAACATTTTAACATCCAGTTTTATCTTTTCACTACTTCCGTACATGTTTCAATGCATTTTGATTGACTAAACTTTTATTTTTCTGTTTACATCGACACAAATTATTTCATTATACAATTATAATCTCACCACTGGTTAAACATTTGGTTTGTTTTTCATGGAAAGTATTCAGTCAAGCTTATAAAATCTGGCCCATTAAACACATGTAGTTTAATGGCCATGCAGATGATTCATATTTTGCACACCTGCGATACATCAGAAGTTAGAATAACCTGTGGGAAAGGTTAAAAGAGGACGACAAAATTCCGTAACTTCAATTATTTTCTCATATATTCGAGGAACAGAATAAGGAGTTGCTGAATCTGTTACAAAGCAATGATTGAAGGAAAGATTTTGCTCAGTCAGGACTGGTAGTTTAAGCTAGAGTTTTTCTTGATTTCCTTGCAACACATTGTGGCAAACAGCAGCCAAATAATGACGACTATAGTCTTTTAAAAAGCTACAGGTTTTAATTTTTTTTATCCACAGCTAGAGCATGGTGGGGGAACCATAATGGTGTGGAGCTGTTTTGCTACATGTGGTGTCAGAGGCCTTGCCCACATTACGGTAATAATGATTTCAGAGATGTTTAAAAACTCAACTTTTCACCGGGTGTCAGAAATCGACATTTGAGCCTTAGATTGCAGGTTCTCTTCAAAGGGATCAAACACACAGGACTGTTTGGAACTGACCAGCAATGGTTCCTGATCTTAACCTTATTGAAAACCAATGGGATGAGTTTTAAGAATTAGAATCTAGGAAAATATCTAAGAAATTGAACAAATTTCAAAGGAACATTTGTAAAAGACTCAAAGAAGTGCAAGTGCAAGATGAAAAAGGGCTTTTTCATCTTTCAAATGACATCTGGTCAAAAAATAACAAAAACAAAAACATTTTGGCATTCCAAGTTTAGTCATTTTCCATATATTTTTGAAAATGTTTAGCTGCTAAAAATAGTGACCAAGAATGCAGCAAGAGTTGGGTTATTTTTATTGAATCTTGACCTAAATATAACAAACAAATCCCCACAGAAGTCACTTTAGGCTTCTTTTTCCAGTAGAAAAAGCCTGTATCTGTCCTTTTATTAAACACAGCAGCCGTGCGCACACGCACACACACACAAACACAATCACAGCATGATGTAAAAAACACGTTTTCTTTATGGTTTTACTTTGTCACCAAAGTATAAAATGGAGATGTTTCCTCACGTTTGAACTTCTTTCAGAGGTTGAAACAGGTTCAAACTCTTAAAGCCATGAATATTTCACATCACAGCTCCAGACGAACAATGTCAATCAAAATCAAACTTTCAGCTGTTTACCCAAGAATTGGTTCACTCAAGTGAGACATACTTTTTTTTTTAAGATTATATAAAGCCTACTAAAACAAATGTATTTTCTGTCAAAAACCAGAAGAAATTCGTCATTTTTTTAGAGTCAGATTTATTATCGTGTGTCAGTCTTCAATATTTTTTTATGTGGATCTCGTGAAGGCAGCGGTTCCTTGGCTGCCCTTTGGGTTTGGTTACAGTTTGAGAAAACAATGGCCTGGCGGC